>NC_068300.1:7336087-7936087 GCF_025860055.1 Xyrauchen texanus
AATAAATCGCTCAAATTAAAAAAATGGCATATTGGATGAAACTAGAGACTCTACTCGTTTGGCTCAAACAGGTTTCAATGTAAAAACTTAATTAGGTTTATTACCAGATGTAGTTATGTTGGCGTTTCTCCCAAAGACAAACTCTGCTGTGGTTGGCACCATGTTGTTCTGTCAAATGACTCTGAAGTCAAATGTTTAACCCTTTCCTGACAGCACAGAGTCTCCTGAACTGAGATCAGTCAGTTTAAATTAATTTAAATGATGCATTGTTTATAGCAAAGCCAAAATTGAACGTTCACGCATGTGTACGAAGGGTCGCACAAGGTTAAAGCTGGTTCACACTGACAGTGATTTTATCACAAGTCGGCCTGTACAAATGGGAAGTCTGACTCGCTTCAGCAAATTGGTTCTTTCGAACATTTAAAGGAATAGTTCACCCAAAAATGTAATTTCAAATAGTCTCATTATTCACTTACCCAGATGCCATTCCACCTGTATACGACTGTCTTTCTTCAGCAGAACACAAATGAAGATTTTTAGAAGAAGATAAATCATCTGTCAGGTCCTTATAATGGAAGTAAATGGGTGCCAGCACTTTGACGGTCCAAAAGTCATATTTAGGCAGCATAAAATGCATGCGATCAATGAATGTCTTCTGAAGCGAATCGATACATTTGTGTAAAAAATAAATCGATAATTAAAAAGTTTTTTCCATCTGTGGCTGGTTTTAAATGGCCGAACTCTCGTGTGACGTTTGTTCCTCTGTTGTATACAAGCACCGCTGCCGAATTCTCGCGTGAACTTGTCGACACGCTTACATCACGCATCGTGTCAGCTGCTGGTTAAAGTTAGTAACGTTTTAAATAATTATCTATTTATTTGTTAAACAAACCTATCGATTTGTTTCAGAAGACATTTATTGATTGACTGGAGTCGTGTGGATTACTTGAATGCTGCCTAAATGTGACTTTTGGACCGTTAAAGTGCTGGCACCCATTTACTTCCATTATAAAGACCCGACAGATCTCTATCTTCTTCTAAAAATCTTCATTTGTGTTCCGCTGAAGTCAAAGACACTCATACACATCTGGGATGGCACCAGGTTAAGTGAATAATTAGAGAATTTTCATTTGTGGGTGAACTGTTCCTTTAATTTTAGTGAACCGTGAAACAATATGGTTATTTTACGTCTTGTCGTAAAGATGTTAATACATACCTGACACCCCAATGTGGCATAGTTCATGCCATACAACTTTTTGATAAAAGTAAATCAGGGCTGGACTGGGAAGAGAAATCGCCTCGGGATTTTACATAGCAACTGGCCCAAAAGTTGAGCGGGGAGGGGTTGTGTTCGCTGTCCTTTTCTGCATATCGCGGTGCCGTTTTGTGGTCCGTTCTGCATTATACGTCAGCTCATTTTAATACAACCATTTGCAATATTCAATCCATACATATTCCTACTTACATCCATATTTCGTTTATATTCTTTAACATATCCTACCTCTTCTTCAATACATGACATCCCCTGCACATAACTGTATATAAAATATTCTATCAACATTATTGCACTATTGTATATTTCGCTCTTTTTTTATTTGTTTATGTCACTATATTAATACTTGTTTAAATGTATATGTTTGCATGTATGTACAAACATTGCATTTGCTTGCACTGGAAGCTTCTGTCACCATGACGAATTCCTTGTGTGTGTGTGTGTGTAAGCATACTTGTCAATAAAGCTCATTCTGATTCTTATTATATATATATATATACATACTGTATGGCGTGTTCCAGTTAAATTTGTTGCAGGCATGATTCAGCTCATAAAAATATATGGCCTGAACCTAGGATTAGAACCCAAATATAATTTACTAAACTTCTTCTAGTACTGCTAAATAGGACTTTAGTTTGACTGTAACCCGTATATGATGTACTTCCTCCCATGGAACACATAAGGAGATTCATGAAAGGCACGTGGGTTTGAATGACATGAGGGTGAGTAAATTATAACAGAATTTTCATTTATGATGGAAGTACCCCTTCAATTGATCTTCCTCATTATATCAGTGACCGTGAGAGATAAAGAGCATGAGGAGACAAATGGAGAACAGATTGTCGAAGTTTAATTGAATTCATCAGAAAAATACAGTGGGCTGGTGGCGCATTACAAAATGTGATTTTCATTTCTGCTGTGTTTGACAGTGTTTGCATCCCTGACTTCATTTATAGACAGAAGGATGTGTGCGGTAACTTCCTGTAAGTGACCCCCGCCCATGACCTTGTCCAATCAGATGCCTTCCGAGCGCGTTCACTGATGCATTTGCATGTAAAAAGATACGACAACCTCAAGGGACGTTTTGTCCCCCCACAGCTATTTAAGACTCTGTTTCCCTTGGTAATTAATTAGGTTTCAAGCAGTAGCGATGCGGCATGCAGTAATGCCAGATGTGTGTTCTATTTACGACTGAACGCAATTTTACTGCACGGTTGCGAGTGACTGCAGTCTGTTGGGGTATTCCTAATTGTGTAATTGCGCCTCTGGCGATCAAGATGACAAATGCTTCTATATGTGAAGTGTGAGTGAACCCGGGCCACCAGAAGGGCCGCTATCGCATTAGGATGACGTGCACCACAGTTGGGCTTTAGTTGAGATTAATTTGCTTCGCTTTGCTGCATTGAAACATTTAAGTTCAGTTGGGATGTGACAAAAAGGACATGTTCAGAGTGGAATAATAGCTTACTACTTGTGTGAAAATTTGGTGTTAAATAAAAAAAAAATTGCATGTAAGTGGCCCCCAATTAGTGTTTTGGAAATAAAAGTGGTCATTTACATACTGTCCATAATATAGTAAATAAAAGAAAAAATATTTTCACACTTTTGTATGGAGGACTAGTGCCACTTAAAAATTAAATGAAGAAATCAATTATCAATTTATGAATTTAATCTTGCAAATGCAAATAAATAAATAAATATTTATTTTTTAAATGGACAAATTAATCTACAAATTTAAAACCGTTCATGTTTTACAATGTAGTTACATAAAACAATGATATAATACATTCATAAATCATTGTAAATTGACAAATAAATAGACATATATTTAAAACTGTTCATTTATTTTACTGTTTTAAAATATGGTTAAATATAACAATAAATAATAAATTAACAAATAAATGTAAAATGTTTAAGTATATACTCATTTAAAAATGTTTATTCAATTAATGTGTTAAAATGTATTTAAATCTAACAATAAAATAATACATTAAACAATAATTTTCTTAAATTGGCAAATAAATAGACATATATTTAAAACGGTTTATTTAATCCATGTTTTAAAATGTAGTTAAATATAACAAAAATAAAATTATGCATTTTTGAATTGAAAAATACTTTAAAATATTTAAAACGGTGTATTTCATGTTTTAAAATGTAGATAAACATAACAACAATATAATACATTAATAAATAATTTTAAATTGGCAAATAAATATACATATATTTAAAATGGTTTAATTAATATTTTAAAATATATTTAAATATAACAACAAAATAATAAATGAATAAATAATTTTTAAATTGACAAATAAATAGACAAATTTAAAACTGATTAATTATGCCATGTTTTAAAATGTAGTTAAGTATCACAATGAATTAATAAATTAACAAATAATTTTTAAATTGACAAATAAATAGACAAATTTAAAACAGTTTATTTAATTCAGGTTTTAAAAAGTAGTTAAATATAACAATAAAATAATAGATTAATAAATAGATAAATATTATTTTTTTTTATTGTTTTAAAATGTATATAAATAATAAAATATACAATTTTAAATAGTGTTTTGAAAACGTATTTGCCAATAGTTTTTCTTCGTTCTTTTGCCAATCGAGTTAAACAATGCCATTGGACAGTTCTCTCACGGGTGCAACCAATAAACTTTCGACTCAGTTTTAAGCCGCACCACCTCTCCCATGTCACACATGAAGTAGATGTAAGACAGACTGTCATTGGACAGATCTCTTTTGTGCTTCACGAAGCCCGAAAACTTCAATGAGCAAAGAGTATCACCGTTATCATTAATGGTGGTTCGTCACCACTGCCGTTAAATTTGTATCCAACTGTCTAACTTATTTTTGTGAACTGTTATGCTTGAGAAGTGTCTTTGTGCTATATTTCCTGAAAGTAAATACCACTTGGTTTGATGTTTTTGTATAATGCAATGACATTAATACATTTTATGTGACTTTTCAAAGTGTCCAAATACTTTTTGGGGCCACTGCATAAATAGAGAAAGTAGTATGTTAGTATAATATTCTAGACTCTTCCTTGCCCAACCAGAATCACTTGTAGTTAATGTGCTACCTTTCGGCACACATGTATTCAAATTGGCACATATCTGTTTCCAGACAAGCTCTAAAAAGCAGAGAACGATGCAAACAGACTAGCATCTGGGCCGTTCGATTGGCTGAACATCCACGTTCCAGTACAGAGCTTCTGAAAGACGATATGTTGCCAACACCATTCAGCTGAAAATCAATCTCCTTAAATCCCCTGAAAAGGGCTTCTGTCTCTGATATTTACTTTTAAATGCACTCATTCACCACTTGCTTTCTGAGGAAATGTGCGATAGATACAGGTAATGTAGATTAGTAAATGTGACTTCCATTAGAAAGATGAGGTCTCTTAAAGTCTGCAATCAGAAATCAGAGATCTTAATGTGAATATAAACATTCTTCATGTAATAAACCCAAATAATTAGGGGTAGGTAAATATATAGATTTTCAGATGCATTGCAATTTTAATTTGAACGATCTCAATATCGTTTCTTAAGTCCCAAGATCGATCTTTAACTCTATGCGCAACGCTCTACTACAATTATGCATTTGCAACAACATTTTGCACAATGTGATGAAAAATGTATATATTTGGCAACTGGCTGGTAAATGTTTCACCAGTAATTGTGTAGTATAGTGGTGGAGCATTCAGCAGCAAGATCCATTCACTGCATGTTAAGAGTAAAAGTTGTTCTATCAGGAAGACTCGCAGACTTGAGTGAGATTTAAGACGGCATTTATTTGATGAATATAAAACAGAAATGTAATGTCTCTCTTTGGCGTAGGCCCCGTCTGGCGGTCCAAAGAAGTCCTGCCGGAGACAGGAGGCAGGGGCGAGGAGCCTACCCCCGTGCAGGACTCAACAGGTGGTGGTGGGGTGGTGGAGGTTGCCATGTTAGCACACCGAAATAGCAATGTGATTGTGAGCCGACTTATAAAGCAACGGCTTACATGTGATTGGCTGGGAGTTACCCAGCTAATGGTGCGATGATGTACAGCTGCTAGTCTACGAGAACTACGCTGCGCTTACATTTCCGTGTAATGTGTGTCCAAAGACGAGATCCACTCTACCCATTTGTCATTGAATAATGTCTATTTAATTACCCTTTCAGTTGTTTACATTCAAAAACAACAAAAAAGAAACAATTAATTCTAATCGCAAATAGCACAGAAGAGATTATAGCCATTCGAGTCTCTCTCTCATTAACATGCGCTCATTTACAGACGCTCTTTACAGAATTGCTGGTTTTGTTAAAGAGACAGTACCGGTTTTAGCACATGTTCAACAAATCAATGCAAATACCTTTAAATTAGGAGTGTAACATTTTCTCGTCAGTTGAGGTGGTTTGGGCATCTGGTAAGGATGCCCCCTGGCCGCTTCCCTAGGGAGGTGTTTCAGGCACGTCCAGCTGGGAGGAGGCCTCAGGGAAGACCCAGGACTAGGTAGAGAGATTACATCTCCACACTGGCCTGGGAACGCCTCGGGGTCCCCCAGTCAGAGCTGGTTAATGTGGCTCGGGATAGGAAAGTTTGGGGCCCCCTGCTGGAGCAGCTGCCCCCGCGACCCGACTTTGGATAAGCGGTTGAAGATGGATGGATGGATGGATGGACATTTTCTCGACCCAATATCATATGTATCCTACTATACATAAATAATATATAAATGCGATTAAAACCAAGCAATGCAACACTGAGAGCTGCAAAACAGGAAGTTTCCCCGGAAGCGGCACCAAGCGCTTACAGGAAAACAGAGCAACTAGTCAACATAGGTAAGTCGAGAGCTCAAAGACTGATGGCAAACGGCAAGTAAATTGTAGCAAATTTGCCAAACAAAGATGTCATGTTTGGGTGCTACAGTACATCAAACATGCCGTTTTATTTACGACGACATTACGGCACAAATTGGTGGATTTGCGAGGTTGAAACAGCAGCAGCAAGTTGCAATTAAGAACCAGGCTCTCCCAGCCGACACGGAGCGTGATTTCATTTGTGGATTTTTAAAAAGCCAAAATGTGACCAACTAATAAAATTGAATTGGTAAAATTTGTATTTTGGTAATTTACCTACTTAGAAGATTAACAGCATTAGCTGGGAAAGAATGTATATGATATTCAAGCAAAAGGGACTTTTTAACTGAAATATACCCATATCGATATTTATAATGCAGTATATAATGACACCCGGGACGGAGAGGTGCGGCGACCTTGGTGTGCGCACATGTTAAGTTTGTACATTTGTACAGAGATGATTTCACCTCTACCAAAAAAATGACTAAAACAGAGTGGGGTGGCCAATGGGGTGTCCAGGCTTCACTCCATGGTGGCCACGGCCACACCCTAGCTCCGCCACTGTCCTGGAAGACCCAAATAACCAAACACTTTGAAGAATGCAACAGACTGCTCTACAAAAAGGCAATCTGGGATTTCACAGCGTTCTCAGTGTCTCGTTGTAATGAAAGGAATAGTACTGTGCCATAGAGAACACAATTGCTTAAAATATCCTGCTAGGATAAAAGAATGCAAGTCAATTGAACAAAGCAAAGGCTGTGGTTAAACGCAGGAGAAAGTGTTGTGTACATGACATTATTTCAATAGCAGTTCATATAGCAATCCTGCTATAGAGAGGAAATAATTAGTGAGTGGAACAGTGTCTGGTTCAGTTTCATTAAAGGTATCTAGTTATTAACCTTGTTTTTCAGAGGACCTTCTGTTACTAGCTATAGAATAGAGTAATGCTTTACTTAAGGCAATGGTTTACGTGTTTGTGTGTGTGTGTGTGTGTGTGTATATATATATATATATATATATATATATAATATATATATATATATATAAATATATATATAAAAGGCCACTTTAGCTTTTGTACAGTATAAGATAATGGATCTAGAAATCGAGGAACTGCTAAAAGAAAAACTGTAGTGCGTATTCAGTGTTCCTCCTCAATGCTCTTACATTTAATCCCAGTTCATAAAGCTGCCAGGCTTTTGTACTGATTTCCTGAGTAATTAAAATGGAAAAAAAAGCTCACTTTAGCTTTACTTCTCTCTCTGCTGACGGGTTTGGTGGTGTCCTGGGATTTAAAAGGGAATTTTCTGCTCTTGACGGAGCAGCTAGCTGCTGTATTCTTGGATTAAGCTGTTTCTCGTCTATCCAGGGTTCAAAATCACACTTGGGATTTGGTTGCGGTAGGCAGTAGGAGATTTATTTACTCCAAAAGCTCACGGAACCGAATAAGAACGTACAACAGCGTCATGCAAATAACCCAATTAAAGGAATGTTCCGGGTCTGAAATGTTAAGCTCCATCAGCAGCATTTGTGGTTTTGTGTCAGTTACCGCACCACAGAATTTAGTTTGACTCGTCTTAAAGTGTTTTCTTAAAAACAAGCAGAAATCGCTATAGTAATGCGCTTACAATTAAAGTAAATGGGTCATTTTAGCTGTGATACTACTGTTGTAGAACAGTGAACTTGTAGTTGTTTGTCCATTTCTGTTGCATATTTTTCTAAATGTAAAAAGTCCTTTACCTGTATTGTGTGTAAATTACTGGGTTAAGTGGCTGTGGAGCAGAGGGGGGCGGGGGCGGGGGCGGGGCCGGGTCGGAATATCGTGCGATGGCAATGTAACACAGTTAAGGATGGGCAAGGAGGAGGCGAGAACCGGCTTGTCAATATAAATAATAATTTAATGAGAACTTAAACCAAAAGTACAAACATAAACACACACATGCGGACATGCCGGACATGCCCGTAATTCTCTCTCTCTCTCGAACCATTGTCACCGGCTGCCTTTAACCCTCGCGCGCCTCATCAGGCCGATTGGGGACCGGGCGTGTGATATTCCGACCCGGCCCCGCCCCCCTCCGCTCCACAGTGGCTTTACATGGTCATGAGATGAGTGCAAAAACAGATAACTTTACGCAGACAAGGTTAAAGGTGATTGTGGCGATATTTTCCACAGATTGTGTATTTTAGTGGTTTTTGCCTTAGCCGTTTATTTTTAAATGTCTTTTTTTGCAGGACTGACTCAAGTGCTCACAGGCATGTTGACGGCTTTTCGGCGGGTCAATTACTTTCCTCTTTGTAAGCGTAAAACACATGAGATGTTTTCCCTTTCAATTCCACGCATAGCCCTTTTCCACCGACACTGTTCAGGGGTGGGTTCCTGAGCTATTCCGTGCGTTTCCACCGCAGAAAAGGTCGTTCCGGTGCCAAAAATCAGGTTCCGCACCAGCCCCAAAAAGTTGCTGGTCTATATGCGGGAACCGATTACGTCAGGGGCCGGATGGCGGGATTATGTTTCGTCACCAGGTAAAATTAACCAAACAAGAACAGCAGCTACCGTCTGCAGCAAGGAGCATTTCACGACTCTATAACACAATAAAAAAACCACACAAGAATATCAGACATCAAAAGCGTTGCGGAAACGCAGAGGAAATGAATGCTATACTTGTGATGTGGTCTTCTACGGAGATCCAAGATAAACTAGAGAGATTGCATCGAGTAAAAGAGTCTACGAAGAGATAACGTTGTAATTGTATGTTTAAATATGCCCTCAAAAACAGAAGTCAAATCTGTACACAAACAACGTGATGCTCCATGTTTGTTTGTGGACACGTAAAACTACAACGTAGCCACGTAACCCGTTACGTCACAGATCGGGTTTCAAGTCAAGCCGAAGTTTGCTATAGGCCCGATTGCCTTGGCCGTGAACCAGCTGAGCACAGCACATCGCATCAAGGAAAGGCTGCACACAATTCTTGGTGGCTTTAATTAGAAATTCCCAAGTGAAGTTTACTTTGCAATACTCTATTTTAAGTCAATTTTACTCACTCTCTTTTTGTATATATTCCTCAAGCAGTGTCACATTGAATTAAGCCATGCTTTAAAACTGTACTAGCATATCGATGCTTTTTAACATATCTATTCATGTACCACATGGAAGCCTTCCACAGGAAACTTAATGCATACTATGTAGCAGAGATGTTCACGAATCTGTCATATGAAGTCCGAGTCAAGTCTGAGGTCTTTAAGCTGGAGTCCGAGTCAAGTCTGAGGTCTTTAAGCTGCAGTCCGAGTCAAGTCTGAGGTCTTTAAGCTGGAGTCCGAGTCAAGTCTGAGGTCTTTAAGCTGGAGTCCGAGTCAAGTCTGAAGTCTTTATGCTGGAGTCCGAGTCAAGTCTGAGGTCTTTAAGCTGGAGTCCGAGTCAAGTCTGAGGTCTTTAAGCTGGAGTCCGAGTCAAGTCTGAAGTCTTTATGCTGGAGTCCGAGTCAAGTCTGAAGTCTTTATGCTGGAGTCCGAGTCAAGTCTGAAGTCTTTATGCTGGAGTCCGAGTCAAGTCTGAGGTCTTTATGCTGGAGTCCGAGTCAAGTCTGAAGTCTTTAAGCTGGAGTCCGAGTCAAGTCTGAAGTCTTTATGCTGGAGTCCGAGTCAAGTCTGAAGTCTTTAAGCTGGAGTCCGAGTCAAGTCTGAGGTCTTTATGCTGGAGTCCGAGTCAAGTCTGAAATCTGAGTCAAGTCTGAAGTCTTTATGCAGGAGTCTGAGTCAAGTCTGAGTCAAGTCTGAAGTCTTTAAGCTGGAGTCCATGTCAAGTCTGAAGTCTTTAAGCTGGAGTCAGAGTAAGTCTGAGGTCTTTAAGCTGGAGTCCGAGTCAAGTCTGAGGTCTTTAAGCTGGAGTCCGAGTCAAGTCTGAAGTCTTTATGCTGGAGTCCGAGTCAAGTCTGAGGTCTTTAAGCTGGAGTCCGAGTCAAGTCTGAGGTCTTTAAGCTGGAGTCCGAGTCAAGTCTGAAGTCTTTATGCTGGAGTCCGAGTCAAGTCTGAAGTCTTTATGCTGGAGTCCGAGTCAAGTCTGAAGTCTTTATGCTGGAGTCCGAGTCAAGTCTGAGGTCTTTATGCTGGAGTCCGAGTCAAGTCTGAAGTCTTTAAGCTGGAGTCCGAGTCAAGTCTGAAGTCTTTATGCTGGAGTCCGAGTCAAGTCTGAAGTCTTTATGCTGGAGTCCGAGTCAAGTCTGAAGTCTTTATGCTGGAGTCCGAGTCAAGTCTGAAGTCTGAGTCAAGTCTGAAGTCTTTATGCAGGAGTCTGAGTCAAGTCTGAAGTCTTTAAGCTGGAGTCCATGTCAAGTCTGAAGTCTTTAAGCTGGAGTCAGAGTAAGTCTGAAGTCTTTATGCTGGAGTCCGAGTCAAGTCTGAGGTCTTTATGCTGGAGTCTGAGTCAAGTCTGAAGTCTTTATGCTGGAGTCCGAGTCAAGTCTGAAGTATTTAAGCTGGAGTCCGAGTCAAGTCTGAAGTCTTTAAGCTGGAGTCCGAGTCAAGTCTGAAGTCTTTAAGCTGGAGTCCGAGTCAAGTCTGAAGTCTTTATGCTTGAGTCCGTGTCAAGTCTGAGGTCTTTAAGCTGGAGTCCGAGTCAAGTTTCATCTTTTATATCTATATATATTTTTTAAATACTCTACTTAAAAATGCTAAATGTATGATCTTTGAAATCTGGGATACTAATAGGATTCTATCTGAATTTAATAATTTAATTTCTATTCTTCTAATTCATTGCATACAATCCATTTACACTACCAACTTCTTATGAATGTGGTGTATGTCTTTAGCCCAAAAGCCCAAAATGGTCCTTGACAGGGAATGGACTATATAACAGGATGAATAAGCACAGAAAAATCTCAGAATGAAATAAGACTTCACCCAGCCCATTAGCGCGTTTCACGTGTAGTTTTATCAAACGCACTTGCGGCTAGACTTAGCACCAGCTTGCACAAAAACATCAAAACTTCATGGCCACTGCGCTCAGCCCTAGTGCTCTAAAAATAGGGCCCAAAATCTTAAGTCTATGGATTTATAAGCATGTAGATATTTGAGTTGTGAGCCCAAAATGTGAAATTTCAAGAGACGTTTAATTAAGACAACTTGATTTTCCCAGTAATAACAACATTAGGGTTTACAGTGTACAGTATCATTAGACTTCATCATATCGTACAAATGATTACGAGATGTTGTGAGACTCTGTTGGCTAATTGAATCCCTGAATACCATTTACGGTGATGCTGCACAAACAAAACTGGCTTTACCATATATCAAGATGGTGACCGTTCTGAGCAGGTCAATGGAAAATCCTGATTAACCTTCAGAAATCACAGTCAACCTGAAATACTCCGTTCAGATGTTGATGGATCAGTCTGTCTGCTCTTGTGCGCTGCGCTCTCATGCTGTGACTGATGAACACTGTACGGGCTCTTTGGCAAGACCAACTCTTTTATCTGCTCTCAGGAAAGGGGTCCGTTCTGCTTCAGTGCACTCACTGACACTCGAGCACAGCAAATGTACAGCGAGATTCACCCACACTCTCAGAGGAGAACACACGGCAGGCTTTTTCTTAAGAGTAATGGAGCTTTTCTCAAGCAGCAGTACCATTTTCTGTCGTGTATGGCCGTTTTTGCATTTGTTTGCTGTGAATAGTGGTTTGGGGGTATTTTATGTGTTTCCCAGTGAAGTAGGCCCATATGTCAAGTAGTGTTTAAACTTAATGGGGTCTTAAAGGTACAGTCAACCAAAAATTAAAACCTGTCATCATTTATTCTCCTTTATGTTGGTGCAAAGCCATTTGACACTATTTCTTCTGTTTAACACAGAGGGAGATGTTCAGCAGAATGTTACGAACTGACAGCCTCAGTCACCATTCACTTTCATTGCATCTTTTTTTCGATACAGTTGAAGTAAATGGTGACTGAAGCCAACATTCTTCCTACTATCAGCTTTCACGTTCCATGGAAGAAAGAAAATCATATGGGTGTCGGAAATGGCCCCTGGATTCCTGGGTAAATTTAAACTGCGAATTGAATTCGAATGGAAATACTGCGCTCTATAATGTCTGAAGAGATCTCAAGAAGCCGAATCTCTTTCTTTGTGAACTGGAGCTCCACTTATAGTTCAGATATCAGGTTGTTCTGACAAAGACCTCCCTGAGGAGACCAAAAGAGAGAGATAGAGAGGGACTGGTTGTGGTTCGGTCCCTAGATCAGACTGACAATTTAAAACCCTCTGCATTGAGCCCGGAGAACTCCGACTGACACCATCATTTAGCATCTCCCCTCGGGACCGACCTTCATCTAGGTGAAAAGGCCTCACAAACCCTTTTGGCAGTGCTCCAAACCCAACATACGGCTTGTAAACCTGTACGAGGTACGGTGATTCGTGATTTGTGTTCTTTTCATTGGAGTTCTACACAAACAACACTCAAGTCTTAAAGGAATAGTACGCCTAAAAATGAAAATTCTGTCATTATTTACTCACCCACATGTCATTCCAAACCTGTATGTTGATATTTATACTACTCATTGAATCATTTTACTTATCACTTTATGTGGCTCATTGCACGCATCACGGCAGTTTCCTGGTGAAATAAACACTAGAGGTGCAACAACAACAACGACTTTTATTCACTATCACACAAATCACGAGTAAATGGCAGATTATTAGTTAATAAACACTTCTCACCTTGTTCCTCACACAGTGCTCTCTATAGCGCATGACTTATTTTAACGTTTGCTTTACATAATCGACTACATTTACTAGATTTTTCAAGTGCGATAAAATAGCACGGCAGCTTAATTTATGCAACGGACTGGAGTACGAGTCCTGAAGAGCACAAGAGTTGACATGAGCCGAAAGTGACATAAAAGCATCACATTTGCTTTTATGACACTATCGGTTAGGTTTAGGTTTAGGGTAGGGAAGTAGGTTTTGTTGATCAAAACCTTAAAGGGGTCATGAAATGCTCTTTTGTTTTCTTTATATTTTCTTCCCTGAGGTCCACTGATAATGTTAATAAGGGTTTGTTTCACCAAAACAATCATAATTCAGTAATGTATGGTCATTTTCCACCGTCTTTTGGGCCTCTGTATGAAAATTCAGTTTTGGTCTAAGCGCCTCCTTAAAACTTCAATATAAACACCCACTGTTCTGATTGGCTAACATTGTGAAGCCCCTCGAAATCAGCCATATTTGAAACTCAAATGTTTTTAACTGGCCCATTCTTTAATAATAGTTGCTTTGCAAAGCTTGAATCGTATTATGACTGGTTCACAAGCAATCCATGCTATCATGGGCTGGAAAAACACTAGACTAGATGTGCACACATATGGCAGCAAATGTCAAAGATGTCCATCCAGTGCATGTTTTCATACACCAACAATTTAAAATAGCACAGATGGTTGAAAGAACACGTCCATGATGCGTTTGTGCTCAAAGAAACAAGAGACAGAGCTGCTAAATGAAACCGAATAGTGTTGTAACTTGACACTGCGTGTTTTTAAAGCAGTGCACGATATGCATCAAGCGGTCAAAGATGTCCGTCTAGTGCATGATAATATACAAAAATAGTCTAATATAGTCCAGATGGGTCCCCTTTGGTGTTCAGGAATAGTGAAGCTATAGTGGGTCCTGCTCTCTCTCGGAGTACAAACTGAGCACCTGTGGGCAGGACCAATGATGCGATGATTATAAATAGGCGTTGGTGTTTTAATGGATGCGGTAATAAATTAATGAGCCCCTAAGTGACCTTGGACATTGGCACCAAAATGGCTTTGGCTCTAGCATGTGTAGTAAGCGAACAGGACGTGCTAGTTAGAATATAAAGAAAGCAGAAAGTGATTTTAGAGGGTTTTTTGGAGCTTAACAGGCCCTGGTCACTATAAAATGTCATTTTATGGAAAAGTGCTGCCATTGAAAAAGTTAAAGAAAAATATAATTTAAAAAACAAAACAAATCACAGTGTTTTTTTATTTTATTTTCTATCCTCTTCTCCGGGTGGCGGAGGACAAATCTCAGTTGCCTCCACGTCGATCCGCGCATCTTATCACGTGGCTTGTTGAGCGTGTTACCGCAGAGACCTAGTGCGTGTGGAGGCTTCACTCTATTCTCCGCGGCATCCACGCACAACACACCTCAAGTGAGTAAACTAGTGCGTAAATTGTGACTTACTGCCCATTTACCCCAAAACTAGCCTAAGTTTTAACTTGCATATAGCGGGTGCAACCGGCCCCTGGAAACTTCTGCGATACGTACAACAAGCCACATCCTTTTGGAACTAGTTGAGCCACGTCCAACCGAACGATAAAGTCTATTCCGGAACGGAACTGTGGCCCGGTGTTGTTTACATTACTGACCTTTTCCCAAACAGTATTCCAGTATAAAGGATCTAAGGCAACATACAGTATTTCCTGACAATGTCATGTTTGCTGCAAGAAACTGTTTCCTGCACTGATTCGTAGATATCCTCTTCAAGGTCCGTGTGAAAATGGACATGTCCTACAAGCTGCTTGATGTAAGATGTTATTTGCCATGGCAGCCATGTTTGATTTTGGCCACATTAACTTTCTGTAACGTGGGTTTTGGAGAGACTACATGAGATGAGCTTTCCATTTTGAGTATGTTAATTAGCATAAGCCCATTCAGAGTCCCCCCCCCCAAAACAAAATCTATATGTGTTTACAGAGAGATCCGAGCAGGCTGATTTGCTGGTTAAGCACGAATCTGAACTCGCTCTAATAATGCCGTTTATTCTTGCTGTAATCGTCCCGCTCTATAACTGCTCAAGTGGTCTCCCAAGGGTCTCCAAAATGGGGTGTTTTTCTTTTTTTAGCTCCATATTATTTTCCTCAGTGGAGCTTTTGTTTTTTATTTAATCGGTGATGAAAACATCCCATTAGGGGGGAAAGAGGAAAAAATACAGACAGGGCAAAAGATCCAGCAACATAGATGAGAAACCGCACATCTTCCTGGAAGAATGCAACCTCCAGGGCAGACTGGAATAAATCTCTGTCTCTCTCTCTGTCTCTCTCTCTCTCTCTCTGTCTGTCTCTATCTATCTGCCTCTTTCTGCTATATCCCCATGTAGCTTATCCCCGAGTAGGGGCAATTCTAGGATTTCAATGACACTATAATATATGCACTATGTTGCATGGTATATTGTTTTGTTTTTAAACTGTGTTTACATCATTTAAGCTAGCCAGCTAATATTCATTCCGAATATTATCATTTTCTACTGTAGAATAAACACTTATAAAGTTGTAAAAATAACCACTTAAAATAACACCACTGCGCCACCATATTGCTATGCCCGAACATTCCAGTGTGCCCATTGACTTAATAGAAAATCATCTAAATTCAGTGAATAAACAGACAATTTAAACATACATTTTTATTTCTAAAATCTGCCTGTACATCCCTACAACACAAACGTCCCACACATGTAATTATTTATTTATTTATTTAAAGTCGGGAATTGTTTCTTGAAAGCCCGAGTGAGTTATGTATATCTACAGCAAACATATACTGTATCTCAACTTTAGTGGCGAACAGATCAGCTCAATGTAAACAAGTTCAACTGAGGTAAGATAACTGAAGACATTGTCAGAGATATATTTTCAGAGATGCACACGTAATGCATGATATGCATTTTAGGTGATTTAGAAATACCTTCCTGTATTTGTTAAGAAACCTCAGAGGGAAAGTGATGTGCTGTCACTATAAAACAAGCAGATATTACAGCTTTTCCTACTTGCATTACAACTTGTGGAGAGTTTTGCCACATCCCTTGATGATCGTTGAGCTGCACTGATAAGCTGCACACTAGGACAGGTGAATGATTTGACAAAGCGATCACTTATATTGTCTCCCTCATAACAAAAATAATCCATAACATTAATCGTGATTGTCACTAGAAGGCGAAATGTGACTGTCATATCCAGAGGTTGGAGACAGTGAAATGGCAGTGTTATCAGCTGTCAGTCATTGAGGCTCTACGGCAGTTGGGACATTCCAAGATGGCCGCTCGAACATTTCCAGTGGCTTCACCTCCTGCTGGCAGTTTACAGTTGCATCAGCGATACAGTACTACTGTGTGTATATATATATATATATATATATATCTCAGTGGTTAACACAGTTTTAGAGGCATACAGTAAATACAATTGTTATGATATATGAAATCAAAATTCGAAACAAACAAAAAAATGTCAGGAGCCTTAAGTACAAAATTAGCCAACATGGTAACAGTCCTTGGTTTATTTTGAGTTGGACATGACAGAAGTCAAGAGATTAATTCAGTAAGAGTTTTTGACTCATTTGTTTGGGATTTGGAATGCAATTTTCTACAGTGTTTCACTTTTTTTGGGGGTGATTTTCTATCCTTTTATCCCCAATTTGGAATGCCCAATTCCCAATGCTATTGAAGTCCTCGTGGCGGCCTAGTGACTTGCCTCAATCTGGGTGGCAGAGGACGAATCTCAGTAGATTCAGTATAGAGGCAGTGCTGCAGGAAACACTGTCAGTGTATATTTGTATGGTGTTCTGCCTGCAACGTGGAAAATTTCACATCCAAGAACCGTTTTTTTTTTTTTATTTAACCGCAGCCGGTTCCAAATGTAAACCTGTTCTCGGTTCCCAACTCTAAATAACCACTGGTAGGTTGATTTCTCCAAAATTCTGTGTAATACTGTACATCTGTGGCGCTGTCAAAACATTACTCTGTTTGTTTGAGCACCCTGATCAACCCGACACACCAACATTGGCTAAACCAATGGAGTGATTTTGTGCTGGACTATTTAAGCTTAAGATTAAGATTCAACTTTATTGTCATTAAGCAGAGTACAGGTACAGAGCCAATGAAATGCAGTTGTTTTTGCATATCCCAGTTAAGCCTGGGTCAGAGCGCAGGGTCAACCATGAAACAGCGCCCCTGGAGCAGATAGGGTCAAGGGCCCAAAAGTGGTATCTTGGCGGTTCTGGGGCTTGAACCCCCAACCTTTTTATCAGTAACCCAGAGCCTTAACCGCTGAGCCACCACTGCCCATTGGTCAACTGTTTAGTTGGTCAACTGTTTAGTTTGGGGGAGTGGTCAGGAAAATGTCTTTGAAGGTATTTTTGCTATTTGGTTTGGTGACAATAGTGTGCAAATACGACAAACTTCACCTTAAGTGGATAGTCACCATAAGCAAATCATTTAGCAAATAATGGTATTCTGACCTCTGGATTTGAAAAGGTTTTATCCCTCTTAATGTTTTTGTGGCATATGGAAATCTTTGTCATGGCATTGTGGGTCGCTATGCCTTGGTGAACACATTAGCCGCACCTGTTCACTTCAATGAAGAGAATCATGCCGACACATTCAGTGTTAGGGGTTCTGACTAAGTAAGACTTGCTCTGTCTGCAAAATGAAAAAGTGCTGCAGTTTTACTGTAAACATAAACATACAAGCATCTGCATTATTTACATGCAGAGGACATCCGCCGGTCTTGTAGACGGACATAAATAACATAAAACCTCTTGGATACATCTTTGGGGCCATTTAGACCGAGCACCGTCTTAGGCGATAAAAAGGCTAACTGCAGTGCAAACAACATAACACAATGTGTTGTCTTGAGATGTGCATTGAAAAGTCATGTAAATGAACTAGTTCAGATAAATGATTTACTGATTCACTGGAGCCCCGCACAGCCTTCAAGGGGCATTGCTTTCTTAGTTGAGGAGGGCAATTTAGTTATTTGCTGCTGTTTATAGATATATTTCGATTCAGTTTTATAAAATAGGGCGTTTTCTAGTTTTAGGAGTTTATATTGGGTATAAATTTGTTTAATTAATTGTTGTAACCTTATTTGTTGAACCCTTATTAAACCATGGCTTTACTACAAATACCATTGCTAAACTATTGTTACTGTAGTTAAACTATAGGTATTATTTCTCAAGCATCCTAGGAATCCTAAAAAAAATATGTAACTATCTGGTTATAATCATTGAATTTTGCAATCAGAACTTCTGTTTGCATTATTAAATATAATCCGATTTACTTTTTTTAAATAGCTTCAATGTACACTCAAAAAGAGGATTTTTGCTGCTTGTTTAAATTACTTACTTTTAGTTTTGGGGGTTTCCATTATGGTGATGAGTGGAGCTTAAGCTAACGATGACGACGAGTAGACGTAGCACGTGAAATTGATTGTTCGCATCGTTGAACAAATGCTGTGCCAACCATAGCATGGTTACTAAACAATGTAGTGCTTTCAACTAGCATGTATTTAGCATGCTAGCATTCAATTTGACTGGTTAGTACATAAAGAAATGAGTTGTATTTGAGTTACACTGACACGCCTAATTTCGTTGGGTTTACCCAATTCAATGAGGTTCTTTCTACTTAAAATGTTTGTGTTGAGATTACATAGTTATATTAAGTTAAGAACCAGCTTCCAACATGTGGAGCCACTTTCAAACGATTTAATCAAGTTGCCACGGGAGCTATATTTTAGTGTAGTTTGCTACTTTTTGTTAGTAGCTTGTTGTGTAGCTAACTCATTTGTGTTTATAAGAGTAGCTTGTCTGTAGTTTAACTCCTTTAAGATATGAGTAGCTTGTATGGCGGCTGTGGATCAGGTGGTAGAGCAGGTCGTCTGCAAATCACAGGGCTGGTGGTTTGAGTCCCGGCCCACATGACTCCACATACCGAAGTGTCCTTGGGCAAGACACTGAACCCCAAGTTGCTCCCAATGGCAGTGTGGCAGGGTGGGGCCAGGTCGTGATCATACACACCCGGTCCCTTATCAGGCTAATCAAGCCTCCGAGAGGGATAAAGGTCGACTGCGGAGGATTGTGTGGGAGAGAGAGAGATAGTTTTTCGGACATGTCCGTCATGTGCGTGTTTGTGTCTTCTGCTTTAGTTTATTATTAAACTATTATTTATGTTGAAAAGCCGGTTCTCGCCTCCTCCTTTCCATTGACTGCTTTACACTGGTGCCGAAATCCGGGAAGGAGGAGGGATACGCCGTAGTAGAGTTCTCGCCGCTACAGTCCACACCAAAGGTCCAACCCTGCCGGGGAACGAGGAGCCCGGCCGCCTGGAAGAAGACGACGGTAGTTGGCCGCGAGGGGACAAGGGGCTCCTAACTGACCATCTGGAGCGGTCAGGGCCGCTGCCAGGGGCGGAGGAGTCACCTACCAGCCGCTGAAACGCGGCAGGGTTTGAGACCGCCGACCGCGAGCGGGGAGGGTTCACTGCCGACCGCCTGGAGCGGGAGAACCGGTGCCAGGGGCGGGGGAGACCCCTTCTGTTCCCCAAGAACGAGGCGGGGTGTTCCGTCAGGGGCTGGAGGTCTGCCTCCGATCCTCCCGGAGAGGCACAGCTGTCGTCCGTTAGAGGGTGGAGGAGTGGCCGAGGAACAAGCTACGGCATATCGGAGAACTGGCGATTAAGTTTTTTTTTTTTATTTCTCTCTCCTCTCTCTCTGTCACTGCCGCTCCGCATTGGCCTTTTCCCTCTCGTTTAAATTTTACAGTGTTTTTTGGGGGGATACTACACTATTACAGGAAGTACCCCCCCCCTATTTAATTATTTCTGTTTCCCTCCCCTTGTCCCCTCCCTCGTGCCCGGCAGACGGGGCAAAAAGGCACGCCCCCTCCCCAGGGAAAGGGGGGGGGGTGTGTACATCATGCTGGGGGCTCCCCTGTCTGAGAGAGCGAGGGAGGAATGAGGCAGGGTGGAGGGCGGGGCCGGGTTGTGATCATACACACCCGGTCCCTTATCTGGCTAATCAAGCCTCCGAGAGGGATAAAGGTCGACTGCAGAGGATTGTGCGGGAGAGAGAGATCGTTTACGGACATGTCAGTCATGTTTGTGTCTTCTGTTTTAGTTTATTATTAAACTATTATTTATGTTGGCCGGTTAAGCCGGTTCTCGCCTCCTCCTTTCCATTGATCGCTTTACAGGCAGGCTAGCGCCTTGCATGGCAGCTCTGCCGCCATTGGTGTGTGACTGAGTCCCATTGTAAAGCGCTTTGGTAACCTCTAAGGTTTTACAATATGTAGCCTATTGTAAAAACCATTATTTACCATTACCATTTATTTAACTGAACCAAGACACATAAGAGAATAGATTTATCAAGACAGACAGACAGAGAGCAACAGTAATGCAATGTGATGAGGTCATGTGAAAACAACATTAAAAGTAGTACACTACTAGTTGAAATGTTAAGCATGAAATAGTGCCTAGTGTTTCACATACTTTTTAAAAAAAATAGTGTGCAGTATAAGTAGTAAGCTAGTATTCCATTTCGAACCCAAAGAAAGAAAACACGAGAGAGAGGTATGTAAAGAAAGAAAAACATAACCATGTATTTTTATGTGTGGTTATCATTTGTCACTCTTTTGACATGCTTTGATTCTGTACACCCCCAACTCTGAGGGGTCAGAGGTCATGGGCGGCCACATTCCACCATTTCGGAGGGGATCAAGTGCTTTGCTCGATGACAGAAAAGTTGTAAGAGGAGCATAACAGCTTCGATTTGCTTGATGTCACTTGTGTGGATTGAACGGAATGGCAATATTCCAGGCTATGGCCCATTTCTTTGGCCACTTAGGAGAAATATGTATGTTAGAAATCCATCAATGGACAAAAGATAGAAATGTGAGACTCTCTTATGCTGTTTGAACCCGGCTCACACTTACTAAGCATCTCTCCAGCTCTACAGACAAGTTTAGGAAGGTGAATCTGGGCTGAGGGAGACTCTAGGGACGACTGCTTTCATCTAACAGCCGTCTGCTTCCTTATTAGACCGTCAGCAGGCTAATGAATGCTTAAGTTTCTCAACTTAAGTTTTCCTGTCTTCAACGAGGGCAGCCTTTATTTGCATTTCTCCTTTATTTGCATTTCTAAATATATATATTTAGATTTTGGGCTAAAATATGACCAGAAACATTCACCCCAGAATAAGGTGGCTGATTATCCAAGAAACATTCACATTCAGGACTTTTATGGTTAGGGCAATATAGGAATGTCCCTTTCCCTTATGCACTGTAAGTGTCCATATTGAACACCATCTTCATGTAAAGCTTATATCAGGTGACAAAACTACTAGTTTAACATTCTTGATTTATATAACAGTGCATGAAATAAATGAATTTCTCCACATCTGTAGCAGAAAGGTGCTGTCAATCGGTGACAGCAAGTCTTTGTTCAACAAGGGATGTAGAGAGACTGCCGGCACATTATTTGCTGCAACAAAATACAGGTGAGACAGCAGAGAACGAGTCACTCGACAGTCAGACACGACTTTCGTTTTTCTAAGACATTCAGTATTGGTTCAAAGGAAGTTCACCAGGGCTCTGTATTAGGCCTATTGTCATTTTCTGTGCATGTGTGTTTTTGTCTTAACTAGATGATATTGAAATGAATGATCATTAAGCATGCCCGCATGGACTGGAAAACACACATTTATTCCGCAGCCTTCTCTATGGAGAACTAACATTGATTCACCATTCAATTCTGAACATCAATGGAAAACTAGGGACGGGGACATACATTGTGTGTATTTTAATGGTTGTGAGCACATGTTTGAGAGAGACTGCAGTTGTGAAGGTCTTTTAAATGGATGCATCTTTGAATAGTGAAAGTTAATAGTGATTTACTAACAAACGTTGCAATTCATAGAGAGTTAAATGTGCACATTGTGAAGAGTTTTGTAGTGCGATTGGCATTAGGTGCAGTTTCCTTCTGTGTATTTATTTTTTCTGCATCTGCATGCACCTGGGTCACACAAACACTCGCTCCATCCTTCATTAATATTGGTGTCTCACCCTCTCTCTCTCTTTCTTTTCTTTCTTGTCTCTATGCTTATAGGAGCTGTTTGCACAATGTCTTCAAATGGCTGGTCTAAAACTACAGGACATTGATGTTATCCTTTTTCCTCCGGAAAAATCAGCGATAACCAACTTAAAGTGATTTGCTGGTCTT
Organism: Xyrauchen texanus; assembly: GCF_025860055.1. Lineage (NCBI taxonomy): Eukaryota > Metazoa > Chordata > Actinopteri > Cypriniformes > Catostomidae > Xyrauchen > Xyrauchen texanus. Next base: position 7,358,202 of record NC_068300.1, read on the forward strand.
AAGTAGTCCAAGCTGGTTTAATTTGGTACTGTTTAATTGGACTATTTGCCTGGCCAATCTGGGTTAAGATGGTCAAGTTGGATTTAAAGCCTTGCCCAGTTGGTTTAAACTGGTTTAGTTGGTCTACCAGCCTGGCCAATCTTGTTTAAGGTGGGCTAGTTGGGCTGCCAGCCTGGCCAAGCTTGTTTAAGGTGGGCTAGTTGGTCTGTCAGCCTGGCCAAGATGGTTTATACTGGTCTAGTTTGTCTACCAGTCTGGTCAAGCTGGGTTAAATTGGCTTGTTGGTCTGTCAACCTGGCCAAGATGGGTTCAGCTGGTACTGTTTAGTTGGACTCCTGGCCTGGCCAAGCTGGGTTAAGATGGTCTAGTTGGATTTACTGCTTTGCCCAGCTGGTTTATACTGGTCTAGTTGGTCTACTAGCTTAGGCAAGCTGGTTGAAGCTAGTCAATGCTGGTCTAGATTGTCTTCCAGCCTGGCCAATCTTTTTTAAGGTGGGCTAGTTTGTCTCGAAGACTTACCAAGCCAATCTAGTTGGTTTCCCAGCCTGGCCAAGCTGGTTTAAGATGGTACTGTATAGTTAGACTCCCAGCCTAGCCAAGCTGGGTTAAGCTGGTCTAGTGGGATTCATAGCCTTGCCTAGCTGGTCTAGTTTGTCTCCAAGCTTTACCAAGCTGGTCTAGTTCATCTCCCAGCCTGGCCAAGCTGGTTTAATATGGTATTGTATATTTAGACTCTCAGCCTGGTCAAGCTTAGTTAAACTGATCTTGTTGGTCTATCAGCCTGGCTAAGCTGGTTAAAGCTGGTAAAGTTGGTCTTCCAGCCTGGCCAAGCTTGTTTAAAATGGGCTATGTTGTCTCCAAGCCTTAACATGCTGATCTAGTTGGTTTCCCAGCCTGGAAAAGCTGGTTTAAGCTAGTACAGTATAGTTCGACTCCTAGCCTGGCTAAGCTGGTTTAAGCTGGTCCAGTGAGATGCATAGCCTTTTCAAGCTAGTCTAGTTTGTCTCCAAGTATTACTAACCTGGTCTAATTAGTCTACTAACCTGGCTTAGATTGTTGTAGGCTAGTCTTGTTGGTCTGCCAGCCAGGTTAGACTGGTTTAAGCTGTTCTAGCTGGACTACCAGCATGACCAAACTGGTTTAAGGTGGTCTAGTTGGTCTCCAAACCTTACCAAGCTGGTTTAGTTAGTCTACCAGCCTGGCCAAGCTGGTTTAAGATGGTTAGCTGGTCTGCCAGCCTAGCCAGGGGGGTATTTAGCTTGTTTACTTGGTCTTTTTGGTCTGGCTAAGCTGGTTTCAGGTGGTCTAGTTGGTCTCCCAGTCTGACCAAGCTGGTTGTAGGCTGGTCTAGTGGGCCTTCCATTGTGGCCAAGCTGATTTAAGCTGGTTAAGCTGGTCTGCCAGTCTGGCTAAGATGGTATTTAGCTAGTTTACTTGTTCTCCCACCTTGTCCAAACTGGTTTAAGCTGGTCTAGTTGGACTCCCAGTCTGGCCAAGCTGGTTTAATATGGTTTATCTGGCGCAACTAAAAAATTGAGTTTTTCGATTGCACCCACTTTAGTGGGTGCAATCGAATGCTGCAATTTATCCAGCACCCCTATGTGCTGGATAAATTGCATATATGGTTTTTGCACCACTGCTTACTGTACAACAAAGATATGCCAATTATTATTTATTAAGTATATATTGGGAGTAATTATATCCAGAGAAAAACTGTATTGCTCTTTGTAACTCAGGAGACATAATGGAGTTTTTAATTGTGTCACAGTGAAGTTTGTACTTTTCCTCAGATGTTTAAAATTCCTTAGGAGAAATAAATAAATTAAAAAATCAGGCACAAATGAGTCAATTGTTGACATGTTTGTTTTGTAAGCAGTAGGGCTGTCACGATAAAAACATTTGGCAGACAATTTAATATGAAAATGATGCCATTATGAAAATTAATAGTCATACAAATTGTAATACTTCTTGAGGTGTATGTGTGCCTAATACATAACATACACCTTAAGCAGTAGTTTATTTATAGTTATCAGAAATCATATAATAAAATAGAGATATTTGATTTCCTTTAAAGCTTTTAAAATGTGGAAAATATTGCACAGGTGTAGAATTACATAAAAAAGGCTGGTTAAGAATGTAACTGTGGTTTTATGACTGAGTGGAAGACCGCCAGAGGCAGTACTAAATGCACTAGTGGAAAAAACTTGTGCTCTCGCTTTGACTGAGAATCAAATCAAAGAGTTGTCACTCCATGAAGCGTGACGTGTCTTGAGCTATAAAAGCCCACAGGTCAGTTTGATCTCTACATCATTCTCACAAATTCAGAGACCAGAGTTTCTTCTGGTTTTTTTTACAGTACCACAGTTACATTCGGAAACAAGCATTCCATTTAATTTAGTTACAGACTGCCAGAGACAGAAATGAAAGCAGTATTGGAAGACAAATACCTACGCAGTCAAAAGATATCCCCTTGCGATGGATCAGTGCTGGTAGAGAACACCGCAGCACATACTGTTGGCAAGGTAGTCATTTTCAATCTGTAGAAATGAGAAAAAGAGCAGGCTGAAGCTCCTGTTGGGAAATCACCAAGGAGCTCGAAACTGGTTGCCCACTGAAGTGAAGCAGGGTTGAGCCTGGTCAGTACCTGGATGGGTTGCGGCTGGAAGAGGTATTAGGGAGTCCACAAGGGGGTACTCACTCTGCGGTCTGTGTGGGTCCTAAAGCCCCAGTGTAGTGACGGCGACACTATAATTTAAAAAGGCACCATCTTTTGGATGAGACGTTAAACCGAGGTCCTGACTCACTCTGGTCATTCAAAATCCCAGGGCACTTCTCGTAAAGAGAAGGGATGTAACCCTGGTGTCCTGGCCATATTCCCCCATGGGCCCTTATCAATCATGACCAACTTATAATCCCCATCTATAAATTGGCTATATCACTCTATTCTCTCCTCTCCACCAATAGCTGGTGTGTGGTGACATACTGACACACTATGGCTGCCGTCTCAACATCCAGGTGAATGCTGCACACTGGTGGTGGTTGAGGACAGTCCCCTGTTCACAATGTAAAGCGCTTTGAGTGTACTGTCAGAATATACAAGACAAGGGAGCGAGAGAGAAGCCTGAAGCAGTGTGTATGTCGACGTGTTAGTGTGAAGCGACTGATGAAAAGCAGTGTGTGATGTATGACACTGAAATGTGTATAGTGTTTGTATAATAATAGTCTACGTGTTGTCAAGCCAGTCCCAGCTTCCTCCTTTGCCATCCTTGAATTGTTACAGTAACATTTATTCATTCATTAATTTGTCTTTTAATTGCACATATTTCAGAATACGGTACTCCCCTGAGCACTGCCCAAGAGGTTGCTTCGTAGATTGACAGCGAGTAGATGAGGGTACAGAACACCCTTCAGACTCGTATGCATGAGAAATGACCTGCGTCACCCAGTGTGATAGTCTCGGCTTGGAGAGCGTATTCCGCTTGCATCACTGAAGCAAACGAGCAATCGGCCATCTTGTGCCAGGATGCTGTCCTATCTATGTAAACCCTCAAAGATCAAACTGTTAATGCATGGATTTCACAAAAAAGCTTTGCTGTTGTAATGGCCAAAAGGAATGCAGTTTTCAAAGACAGCTATATAGGCTGAAATGGGACTTGACATAAGGAACTGACACACCCAAGTCCCACGTTGGGCTTCACACACCCCATGGAGGGCACAGATTATTAGCTCCTTTCAAGAAAGCAACAACTAGCTGGCCAGACCCAAGTGAGACACTGCTCTCCTCAGAATGGTGGGCTGCCAAAACTGCCACATACAACTTAAGTGTAGATGCAGAATGTCAAAGCTCCAAAAGATGTTGCAAAAAATCTAAAATCTGTCCCACAGAACAGTTTAATGGATCACTAGTCACAAAACACCTTCCACTTACCAGCATACAATATTAGTGTAGATGCTGCATGGGTATTCAAAGCAGTGTCTCTGGCCCCCTGTGTACAATGTACAACCCCTCTTGGACCTAGTGGCCACATCCACAAGTTCAACCAGTCTGTGCGATGGTGCCAAACTCTCCCCTCAAACTGAGAGAGTAGATCTTATCTGCTGGGTAGAGGACAAGTTGGTCCTTCTAACAATGACTGGAGGATCTCAAACCATGGCCTTGCCGGCCATTTAGAAGCAACTAACCGCAGATGGTGCCCACAGTCGCAACATGACACAGGTCCAACCAAATCACTGGTAATGGGGGGAAAGCACAAGTATTACATCTGGCCAATCGTGGACCAGTTCGTCCAGGCCCAGTGACCCTGGCTCATCTGTCAGAGAGAACAAATGAGGGAAGTGAGATGTCTGAATTTCGACAAACACATCTACCACTGATGTCCCATACGTCTGCAATAGCTGCACTTCCTCTGGGTGTCCAATCTCCCTGTAACACCTTGCCTTGTGAGAGAGTGTCCATGACATCGTTGAGTCGACAGGGCAGGTATGCCGCTTGAATGGAGAGAGGGCTTTCCTGAGCTGATACCAGCTGGTTGTGTGCTACTTGAAGTGTGCTCAGTAACCTTGTGCCCCCTTGATGGTTGATCTAAAAGACTATTGCCATGTTGTTTATACCATGACATGTCTGCCCTTGAGCACCACCTGGAAATGGAGAAAGATGAGAAACACTGCTGTGAGTACCAGAATGTTTATATGTGCTGTAAATAGGGCCCCACTCCTGTCTGTGCCAGACTCCACCCCATTTGAGAAGACTGGCATCTGTCCTTATTACCTCACACCATGCAGGTGGAGGTCCCAGTGGAATTACTCTGAGGAGGAACTACTTCCGTGACTATCGAACAAGGGCCTTAATGCAGTGCAGTGTGATATTGACCTTTGTGTATTTGTCCTGTACTGGACACAGCTGCTTCTGAATGAGCCAGCATTAAAAATGGTCTCAACCGTAGCAATCCCTGTGGCACCACTGCTTTCACTGTTGTGAGTGTCCCCAAGAGCCTCATTAATGTAATGTAAAGTAGAGTATAGCCCACCAAAAGATGCTTCATCACCATCAGAATTCTGTCCGCTGGGTGAGAGTTAAGCACTAGACTTATGAAATGGGTCGACTGAGTTTTACTGTGAATCCTAGAGCAGAAATATGGTCCAACAATTGGCGAGATTGATCCATTACCTGCTGTGATGATGCCGCACAGGCAATACAATCCTCCAGGCATTGCAACACTTTCATGCTGTTCCTTTGTAGTGGTTTCAGTGCGGCTTGAACACACTTAGAAAAACTCTTGGAGCCAGATAATGGCCAAATGAGAAAACTCTGAGCTGAAATATTTGACCCATAAATGAAAACCAAAGGAATCACTTGTTTTCCGGAGCAATTGGAACATGAAAGTAGGTGTCCTTTTAATCTATCGTCACAAACCGATCTTGTGGCATGACAGCCTTTAATCCAGGGCTATTCAACTTCATCGACAAGTGGGCCAGATGGAAAAAAGTCCAACAGACCAAGAGAGTAATTAAGGCTGATAATAAAAATTGTATCAAACAACAACAGTGAAGTTAGTTATTGTTGAAGTTGCATCCAATGTTACTCAAATGTAAGTTTGATATATGTATATGCAATGATTTAAACTTTTGACTTTTCAAATTCAATGAATGTTTTGACTAAATTAATGAATTTTTTGTTTCTCCAAACTCACGCTTATCAGTCATCCATGATTTTAGTTTTTTAATCCAATTCCATCGAAATGATGGATAATGATCATTCGTAGCGCAACCTCCTCACCTACAGGTGTTCTGTAAAGACACTGTAGTGGCGAAACATGCATCTAGCTCAAGTTTGCATAGGAAAACATTTTAAAAACAGAATGAACAGACACAAAACACATTCATTGTGAACAGCCCCTAAGACAACTGACAACCTCTGGTAGGCCACTGAAAATTTCAAATGGGCCAGAATTGGCTCGCGGACTGCCAGTTGAATAGACCTGCTGTAATACATCTGCCGTGCACAAACTTTACATTTACACTTGTTATTTGAACCCAGCCAACCTGAATATTATATTATATATTTATATTATATTATAGTTAGTACTGTCAGTCGTTTAATATTTTAAATCGCAGTTAATCGCTGAACATTTAATTAAAGTTAATTGTGATTAATCGCAGATTTAGAAAATGCTGAATTTACACCATATATACATCTTTTCCTGTCGGAGTGCATTTATTTTCATCTTGGGAAAGAAAACAAAACAATATGTAACAATATAATGCTTTATTAACATTTCCAAACAAAGCCTTCCACAGTATAAAAATAGAAATGCACTAAAATAGCCCCAATTCAAGTAACGTTAAACGTTTCTGAAAGTCTAAGTGGGAGCTTGACTAATTGAAAGAAGTAGTCCCCACATAGATTACATGTTCATTGCAGTGGGCATTAAATCTCTTACACTCTCATCCTCCGTTATATTAATCTGCCGGTATACTCTGGCTATCCTCTTTGCTACATGAATCGTGAATCGGTATTCATGATTCGCATCAGAACGTCAATGCCAGCAGTGTCGCATTGAACTCCACATGAAAAGCGCTTGCAAATAAAAACGTATCATTTGCATTTTGGAAATAGTTAAGAACTGGCGTGTTTCTGCGTTCATTAAAAAGCACCTTACAGAAGCGGGAAAATACTACATTTCTATTACAAGTCCCATCTCGGCTTGTTTTGTACATCAAATAGAGCTCCTTTCTTCTTCATCAGTGTAATGACTCCAGGCGGATACATTACAAAGTGTTTATGCTGGTTTATGCTTTAATAACTGTAAATGTGTTAAACGCGATTTGGAAAGATTTACGTGTTCAGCTTCTTAAATTAATCGTTTGCATTAACACGTTCATTCTGATAGCTCTGATTATGTTACATTATATTTCGCAAACTTTTCAAGTCAGTTTTAATGTGACCTTCATTTAACAAAAAGAAAAGAAGCTTAAATCTGTTTATTTGAATAAACACCGACCCCCAGGACATGAAATTTACCAAAGTTAAAGAAACACCCATATATTCTCTTAAAACAAGTCTTCATATCTTACTCCGTTTTGCTCAAGTAAACCTATTTGGTTTTAATGTTTTTAGATAATTGTACTGGAAATCAAGTAATACTGATATAAAATACTGTATACTGATGTTTGCAGTTAAGATGAATATGGCTAGCACAAGGCTTTGGTATCTTGGTAAATCTGAGCAGAGTTTGAGACATTATTGAGATTTCTTTTGAAACTCTAAAAGGAGACACATGTAGGGTCTTTTTCCTACGATAAACATTTGAGAAGTCTCCATTTGCTGTCCATTTAATCTCATTGCTGTCTATGAGAATTGAAAGACTATGTTTGTGACTATGCTATGAGTGAGGACAGCATTTGCCTCCTGCATGAGATGAATGTGCTTCTTTTTCACAGAATACACCGCAAGTAATAAGCCTCTTCCATAGACGTCAAACGTTATAGATGAGTTTCTGGAGTGTAGGATGTTAATTAGCCATTAGTTTCTGGATGAACCTGATGTTGAGAGGGAGAGCTTTTTTCTACGACTCTAAATAAACTCCCTGCTACAAATACCACAGATGCTTCAACTGACAGGCTGGGAATGAGATTTCACTGCCGACCATATGAAACTTTAACTGGGGAAGGCAGGAGGGATATTTGGCCATTTACCCCATAAAGATTTCATATGACAACCCTTCACCCAGGTTGTGTGTGTGTCTGAGGGGGTTACAGAGTAAATCAGATGTCTATCTAGCTTGTTAGTTTTAGTTTGGAGATGTTGATTGGGTCTTTCAGGTAGAGAACACCCTACACATGATACAGTTTTTTGTGTGGGTGAGTGTGAATTAGACCACAAACTTCATGTAAGGTGCCACAGACCAGTCACAGATTTGACAGCAAACTGAATATCTGATTATATACAGAGTAAAAAAGGTGTCAATATATTCCCAGGTGAGATTTTTATTCTGAGTAAAACACAGCTTATTCCATATAATGTGTCCAAGACTATAAGAATATAGACGGTATTTAGTCTTCTGTGAATGTGATGTGGATCTCATTAAAACATTTCATATTTACATGCATCCCGATCACGATTGACAAGTTGATGTTGTTAACAGACCAAAAAGGAAAGAGAGGATAAAAACCTATACTGATAACAAGAATCTAAATGATCACTTTTTATTTTCTCATTTTGGTACCCACGCGCTGTTTGACTGAATGACTGGCGGCACATACGCTAAAGAGCCAAAATATAATGACCACTCACAGGTGAAGCAAATAATGTTGATCATCTCCTAACAAGGCCACATGTCAAGGTCTGGGTAGATTAGATGGTAAGCGATCAATCAGTTCTCGTAGTCAACGTGCTGAATGCTGGAGAAATGGACAGGAGTAAAGACATGAGCGACTTTGACTAGGGCCAGATTGTTATGGCCAGATGACTGGGTCGGAGCATCTATGAAACGGCAAGGCTTGTGGGATGCTCCCAGTCAGCAGTGGTGAGTACCTACAGACAGTGATCCAAAGAGGGACAAACCACAAACCTGTGACAGGGTGTTGGGCGCCCAAGGCTCATCGATGCACGAGGGCAATGAAGGCTATCCCATCTGGTCCGAACCAACAGAAGGTTTACTGTGGCACAGAAAATTTTAATGATGGTTACGAGAGGATTTTGTCACAACACAGTGCAGACCAGTCAGAGTGCCCATGATGACCCCTGTCTACCATCAAATGTGCCTACAATGGGCACACTTTTGTCAGAACTGGACCTTGGAGCAGTTGAAGAAGGTCGCCTGTTCCGAATAGTCCTGTTTTCTTTTACATCACGTGGATGGCCATGTGCTTGTGCGCTGTTCACCTGGGTAAGTGATGGCACCAGGATGCACTGTGGGAAGAAGACAAGATGTTGGAGGATATTTGATGCTCTGGGCAATGTTCTGCTGGGAAACCCTGGGTCCGGCCATTCATGTGGACGTCAATTTGACATGTGCAACCTACATAAACATCGTTGCAGACAGGTACACCCCTTCATGGCAATGGTAATCCCTGATGGCAGTGGCCTCTTTCAGTAGGATAATGCACCCTGCCACACTGCACACATTGTTCAGGAATGGTTTGAGGAACATGATAAAACCAACAAGTACGATCCACGGCAGCTCCACCTCGCAGCTTACAGGAACTTCAGGGGTCTTGTAGAGTCTATGCTTCAGCGGGTCAGCACTCTTTTGCAGCACGCGGAGGACCAAAAGCATATTAGGCAGGTGGTCATAATGTTTGAGCTCATCAGCGTACGTGTGTGTGTGTGCTTATGCACGTGAGGTCCGAAAGTGCTTGCAGAGGTCTGGAAATGAGCCTAAACTGTAAAATACAGTACACTACGAAGTTCTATAAAAATGCCTGCCTTGGTTTTAATGTAATTCATTCATACAGTCATTTATGTCTAAAGTGAGCAGAAACAGTGGGACAAAATAGTGGATTTGTATCAAAATATCAAACTTTAGGTGTAAATGGAGCCTAGACGTGCCAATGTGTAGTTTGTCGTGAATATGAATTAAACAACAATAACAACAAAACAAAACAAAAACTCACACCTCTTGGCTAGATAATTTTAATAGCTTTAAAAAGTATTCTTGTATTGTAATCATACAGTGATCTTTGACTGATTATGTAAGTAGATTTATGTTATATTTAATAACTTTTTCAGTTTCTGAATGTTTACTTCAATACTTGAGTTTGCTGTAAATCACTTAAATTGTGACTTTGTTCTTATTTTATTTCTGTTTATTTGTCTATAATAATTGCTTGCTAACTTGAAACCATCTTTAATGATTGATGAGTAATGAGAACTGTAAAATTGCTCTTATATGTAAGCCAAATGGACATTAAACTTGAAACATACCCAAATTAATCTAATCAAATTGAGAGCTTGACTATTGGAATAAAAATCTGTATAGATTCCTGTGTTTTGTTGGTGTTTGCTGTCTGAGCAGAAATCAGTGTTGCTAAAATAAGCTGCTGACCTCATGACATCACTTCCTTCTAGCGTTTTCCTCTGCTCGTATTGCTGTTAGTGCCCTCTGAAATTGAGTTCATGAATAATTTAGCAGTCCATCACAAGGGGGCCTGTTATTGGGTCTTGCTTCGAGAAGGGACCTATAGACGTTGACGGAGATATTGTAGAACTGTCGGAAATTCTAGAACATTTGCATTCAGTGTTAAAATACAATTAAATAGAACACACGGTTTGATTATGATGTAAGATTGCAGTAACTCTTTTGTGATGTCATATAGTGATTTCCCATGATGTTGTGCTCCTGGTGCCAGTGTGAACAGGCCAGGTTCTTTGTCATTTTTATCTGTCCATTCTCATTTGAAGTCATATTAAAATTATTATTTTTTTATATCTTGAGGCTATTTTGGCCCCAAACATTCTCTAGGAAGAATGTTGCATGTTTTTCTGTGACAACAAGGAAATTATGTCTTGCAAATCAAATAAACAAGCTATTTATAAAAGTGATAGTTGAAGTAGAAAAGCTTTGGCGCAATGTCTGTCACAAAAGCTGACGGCGTGTAGCTCTGAAACGGAGCTCAGCTGCTCTGAATTATTTATGATATTTGTTTTTTGCATAGTCATGCTTCAGGTAAAAGTATATTTATGGAGGTTTCATCCAATTCTCAAAGAGAAAAACTCATTGTCATCAACTTGCTTAAAAATTATTTTTGGTCATACAGGGTGCTTTCACACGTGGTTAAATTGCTTGGATCGAACCAGAGTTCGTTTCCACCCCCTCCACCTCCCTCCGCTGGTCTCTGTTCACATCATGTTTCTTGGGTCTGAACCGCTGTCTGATTGCATCATTAACGTACAAGTACAAGCAGCAGCTGTTTACCACTGCAACTAGGAAACAACTCAAGAAGACATCAGCTTTGCTGTGGGATTAATGTATTCCCCTCTTTGTACTTACCACCAAAACTGTACATGCAGAGATCGACACATGTGTTTGTCTGCCACGGATGCACTGAATATGCAGTGATGTGATGAATGTTGGCTTTGTCTGCCACAAGCAAGAGATGTTAAGTATGTGAGCTGCTCTCTGGAGGCGATTTATTTGGAGATAAGCAGGTATAAGAAATTCATTATAGCATTATAATTATGATCAGGAGCCTGTAATGACGCAATTAATATACCATCAATAGCAGATCGTGTTCAAATCAGCAGCGAACCGTACTGGAGTTTACATGAACTGTACCCCAGACTACCTTTTTAAGGGGACATGGGTGCGGTTCCTGGGTGTGCACCAGAGTTTGGAAACAGTGTTCACGTGATCCAAACAACTTTGAAGTCATTCGAACCTGGGTACACACCAAAAGTGCTAGTATGAAAACACCCTGTAGCATACTTTATTCTTTATGCTGCTTTTTTCTCCATTTTTGGCCACCGATTATGAAGGTTTTCCCATTTAATCATCTGTCTTTTATTTTGTAGTCATGTCTTATATTTTGAATGTACTGCTTCTTAATTGTTTCCAACTAAGGAATTTTAATATACCACCGTTTTGGCAACATAATCATACGGAAAAATCGACATGGTGCTTCTGAAAGGTCGTGTACCCTGAAATCAACCCCATTCTGCTATATTACTGACTAGAGCCATCCCCCATCAGACATTTTTTTTAAATCAATTCAAGTGTGAACACATTTCCCTCTAGCGCTAACAATAATGCATTGTGCTAGCAACCTCCGCGACAGGAGTTATGGTCTCTTGAGAACCAGGAAGTAGTTCCATTCACATAATCAGGAATGAGCATGATTCAGAGGTTGCATTTGCACTCTAAGATTACATTTATTACTCATCTGATGGTTAGGTTTATGGTTGGGGTTTGTGGGTAGAGTTAATAAAATATGCAATCCTGTTAACTGGTGAGTTATACATACAACTCGCTTTTGGTGCCACTCTGTGGCCATGTCACCCAGAAGCTGGTCTTCTGAGATCTCTATTTTGCAAGGCATGGTCTATGTCAGCAGATACGTTTGTGAAAAGCATCTCAAAATGTTTGAGTGCTTTTTATATTAGTCAAAGTAGCTCTAGCCCACACCTCCAATCTTGTTTCATTAATTCAGGTTTGCAAACTCCTGACGTCATTAGCCTAGGGGTTTACATACTTTTTCCAACCTGCACTGTGAATGTTTGAATGGTGTATTCAGTATGTACATGAACAATGCACTAATTTGTGTTTTATTAGTTAAAACAGATTGTGTGTTTTTTCACTATTGTAACTTCAATACAATAAAGGGTTCACATACTTTTTCTTGCCACTTTAGCTTTTGTTTTGAATACTGACGTGTACAAAATACCAAGCTTAGAACAAAACTATGTGGCTGATGAAATAAAGGTTAAACTGCACGCATCTCTGTTGCATTGGTACATTTCGGTGACAAGAGTAATTGGTTAAACCCAAGATTAAACTCCCTTTATTCAAGGACAGGGAGGTCTCGGTTCGCTTTTATTTGATTTGTGCTTGTGGTTCATACTCAGTTTGTTTATTGAATTTGCTGAGCATTCATTTGGATCAGGCCTTGCTGTAATAAATCCCAAATTATATCCCTGAGAAAAGCATTTTGAGGATATTTAATCAGGACAGGATCAAAGTTAATTTTCTGTGACTCCCCGAGACACTTTCCCTCAACACAGTTTCAAAATATCTCCATTAAATAGACCATTAAATGAGTTTTAGTGGAAAAATGTTAGTAGCAAAACATTAAGTCCAAACTCCTGTGTTGTTTAACAAACCACAACTAATTTAGAAATTGTTATTATGGTTTATTGTGTAGAGGTGAAGTTTGTTCTTTTGAGCGCGCATCTTTAGAAAGTGAAAAAAGATGCACAATTAATCAAAATAAAGTCACAATGGCTTTATGGCATATATGATTATTAAAGACAAATATTACCTTTCATGTAGTGTGTTGTATAGCTGTTTGTTAGTATAAAAAGTCTGCAAGCTTTCAAGGAATTAGAGAGTTATTGACTCCCAAAAGAAAGACCCGATTCTGAACACCTGAAACGAGTCGTTATTAATTCCAGACTTCCTTCCTGTACTAACCTACATCATTTGGTAACAAAAAACCCACCTCTGGCCTGTTTACATGTACAGCCAGTGCACGCTGTTAGCCTGTTAGCTGTTAGCCTCTGCTAACTGGCTAACTCATGTTATTGTCAAACTACAGTACATATAAACTTACCATTGAGAAACATCCTGTTCTCCTCGTGCTTGCGATGGTGGTTCGGGTTGATCTTCCTATTTATCACTATCGGACTCTGGCTCAAATTGGTAAGGTAAAACAAACTCTTTTCAGACGGAGCTGAAACTCGGATATGGTGATGGGCGTTTCCTTTCTGACTCATGTTGTAAGCGGTAGACCAATCACAACAGACTGGGACATCTGACCAATCAGAGCAGAGTATGCTCTCTGAAAGGAGGAGTTTAGAATGAATGCTTTAGAACAGATCATTGAATGAGTCGTTTTTGACATTGGGAAAAAAGTAATGCTGCAATTTAATTATGAGCAAATTAAAGTGTTTTTTGAGCTTGGATGCATGTAAATCCATTGTATGAGACCTTTAAAACGAAATTAGGCACGTTTAAAAACCAGAATAGGTGCACTTTAAACTGCAAAAGCCTGCAGTGAAAGACAGATAAACATGTCTGTGTGTGTTTCAGAAGGTGCATTGTGTACACACGGGGCTCTTGGACTCGGGTTTTTAGTGCTTTTAGAGCAGTTCGCGTGCATTGTGAAAGAAAAGGTTTAAGTATTCGTAATTCCAAACATTAGTAACTGCTACAAGTTATTGTACAAATCTGCAAAGGCAGCACAGAATAACAAAAATTATGAAATTAAATCTTTTCACCGGATGTGGAACACTGTGAAAGACACACAACAATTTCAGTGTCAAAATAAAAGCCCCAGGTGAAAGTGATGTGTCAAAATAAAAGCTCCTGGTGAAAGTGATGTGTCAAAATAAAAGCCCCAGGTGAAAGTGATGTGTCAAAATAAAAGCCCCAGGTGAAAGTGATGTGTCAAAATAAAGGCCCCAGGTGAAAGTGATGTGTCAAAATGAAAGCCCCAGGTGAACGTGATGTGTCAAAATAAAAGCCCCTGGTGAAAGTGATGTGTCAAAATAAAAGCCCCAGGTGTAAGTGATGTGTCAAAATAAAAGCCCCAGGTGAACGTGATGTGTCAAAATAAAAGCCCCAGCTGAAAGTGATGTGTCAAAATAAAAGCCCCAGGTGAACGTGATGTGTCAAAATGAAAGCCCCAGGTGAACGTGATGTGTCAAAATGAAAGCCCCAGGTGAACGTGATGTGTCAAAATAAAAGCCCCAGGTGAACGTGATGTGTCAAATTAAAAGCCCTAGGTGAAAGTTATGTGTCAAAATAAAAGCCCCAGGTGAACGTGATGTGTCAAAATAAAAGCCCTAGGTGAAAGTGATGTGTCAAAATAAAAGCCCCAGGTGTAAGTGATGTGTCAAAATAAAAGCCCCAGGTGAACGTGATGTGTCAAAATAAAAGCCCCAGCTGAAAGTGATGTTTTCAAAATAAAAGCTCCACCGTGATCATTCACAGAACATTTTTAATTAAAAAAAATATATGAAGGTTAATTATGCTTTTTATTAAGCTACTATCTATTATTGCATATAAAATATAAATGTGCATGTCAATGAAAATGATTAGATCACATTTTCATTGTTAATTTAGTGAAAAACATTACTTTATTATTTTAAAATAGTTTTTATTTATTGCTTTCTACTTTGAATCTACTTTGCTACAATGGCTTGATGGTTTGGTCTCATATATATATATGATATCTTGAAATCTTGAAATCCAAGATGGCGGCGCTGTAGCACGCAGCGCCACTCGGATCCACAACGGTGCTATTTTTGTTAAAAAGCCCGACTTTTGCAACACATGGACATCGGAGCAACCAGTGTTCGTGGTCTACCATCGCCAGACACTACTCAAATATAAGAATCATGCAAAACCAAGCTGCATGATGACCTGCAGGAGGCGCTACGCCGCACTGGCTTGCTGCGGAGACCAGGCCTCCAGCCCTCGGCGTCGCTTCGATGCCGTGGCCGGGAGAGGACGCCGTAAGCGTGTGTGCGAAAGCGGAAGCGCGGAAAGAGGGCGGGGTCCATGCTAGGCTAAAACAAACCCTAGCCGGCCGGCTCTCCCGCCTATCCTGCTCTCAAATGTTTGCTCCCTGGACAATAAACTGGACTATATCCGACTCCAGCAGGCTACGCAGCGTGAGTTTAGAGACTGCTGCGCCTTTGTTTTCACGGAGACGTGGCTCAGCCGACAGAGTTCCGGATGCCGCCATTCAGCTAGACGGGCTCGCCTCGCTTCGCGCCGACAGAAATACAGCTCTCTCGCGGTAAGACTCGCGGTGGTGGCTTGTGTGTTTACATCAACACGAATGGTGCAAGAACTCTATGCTAGTCTCTAGTTACTGTTCATCGCTGTTGGAGCTTGTGACTGTTAGATGCAGACCTTTTTATCTACCACGGAATTCACCACTGTTTGCATAACCGAGTTTACATTCCCCAGCTTAACGCTAAGGAAGCGCTTGTGAACTGTATGGGGCTATGAGCTGAACTGCAGAACGCTCACCCCGACGGACTGTTTATTGTCGCCGGAGATTTCAACCATGCAAATCTCAAGACAGTGCTCCCTAAATTCCATCAGTATGTGGACTTTGCAACAGAGGGGCTTAACGCGCTTGATCTTGTTTACACAAACATCCCAGGCGCTGCATCGGGCGGAGCCCCGCTCCCACCTCGCTACTCAGACCACATCTCTGTTATGTTAATTCCAGCATACAGACCGCCGTCAGACGCACAAAACCGCTTCAGAAGCAGGTGAAAACCTGGCCAGCAGGAGCCATCTCTGCTCTTCAGGACTGTTTTGAGTGTACTGACTGGCACATGTTCAGGGAGGCTGCAACATATGGCGATTCTACCAACTTGGAGGAATACACAGCATCAGTGACCAGCTACATCAGCAAGTGCATTGATGATGTCACTTTCTCCAAGACCATCACCACACGCCCAACCAGAAGCCGTGGATGACTGCGGAGGTGCGACGCTGCTGAGGTCCCGAGACTCACCTTCAGAGCAGGCGATAAGGCAGCCCTAAGAACAGCTAGGGCCAAACTGTCACGGGCAATCAGAGAGGCAAAGCGCGACACGCCCAGAGAATCCACAGTCACTTCCAGGACAGCGGTGACACGCGCGCATGTGGCAGGGCATCCAGGCTATCACCAACTACAGGACAACATCAGTTGCTCTGTGACAAAGATGCCTCCCTTCCAGATGCGCTGAACGACTTCTACGCCGGGTTTGAAGTGCAGAACGACGTGATGGCGAGGAAGTCCACCCTCCTCCCAATCCACCAGGTGCTCTGTCTTACCACGGCAGATGTGAGGAAAACTCTACGTAGAGTCAACCCACGGAAGGCTGCTGGACCAGACAACATTCCTGGCAGAGTGCTCAGAGGATGTGCAGACCAGCTAGCAGATGTTCTTACCGACATCTTCAACATCTCTCTGAGCAGCCGCTGTTCCAACGTGCTTCAAGGCCACCACCATCATCCCCATGCCAAAGAAGTCTTCAGTGTCCTGCCTCAACGACTACCGCCCCGTCGCAGACTTACACCCATCATCATGAAGTGCTTCGAGAGGCTCGCCATGAGGCAGATTAAGACCCAGCTGCCCCCTCACTAGACCCACTGCAGTTTGCGTGATCGCTCAAACCGCTCAACGGATCGCATGCCATCACCACAACCCTCCATCTGGCCCTCACCCACCTAGACAATAAGGACTCATACGCTCGAATGCTGTTCATAGATTTCAGCTCAGCATTCAACACAATCATTCCCCAGCACCTGATTGGAAAGCTGAACCTGCTGGGCCTGGACACCTCCCTCTGCAACTGGATCCTGGACTTCCTGACTGGGAGACCTCAGTCAGTCCGGATCGGAACAGCATCTCCACCACCACCACACTGAGCACTGGGGCCCCCAGGGCTGTGTGCTCAGTCCACTGCTGTTCACTCTGCTGACTCACGACTGTGCAGCAATGCACAGCTCGAATCACATCATCAAGTTCGCCGATGACACGCACCGCGGTGGGTCTCATCAGCAAGAACAACGAGTCAGCATACAGAGAGGAGGTGCAGCTGCTGACTAACTGGTGTAGAGCCAACAACCTGTCCCTGAATGTCGACAAAACAAAAGAGATGGTTGTTGACTTTAGGAGAGCACAAGGTGAACACACTCGCTGAACATCGACGGCTCCTCTGTGGAGATTGTCAAGAGCACCAAATTTCTTGGTGTTCACCTGGCGGAGAACCTCACCTGGTCCCTCAACACCAGCTCTATCACCAAGAAAGCCCAGCAGCGTCTCTACTTTCTTCAAGGCTGAGGAAAGCACATCTCCCAACCCCCATCCTCACTACATTCTATAGAGGGACTATTGAGAGCATCCTGAGCAGCTGCATCACTGCCTGGTTTGGGACTTGCACCGCTTCGACCGCAAAGCCCTGCAGAGGATAGTGAGGACAGCTGAGAAGATCATTGGGGTCTCTTCCCTCCATCAAAGACATTTACAAAAACACTGTATCCCAAGAAGCAACCAGCATTGTGGATCCACCCCACACACCCCTCACACAAACTCTTTACTCCTCCTCCTGCCTGGCAAGAGGTACCGAGCATTCGGCCCTCACGGCCAGACTGTGTAACAGCTTCTTCCCCAAGCCATCAGACTCCTCAATACTCAGAGACTGGTTTGACACACACACGTGTCCTGAGTTGCACTTTAATTACTGTCACTTTATAACTGTCTGCTACCTCAATAACTGCTATGTGCATAGAACATTATCTCATAGTATGTTATGTTTACATTTTTAGAAACTGTCATCTTTTGCACTACTGAGTACTGGTCGGCGCTGCACTGTCTATTGTCCTGTTCATTGTCAGTAATTTGTTGTACTGTCCTCGTACTTTTTGCACATGTTTGCACGTGCACTTTATATAGGTAGTTTATATAGGTATTTTATTTCGTTGTGTAGTCTCATGTGGTCCTGTGTTGGTCCTTTGTTGTTTTTATGTAGCACCATGGTCCTGGAGGAACGTTGTCTCGCTTTTGCTGTGTACTGTACTAACTGTATATGGTTGAAACGACAATAAAAACCACTTGACTTGACTTGACTTGACTATATATATATATATATATATATATATATATATAAATCACGTTTGAGCCATTTTAGAGCAAATGCATAACAATCAAGATATGTATCAAATATTGTCAATAGGCTGAAAAATGTCTGAGATATCATTTTTCACCCAGCCCTAAGAGCAAGTATGGTGCTGCTGAGAGTTTACAGATGCCAATCAGTCATTATACTGATGATCCCTCACAATACACACTGATTATTTCAGTAGTAATGTATTCAACCTCGAGCTTGCCTGATCCAAATTATCTGTCTAAACACTGATTGATTTCATCCTCTTGAGCTGCTTAAATATTAACGTGGTAATTTCGTAGAATTATGAGTGTTCTTTTCTTATTTGAATGTCTAACTGAGCTGCTGTCTTCTTCCAGAATGACACGAACCATCAATTATTGGGGGGATTTTTCCATATGTGTGGAGCGTTCCGGAGTGTCCATCCATTGTTATGGACTCCTGATAATGTAAAGAACCAGACTGAGGTAAGTACGCTTTTATCGCAGCGGTTCTCAACAGGTTTCACTTTAGGATTCAGATGCGAAACAACAACGTATTATAAAAAGTAAACAAAAATGTCCTTGAATTAAACATGGAACATTTATATTTATTTATTATATTTAGAAGCCAACAATTCATGCAAAAAAACCTTTTCAAAGGTTTCAAAAAGTTATTCAAAAATGTGTTCAAAATGCATTCACACAAAACAATGATTTGAATACACCTCTTCTATAATAATATATATATATATATATTTTGTCCTTTTTGAGTTTAAAGTAATTTTACAATTTTCTGCAAAATGTGGGTTAACTGTCCATAGACAGTAAAAATAAAAATCAATTCTCAATAAAAGCTGATATTCTTGAAAAATAAATGTTGGCTTGAGTAGTGGAGAATAAACTTTTTTATTTCTTAAAAAGAAATAAAGTAGTGTTTTTGTAAAAAAAAAAAAAAAATTCTTAATATTTCAAAAACTTTTGTCCACCAAATCAAAGTCATGTGGTGTAACCAACATGTAAGCTGCCTTTTTGTTAGGATGTTAGGAATTTTTTTTTTTACAAATAAATGTAGAACAGAGAATACCCCTATAAACCCTCATTAGGCTGTTTGAAGTAATAATATTATTATGATTTTTATACTTTGACATTTTTAGGAAAAGGCACATTTTGTTCAGGTCATATTGAGTAACCCTCAGGAAAACGTCTTGATATTGATAGTAATTCTTGATATTTGTATTTTATATATTTGTTTTTTTTAAACCCTCTGGCAACCACCCATGACCTAGCATAATGGCAGTGAGTCTTGCCTAACAATGCCCTAGCAACCATCTAGCACTCCCTAGCAACCAGATAAGAATTCCCTAGCAACCACTAACAACACCCCAGCAAACATCTAGTAATGCCCAAGCAACCATCTAGTACTCCCTAGCAACCACATAAGAATTCCCTAGCAACCACTAACAACACCCCAGCAAACACCTAGTAATGCCCTAGCAACCATCTAGTACTCCCTAGCAACCACTAACAACACCCAGCAAACACCTAGTAATGCCCTAGCAACCATCTAGTACTCCCTAGCAACCACTAACAACACCCCAGCAAACACCTAGTAATGCCCTAGCAACCACATAAGAATTCCCAAGCAACCACTAACAACACACCAGCAAACACCTAGTAATGCCCTAGCAACCATCTAGTACTCCCTAGCAACCACAAAACAATACCCTAGCAACCACTAAAACCACCCCAGCAAATGAAAGATTAGCTGTGTAAGTTGTGTACACTCTTATGTACCCAAGGTTCCAAGGAAAGTATTTTAATTAATTTTACTTGATGGTTACAGCACATGACACCAAACTGGACACAAATATAACATTTATACAAACTTGACACATGTTTAAAACTAAATAATAATCAATTTTTAAAAAAAATTTGTATCACCTTGGTTATCCTTATTTGTCAATGACTCACAAACCATTTTATACTCATTGCGATAAATTGAAGTATTTTATGTATTTAATGTAGTATTGTTTGTTTGCCTTTTGATTTGCTATTCTAACTATATGCGATTATGTCGTTAGTTGCATTTGAGATTATTTGCATTGTGTGTGTTTTATTTCCCTACTGCAGCGCTATAACAGACCTGTAGCATATTTTTTGGTTGCAACCCAACGGTTGAGAATCACTGGTTTATATGCATGCAGCGTTGTGGACTGAGATCAGTGAAAAGCATTTGAAGATGAGCATTATATACCTTTGTTGTTTTGTATAGTTCACAGTGGAGTGACCTTGATTTTGCTGATTTACTGCATTTGCAATTTATTTAAGAATGTGATGATTGAGTTTGTGCTCTTTAATGCTGGAGTGTGCAATTTTATCTATGCTAAAATATTTTCTTGTATCCTAACAAATGGCAGCAGATGAATAGTTCAACTGGCAAACCTCTTTGAAAACATTCATTATTTTTTGCAATTCGGTTTGTTGACGCTAGTGGTGCAGAAATGACACACTTCACCTTTAAATTCTTCTTCAATCAATAATGAATTGAGATCTGCTCAACTGCTCAAATCTTGACTAGCATGGCGAATCAATGATGATTTATGCATGCATGCATTAGCATCATGTGATTTTAAAGCACTGGTCGTTGTTGTTAGAAAGTTTAAATGACTTCCTACCAGAGCGGTGTTGGTGGACTATAAACAAAATGACTTGGTTACAAACAACTGCAGCAATGCAAGACGCATACGTCACATGCACGACATGGTCAACAGAAGCTAATATGATTTAACTTCCAGGAGCTTCATGCAAATTTTTTTGAGGGAAACAGAAATAATTAAAAAGGGGGGGGGGGGGACTTCCTGTAACAGTGTAGTACCCCCCCAAAAAAACACTGTAAAATTTAAACGAGAGGGAAAAGGCCAACGCAGAGCGGCAGTGAGAGAGAGAGAGATGAAAAAAAAAACTACTCGCCTGATCTCCGATACACCGTCGCATGGTCCTCGATCACTTCTCCACCCTCTCAGGCGGACGACAGCCACTTCTCCCCGGGCAGATCGGAGTCAGACTCACGACCCCCGGTGGTCAGAATGCCCCTCCGCATTCTCGGCGACTCATTCGGACACTCCTCCGCCCCTGGCAGCGGCCCTACTGCTCCAGGGGGTCGGGGAGACACTTCCCTCCTCCCCTCGTGGACGGCGGTCTTCCTTCGACCCCTACGTGTTTCTGGGGGATGGCAGGGCTCTCCTCCGCCCCTGGCAGCGGCTCCATCGCTCCAGGCGGTCGGGGAGTCCAGTCCCCACCCGCCTCGCGGACGGCGGCCGTTCACCGAGTCCAGGCGGTCGGTCTACTCCCTCCCACAGTGGATGGCAGCGGCGCTCCCCTGGGTGGACGGCAGTGTCGAGAACTCCGCGACGGGCATCCCTCCTCCTTCCAGGCCTTCGGCACCAGTGTAACGTAGATCAATGGAAAGGAGGAGGCGAGAACCGGCTTGATAATATAAATAATAGTTTAATATAAAACTGAAGCAAAAGACAAACACACACATGACGGACATGTCTGTAAACTATCTCTCTCTCGTCACACCACCGTCTGCCATCGGCCTTTATCCCTCTTGGAGGCTTAATTAGCCTGATAAGGGACCGGGTGTGTATAATCACAACCTGGCCCCGCCCTGCGCCCTGCCACATAGTCTTGTTAAAAAAAAAGTCACACTCTCAATGTTTTTTATTTATTTATTGACTAACAGTGTCCAACAGTTTATGTACACTGACGAGCCAAAACATTATGCCCACCTCCCCTAATATGCTGTTGGTCCTCCGCGTGCCGCCAAAACAGTACCGACCTGCCGACTAAATGGACTCTACAAGACCCCTGAAGGTGTCCTGTGGTATCTGGCAACAAGACATTAGCAGCAGATCCTTCAAGTCTTGTAATTTGTGTGGTGGATCTGCCATGGATCGGACTTGTCGGTCCAGCACATCCGATGATAAATCGGATTGAGATCTGGGGAATATGGAGGACTTGTTCATTAAACAACGTACATATTCACACAGCTTGGGGTTCATTACAACATTCTTCATTATTTACAATTGTTTTGTCAGACAAGCAGTGCAGCCATGTAACTCCACCCCAGACTGAAGGTGGGACGCACCTTCAGTCTGGGATGAGGGTAAAACTGTAAAATCTATTCAAATGCAATTCAAATTATGAAAGCCTGTGTGAGATAGTATATTTGTTCCTAAATCTCCAAAATTCACAATCCGTCTTTGGTTTCATTTTCGTGTTTTTGTTGTGCCAAGCGTACAGCCAAGAGCCCACTCCTTTTTCAGGACCAGACAGAAAGCACTTTTACACACTCCAGCATAAAGCTGCAGTATCTGTGCAAGCTTCCTGTCAGAGCCACCGATGCACGCCAACTTTAACAGTGGCGTTCAAGTGCGTTTGTGAATGTCTGAAGCATTCATTGTATGGATGTGTATGAGGGAGCTCTGTGATTGGTTCAGCTGAGGTTGAATGACAGCGTGTGACAGACTCCCTGCTTCATGTTATATTAAAGATCACCAGAGACCCTGGATTCAGACTGGGATTTCAGACGTGACCGCCATGAGATATGAAGACTCTTGTGAGTTTAGCTTGACTGCTGCATTAATGTGAGCCAAACGTAGCACAACCAATGTGATTTTTTGTTTTGTTATGTTTCTTTACATTAATGGTTATTTTGGCCTGTCCCACCTCAGAGGTCTTGACCCTCTTGATATTTAATATAACTCTGATCCATTATTTTATAATAACCAGACTGTCTTAATAAAGGTCGCTCTTTACATTAGTCAGATCATTATTTTTCAAAGACAACATCATTTGTTTGTGCGTGCTCAGAGCTGGATATATTCTGGTTATATTCCTGATGTCAGTAGCAGTGGCATTTTATAAGAATAAGATCAAACCAACATTGCTAATACAGCACAACTTGGTGTGTGTGTTGTGATATTGAGGTCAGACTGAGGCAGATAGTCAATATCCAACTGAGAAATGATGGCTTGTGTTTACCGACTTATATAAACAGATGTCTACTTTTAAATACAGTTGGGAACACTTTCACTGTAATCTTGCTGTGGTCCTCCTCTGTTCTGATTGGATAAGAAATTGTTTTTTGCTAAGGCAAGCATCAATGTTACTCATAATTATGGTTAGATATTTGTTCTAAAAAAACTAAACTTAAGGATTAAACTTCAGCGTGTAACTTTTTCCACACTGCTTAGGAACCTCAAATCATGTGGCTTATTTAATTTAAAGATATTCACCTGGCAGATAATGAAACAAATGAAACATCCCACTGACTTGCATGAATGGATGAACCCAACCTAGAAACCGCCCAGAACACTCTAGCAACCACATGATAATACCCTAGCAACGAACTAGTAATGCCCTAGCAACCACATAACAATGCCCTAAAAACCACCCAGAAATTCCCTAACAACCACCCAGAACACCGTAACAACCACATAACAATGCCCAAACAACCACTAACACACCAGCAACCACCTTGCAATGCCCAAGCAACTGTCTAGAACACTCTAGCAACCACATAACCAAGCCCTATCAACAACTATCAACACCCCTGCAACTATCTAGCAATGCCCTAGCTTCCACCCAGAACAACCAATAACAACACCTCATCAACCACCTAGAACACCCTAGCAACCATATTGCAACCCTCTGGCAACCACCCATGACCTAGCATAATTGCAGTGAGTCTTCCCTAACAATGCCCTAGCAAACACCTAGTACTCCCTAGCAACCACATAAGAATTCCCTAGCAACCACTAACAACACCCCAGGAAACACCTAGTAATGCCCTAGCAACCAGCTAGTACTCCCTAGCAACCACATAAGAATTCCCTAACAACCACTAACAACACCCCAGCAAACACCTAGTAATGCCCAAGCAACTGCCCAGAAAACCCCAGCAACCATATAACAATGCCCTAGCAACCACTAAAGCCACCCCAGCAACCACCTTGCTAAGCACTTGCAACTACGCAGAACATTCTAGCAACCACATAATGAACAAGTAACCACTAAAAACACACCAGCAAACACCTAGCAACCACACAGAACACCCTAGCAACTACTAACAACACACCTGAAACAAACAAGCAATGCCCTAGCAACTACCCAGAACATAATAGAAACCACATAACAATGCCTTAGAAACCAATAACACCCTAGAAACCACCTTGATATGCCCTAGCAACACCCTAGACAAACCTAACAGCTGCATAGCAACGCCCTGGCAACTACTAAAAACACCTCAGCAACCACCTAGCAATGCCCTAGCAACTGCATAGCAACGCCATGGCAACGACCCACAACCTTGCATTATGGAGGCTGGTTTTGCATGGTTTTAAACATGTGTTGTTATATTAGGTAGTTTTATACAGACATTGATGAATGTATTTAATGGCAAATCATATTAATGCATCAGTACCTTGATTGTAGTTGCATGTTTTGCATTGTTTCGATTCGTTTGCTGTCCTATATCTTCACTTACTGAACCCAGCTGTCTCTCAGAAACAAAGCAGCCGAACTCATGCTTGTTGTAAACCTGGCAAACGGCCTAGCTTCATGAATAATTAATGAGATGATAAAGAGCTCTTTTAATCATGATTTTCATTGTGGCCCTTTTCCCTTCGTCATTCAATGCTCGCTCAGCACATACAGTGTGTTTGTGTAGGTGTGTGTTTGCATAAAACATTGTCGGTCTGCTCATCTGTATATGTTTTCACTGTTACGGCCCTCCTGTGGCTAGTATTCGAAGGAGAGGTCTGTCGCTCAGATTATATCATCAGCAAATGAATCTCACCCTCTCATTCATCATTTTGTAGCTTATGGTCATGCTGCCACCCTCTTTAAACTTTTCACTTGCTTTGAGGTCACAATTTCATTCATTACCCCCTTTGTACAATGTAGCCATCATTTATAACTAACAATTTCACTTTGTTTTCATGTTAGTGCACAATGAATCATGTAAACAAGCCAGTAGTGACCACAGAGTTCTGCCCTCCAGCACAATATTAGTTCACATCACTAGTAATGAACCTATTTAATATGAATAGGATTGTGTATTCCCAATGTAATGTGTTAGAGCTTTGCTTGGCTGGTTTATACTGCCTACATACAACCTAGCAACCACCCAGAACACCCTAGCAACTGCGTAACAATGTCCTAACAACCACTAACCCAAACCTTAATACCCCAGCCACCTCCTACCCCAAACTTGCTGCAAACTTTCCAAACATTTGCCTTAAATGACCTTTGCTGCAAACTCTTCATTGTGGTCAAAGATTTTCAGAACAAATTTAAGGTCATTTTTAAATCTTAAAAAGTAACCTCTGAGTAATATTTAACCAAATTAAATGAATACATATAGTATTAATACATACAGCCTAATGAGGGTTTATAGGGGTACTCTCTGATTACACAAATTATTTGATGTTAAAAAAAAGAGATCAGCCATTCCTAACAGAGGTCATTTGCATATACTATTCTTAAAGGTACAGTAGCAAATTATGGTAAAATGGCCTAAGAACTTCATTAACATCATAAGTGGAACTCAGGAATGAAATAAAATGATCTAAATTTAATTTGTGACCCTTTTAAGAGTTAGTCATGGAAAACTGAAGAAAACAAAAACACATCTGTCCTTTTTTATTAACACTAATGTAATAGAATAACATGGTCTGTGGGATATGATAATACTTGGTATGGTTGTAGTGCAGGTTATTTATGTCATTGGCATGGAATGACATCAGGAATTTCCCAGTGCTGTACTGGTGCTCAGCTGTTTTAATTACCCAGAATGCACTGTTCAGCATCAGGCTGCAGGCGGAAAGAGACGGTTTCAGAAGATTTGTTTTTTGCTGGTGTAAATATGGACAAAAATGAATTAAATTTTCTTTACTGACCTTGGAAGAGATTTCATAAGGAAAGTGTTTCACCGCGGTTCAAATGCACTTTGGATCGCATCATTTATATGTTTAAATGTTTTCCATCTGAAAGGACTGAATTTTTAATGAAACAAATGACAATAAAATGCAAAGTAATCTCTTCAGTAATCAAAATACATTTGGAATGTAATTGTATTCTAATTAACAATATTTAAACTGTAACTGTAGTGGTGGTGGTGTAGTGGTCTAAGCACATAACTGGAAATCTGGTAATCAGAAGATTGCTGGTTCGAGGCCCACAGCCACCACCATTGTGTCCTTGAGCAAGGCACTTAACTCCAGGTTGCTCTGGGGGGATTGTCCCTGTAATAAGGGCTCTGTAAGTCGCTTTGGATAAAAGCGTCTGCCAAATGCATAAATGTAAAATATAAATATATTCTGTTACTCCCCAACACTGTGTATTGTGCAGGCGCTGCTCGTGTCATAGTGAATAAATGCTCTGTTCTGTCATCTACTGCAACACGAACGGCGTGTGTGATGTTCTTATTGTGATACTTTTAGCATACTGTATGTCATACAGTCACTGTGAAGCGTGAAGCACATGCAGACAGTAAATTAATTAAACTGCATCCTTCTGCAGTTAAATAAATAAACTAGGGCATATCATGGTTTTAATTTGATTAATTGGACGTTCTACCCTTCCCCAAATGTGTCCAATTCATGAGTGAGCATTTGTAAGCAGTCACGTGTCAGTCAGCAGCGCACATTGATAGAACTGAGCTGCACTCGAGAGTATCGGTACTGCAGAAACGCTGGTACCATGACATCTTTTTTATACACTTTTACATCAATTTTAGGTACTTTTGACATCCCTAGTTAGAGGTATGAAGTTTGATCATTAAACTTAAGCTACAGCTCCACTGCATGTATTTATAACTCTTCCCAACACCAAGACAGATAATAAGAGATTTGTTTCATAGAGCCCAGATATGATTACCTAACTGTGGAGAGCAAGGAACCATATCTCTCCATGTCTCTTTCTCTCAACACCCTTTATGGAGACAGAAATCAATGCTAGCTTTCTTAAAGGAGGGATTTCTCAACTCTGGTGGGTCGATTTGGATCTGTGAAGCTTTTCGAGCCGAATTAATGATACAAGACAACATGGTGATATATCAGCTCTGGTCTGTGTTTAGTGTCTTCAATTAATCTCAACATGTATGGTTGCAGGAGCAAAGGCTTTAATGAATCTCCATAAGCCATGAGAGGCTGTGTTGTTATGAAACCCTGTCACGAAACCCCTTAAACATAGCTTTTTGCTTTCATGTAATGGTGGAAACAGAGATACGATTATGACATAATTTGTCAAGGAATAGTTCACCCAAAAATGAAAATTCTGTAATCATTTGCTCAACCTCATGTTGCTCCAGATCCGTTTCTGTTGATGCAATTGATAATGAGAAACTTCGTTTTTTCACTCATAAAAGAATGCAAGTAGACAATCATTGTTCCTTAATCTTCCATGTCAACTCAATCGGAGGTCACTGGCTTAACATAATTTATTTGGCCATTTATAAACATAATATAAATGATAATAAACGCCAAAATGTTATGGCCTCATTAATCCATTATTTTGTAGAGGGAGTTAAAAATAAAAAATTTCGACTATGATTTGGGAGCAAAACAAATAAACCTTTGAAAGGTGGCAGTTTCATTTTTTACACTGAGAAAGGTTGGTCAATTACTAAAATGAGTTGACTTCAGCACCCCTTGTTGCATAATATGCCAATGGTGGAGCCCAAAAATAGGGAAAACACTTTTTTGTGTTATTTTTCCAGATGTATTAAAGATATTTTTAAGCCCCGGTATGGTTAAATCCCAAAGATATGCGGCTCTCAATGTGGATCCACATGTAAATTGTTGAATTTGACACATTTGTTGGAAACCAAAAGTGGGTCACATGCAGGGCTGGACAGGTAATCTGGCATACCGGGCATTTTCCCGATGCCGATGCACTTTGGAGGCGATCAGGGGAGGACTGGCCATCGGGAGAACCGAGCGGGCCGAAACGTGCCAAATGTGCCGTGATAAGCTAAAATTGAGCTGCCTTTTTATGCAGAATGGACCACAAAGGACCCCGCTCAACAACTTTTGGCTAACCAAGTTTTGGACCAGTTGCCATGTAAAATCCCGGGCCGATTTCTCTTCCCAGTCTAGCCCTGGTCACTTGGTATGAAACTAGTTTTGCTTGTCCTACAAAACAAAGGTCTCAAGTATAAAATATAGCTGAAAGCTTATAAGCACCTAAAATAGAGTGTAAGTGGGTTAAGATGGGCAAGGAGGAGGCGAGAACCGGCTTGTCAATATAAATAATAATTTAATGAAAACTTAAACCAAAGCACACAAACATAAACACACACATGACGGACATGCCTGTAATTCTCTCTCTCTCGAACCGTCGTCACCGGCCGCCTTTATCCCTCGCGCGCCCCATCAGGCCGAATGGGGACCCGGCCCCGCCCCCCCCCCCACTCCACACTCCTCCCGGCATTACCTCAGGCCGGGGTGCCACCGGCATGACATACACTCCCCCCCCCCCCCTTTTCCTGGGGAGGGGCGTGCTTTGCGCCCCGTCAGGTCATCCCCGCCTTCCTCGACCTGGTAGGAGACAGGAGGGGAAAAACAACAACAACAACAAAAAAAAATAGGCGAGGGAAAAGGCCAACACAGTGCGACAGAGAGAGAGAGAGGAGAGAGAGAAGAAGCTCAGTCACCGGTTCTCTGATGTACCGTTGCGTGGTCCTCGAACACTCCGCCACCCCCCCGGCGAACCTCCGACTCCAAACCACCGACTCCCACAGAACGCCCCTCCACTTTTCTGGCGGCACCTGGGGACATTCCTCTGCCCCTGGCAGCGGCCCTACCGCTCCAGGCGATCGGAGAGTTACTTCCCTCCTCCCCTCACGGACGGCGGTCTTCCATCGACCCCTCCACGTTTCTGGGGGATGGCAGGGCAACGGCTCCATCGCTCCAGGAGGTCGGGGAATCCTGTCCCCACTCGCCCCACGGATGGTGGCCATTCCCCGCATCCGGGCGGTCGGGCTACTCCGGCAGATGGCAGCAGTACTCCCTGGGTGGACGGCAGTGTCGAGGACTCTGTAACGGGCATCCCTCCTCCTTCCCGGGTTTTGGCTCCATTGTATGGGGGTTATGATGGGCAAGGAGGAGGCGAGAACCGGCTTGTCAATATAAATAATAATGTAATTAAACTCAAAACAAAAGCACACTCATGACGGACATGCCCGTAATTCTCTCTCTCTCTCGAACCGTTGGCACCGGCCGCCTTTATCCCTCGCGCACCCCATCAGGCCGATTGGGGACCGGGCGTGCGACATTCTAGCCCAGCCCCCCGCTCCACATAGAGCTAAGGTAATATCATTTTATTTGTTTATTTTTAATAGATTTTATTATATTTATGATAGTTTGGTCTGCATAAATAAAAATAACAAGCAGCAATTACAGTGCCAAGCAAACCATCAGCATTTAAGGAAATATGATTGGACATTTCTGATAATGATTTTAAGAAAAAACATTAAATAAATAAATATTCAAGATAACTTTTGATCAATAGTTGGCACTGTCACTGAATTTGTGTAAAGTGTCAGGGTATGAAGCCAATGAGACACAAAAATCCATGTTAATACAGCAAAGCATCACCGAGAGACAGCCTCACAAAGCTATTTTAGACCGGTCTATAGTGTTAGACAAGTCTAAAATTTGCTCATAGACTAGTCTAATGCAATTTAGACAGTTTCACAAAAGTAAAGACTGACTTAATTTAGACCAAAAAAATTAGACACCTTACCCCCAGGCTAACTTAGGTCTAAGACTCTATGTTACCTTGGCAACCAACAGTAGCAATCAGTTACATTACAAACAGCCAAAAGAAAAGGGAAAATGGCTCATAATTTGTGGTTTGATGACGACGTTATGGAGAGAGCTATGAGAAGGGAAAGGGTTTTTAGGGACCGCAGTAACCTACTGGAAATATATAATAATGAGGACTTTATCGGTCGGTTTCGTTTGCCCAAGGAAGCTATACTGAGTCTGACAGATGAATTAGCTGAAGTACTGAGCCCTGCCACTTCAAGAAGCCACAGCATCCCAGCAGTGCTACAGGTTTGCACTGCGTTGAGATTTTATGCAACAGGAACGTTTCTGAATGCTGTTGGTGACACAGTGGGTCTCAGCAAAGCTTCTGTGTCACGGGTGGTATACAGGGTATCAAGGGCACTTTCAAATAAGCTCCCTCAGTTTCCAAACCAACTGGCTG
Source organism: Xyrauchen texanus (assembly GCF_025860055.1). Lineage (NCBI taxonomy): Eukaryota > Metazoa > Chordata > Actinopteri > Cypriniformes > Catostomidae > Xyrauchen > Xyrauchen texanus. The sequence continues at coordinate 7,388,790 of NC_068300.1, forward strand.
AGCTGAACAGAGTCAAAAGAGGGTTCTTCAGCATAGCAAGATTTCCCAATGTTGTTGGAGCAATTGATGGGACACATGTCAGAATCCAGGCTCCAACAGCTCATGAACATTTGTTTGTGAATAGAAAAGGATATCACAGCCTAAACATTCAGGCTGTTTGTGATTCTGATCTCCGGTTCCTCAACTGTGTGGCGCGCTGGCCTGGATCAATTCATGACTCTCGAATTCTTCAAAATTCTCAACTTTTCCGTGCATTTGAGCAAGGCATTATCGATGGGGTCCTGTTGGGGGACTCTGGCTACCCTCTAAAACCTTGGCTCCTAACTCCCTTCCTGAATCCTACTACACCTGCACAGAGAAACTACAACGCAGCACACTGTTCAACTCGTAACACTGTAGAGCGGGCATTTGGTGTACTGAAGAGGCGTTTCCATTGTCTACATGGGGAATTGCGAATGGCACCTGACAGAGTGTGTAACATCATCTGTGCATCACTTTTTGTTATGAATGTCCCTTAGATGACACATGAGCGAATTGGACTTTCGGCCTAGGAGAAGTTCGAAAATGTAGGTTTTCAAATATATTCAAAATGGCATACAGGAAGTATGGCTAGTTGTGGCAAATTGAGTATCAGTGTACGTGGCGTGACCCAACGAATCTTAAGATAGCAGTCGCAGAAATAGAAAAAGACATCAATACCATGAGCATTAGGTAATATGTCTTTTTTGACCAATTGCATTCGGATTTCAATGAGAGGGTCTCTGATTTTTTTTACTTTATACATCAATCATTACATTAGTGTGTTTCTGTATGATTCGCGTGTTGCTTAAAGTGCAAGCAAAAAGTATTATAACAAAATAAATGCATGAAAAACGCAGCGCATCATTGTCTGTTTTGATAAATAGTCATAGATGTCAAATAAATAAAAAATAAGGGTAACAGATTACATCAAATAAAGTTAATATTTATAGCACCAATAGATAAAAAATCATGTGCAGGCTAAAAGATCCATGTTAAAACAGAGCAGGGTCATAATAAAATCTTTTAGTGGTGTGTAAAGGCGGTGATACACATTATACGGAGGCACCTCTGCTAGTCATGCTCGTTCACGAGAACTATTTTGCATCTATTGCAGAACACACTGTGAAAGTTTATATGTTTTATATTTTCATGTGTGTCATTGGCTAAGTTCTGTTCATAGTTAAATTGTTTTATGGAGAAATAACGCATTTTATGGGAATAAAAAAGTAACATTAAGCTGTGTATTGCACATAATTATTGCTCAATGGGGCAGTGTTATCTGTTCATGAGATGGAAGCCTGAAGGTCAAATCTGTTCCTGTGCCTGACGGTTCTGGTGCTCAGTGCTCTGTATTGTCGGCCAGAAGGCAACAGTTCAAAGAGGTAGTGGGCTGGGTGAGTGGGGTCCAGAGTGATTATATTCAGCACTTTTCCTCATTCTGGAGGTGTATAGTGCTTGATGGGAGGGCAAGGGGGAACCAATAATCCTCTCAGAAGTCCGAACTGTCCTTTGTATTCTTCTGATATCCGATTTCATAGCTGCACCAAACCAGACAGTTGTTGAAGTGCAGAGGACAGACTCAATGACTGCTGTGTAGAACTGTATCAGCAGTGCCTGTGGCAGGATGAACTTGCTCAACTGGTGAAGGAAGTACAACCTCTGCTGGGCCTTTTTCACAATGGAGTCAATGTGGGTCACCCAGTTCAGGTCCTGTGAGATGGTAGTGCCCAGGATCAAAAATGAACAAAACTCTGCCTGTTACATCAGACTGTTCTCTTGTTCTTTTACGTTTGAAAGTTGCACTCACGAGACAAAGCTTAAGTGTACCAAATTTGGTAATAATATCTCAATCCATTTAAAAGTTATAACCATTTTAGTCAAAGTGGTCACGCCCAATACGTTTTGGTGTACCGTTTGACGCTAAATCAAAAGTTGGTAACTTTTATATTGGGATTCTGCTGAATCTTTCTGCACTGGTTTGGTTGGTTTGTTAAACGGCCTAGGACGTATAGCCGTGGCCACAAGTATTGGCAGTGACAACAATTTTGTGTTTCACAAATTTTTCTGCTTCAGTTGTTGTGGTGTTGATTCACATTGTTTCTAGATTATTGTGTAGAGTGATCAGATGCATTTGAAATAATTGCAAAAAGCTTCATTGGCCAAAGAAATTAACTGGCGGAGCCAAAATTGTCTGGAGATCAAACTATTCATCATGACTCAAGGAATCACTGGAAAATTGTATTTTGTTTTTAGCCCGTAAAATGACCTTTATTCGTTTATCAAAAAATTATAATGCCAAAAACTTGATTTACGTGAGTCAAAAAATAAACTGTTACTAAGAATAAGTAACTCATGTGGCTCCTCAGTTAGTGCAATACATATATATAATTTTTGGATTTCAGAAATGTATATCTGCAAACAGGGGCAGACAAAGAAAGCCTTAAAGACTCAAATTGCCACAAAGTAACCTTATTTTCTGCATTTTTTATCAGGCGTTAACTTTATTCTGCAAGCTGCACTTCAGCTCCCTGTGTTATGAATAAATTATGCAAATGACTATGCACTGGTCATAGCTTTAGGTATGCAGATTTAATATACACTGCTGTTATTGTATTAACTTGCATTTATTTGTCATTTAGTGATTATTCAGAGCTCATCTTATACTTAATATGTTGTCTTTGGTTGACACATTATTATGATTTGTATGTCAAATAATTAGGTCCACAGGAGGTACAAACGTTATGTATTTTAATGGAAATGTGCTACAATGTGTAAGTAATTTCAAAGTTAAATCATTTAATTTTTCTAAATTAAATTAATTGAATATTCACTCTTTAATGGGGTCCGCGTGGGCATGCTGTAGCCCCGGGCGGCTGCCTAAATTATCCAGCGGCCCACTGGGAATACTCCCAGTGTTCCTTATGGCCAGTCCGCCCCTGTCTGCAAAGCTTTTGAATGCATCAACAGGGGTACTGACGATACATACTGTATGTTTATCTTTCTTCAGAAAAATAAGATCAACATTTCAGATATGGAAGCTTCTTACATTTGGTTGATTTGACATGGAATAACACATTTTTTTTTAGACCTCTCATTGATACATTTCTGTTGTGCATTTCTAATTTGAATGTATCCTGAACTTAAGTGAAGTTTAAACACATGGTCCCGATGGTTACAAAGTGACCTCCGTCAGCAAACCAGCATGCATGACGGAGTTTCTGCTGAAACTTTACTTTGTACGGCAGGCACAGATGGTGCGGTTTTGTTATGACATTCATCCCACTGTGTTTTGAATGTCTAAGACAAATCAACCTCCAAATACAAGAAAACTAAAGAAGAGTCAAAGTATCTGATGAAACACAAAGTCGGGATAAATCTAACCAATGAGCTGAAGAGAGGCGACAGTGACTGCCCACTTTTCATTGGCATTGGATCCGGATGTATTTTTCTCATTCGTTTTCTCCATATGCGTGTCAAAATATTTTTCATACCAAACCATCCAGCTTCATGAGGAGTCATAATATTATATTCGGTTTAAGCAAATAAGTATTAGACTCCTACATCTTCCATGTGGGTGTTTATAATGGGGGCTGACCCTATGAGGTTAAATCCCAGAGAAATGAGGCTCTCAATGTGGCTCCATTCGAATATTGTTAACTTTGTCCCATTTTCAATACTCGAAAACCAAATGTGGGTCACATGGGATGAAGCTAGTTTATCTTGTCCAACAAAACACAGCTCTGAAGTACAAATAACGTTGAAACGAAATGTAACTTAATTTATTCATATAAAAACAATGTTAAAGTCTCCATTTTTTCAGAGTCCAAAAATACACTCATATTTTGAATAAGTGACACATCGCTCTTTAATCAGTGCAATACCTACATCTAGTTTTTGTATTTCAGATATGTGCATCTGCAAAGATCTGGATTGCATCGTTATGGGTTCAAGCTCCAAAGATGCTTTTTTATTACGTATTCTCTTTCTGTCTTAAAAGTGTCTGGGTATCAGAGGTTTCAAATCGTAGAGATCCCAAATTTGGTGGGATTGTCCCATATGCTCTGCACTACACACACACAAACACACAGACACACACATCCATCTTACACTAGGTGGCGCTATTTGAGGTAACTCCTTTATTGTAAACAATTATACACATGTAATCTGCCAAAATGTGAACAAGTAGCTTCGTAATGATTACTCTTTTCCACTTAAGGCATATCTGGTGGTAAGAATATGAACATTTTAGCCAACATAGACACTCAAACATGCATAATGTTTGAGCTGGTTCAGATGCATAAGATTTGACAGGTGCAGCACCCCAAAATCTTTCTGGGAATGAAGTGATTTGCTCATGGCTACAGTAGTGTCTTGAGTGGGGCTATTGATTTGAAGAACGTTCAGCTTTCTTTCCTGCTGTAGTGCTCATGAATACAAGAATCTGATACTTTTTACAGAAGAACACAGGAAGTTCAATCTTCTACAAGCCTTTGGTTACTAGTGTGCCTCTTTATCGGTCTAGCAAAAGTTATGAATTGATCATACTTATTGGACAGTAAAAGCGAACACTGCAATTTATTTTAGATTCCTCATCAGCATTTTTGTATATCAATATTTTGTGTTGTATTTGTATTGTTTTCCATTAAATATACAACATACTGTTATTCCACAGAATTTGTTTAGGGTTTTTCAAAATCTCTAATCCAAGACTAAAATTCCAAGGAGGAGGAGGTTACCCCATGTGACTCTTCCCTCCCTAGAAACCGGGCCAATTTGGTTGCTTAGGAGACCTGCTGGAGTCAACCAGCACACCCTGGATTCAAACTCACGACTCCAGGGGTGCTAGACAGCGTCGATACTCGCTGAGCTACTCGGATTCCGATCATGTGGTTCCTGTGGAAATACAGTTGTATTGCAAATTCATGTACATTTGTAATTTGATAGTGACTCCAATTAATCAACTAGTACTTGCTGCAATGAAGCTTGGTACCTTAATCCATAAGAACTACGTATGGGCGGTTGCTTTGGTGTTGCCACCCTTCATAGTCTGCATAACACCCTCTTGCCACACAATCAATACAAATCTAGATCTGCCCCTGCTGTCTAGTTATTATGTTGAGCTGTTTCATGTGACGTCACTGTATGATCTAGGGATGCTCCGAACAAGATGTGTACAGCAGACACCGATCACTGATCTTCAGGTCACCTGATCGGCAGATACAATCCCGATCATTGAACCTTTTATCAGGATCTCTGTCATAATATTGGCCTGGTTGTACAATATTTTCTCCCCACTTAAATACCAATCAGCTTCTGTCTGTGAGGCACTATGCTGTAGAAATACAGCCTTCCTCATTAATTGAGTCACTATTTACCGTTACACTCTTTACTTTTTAAAGCACTCATGTTCTTCTTTGCAGCTGAAATAAAAGAAAGTGCATACATCTTGTGTTAAAAGCTGAGATACATTATTCTAAACATTATTCTGCTCTTTGACACAGAAGATTTAAAGCACAATTAGAGCCTTTTCAATCTGCATGCCCAATATATGACTGTATGATAATATATGTTTTGAATTAACGAGTCAGTGATTGTCCCATTCAAAGATCCTCATCAGAAGCACTTCATTTCCAAGTTATCTATCAAAGTCATCATATTTTTTTGTATCTCACCACATTTGCTCCTTTTGCCTGCTACATTGTAATGAATCTAAAACCCTCTAACTTAGCTCCTGGAGGTTTTGTCACAACTATGTCAATATTGAGTATTTCTGTGTTCATCTTGGACTGGCAAACACCATAATGTAAAATGTAGCTCAACACATGTACTAATCTGCATTTGAAAATGTTTAATCAATTATTTATGAAACAGCAATCACTATTCCATTATTAATGAAACAGAGGCACCTGAGCCAACTATACATGCTGAGCTGTGGACTGAAGCATGCTCAAGTGTTCATCTACTGTACCTGAGAAATCACTTCTGACCATCGGAACTTGCGGGCCATTTCGGCAATTTCTGCTGGAATGGGATGAAGTTGGAACCGCACCTGCTACCTGCTGAGCCTGGTTCCCGCTGGGCGAATGCTTCATTGTAGCACTCCAAAATTGAACCCATTTCCATCATAGTGCTGCACAATGATGCCTTGCAATCCAAAGATCCAGAAATTGTGTGGATATTTCCCTGTTCCCCGCACCAACTTTGGACACTAAAAGCTCTGTGTTCTAAGTGAGCTGTCTACCTAGACTACATTTAAAGGTATCATAGGTGTGCCTCCAACATGAAGGTTGTTTTTGCAGATTATATCAGATTTTCTTACCCCATTGGCAAATAGTGTTTTCTGGATGTCACATTTTTCCCCGCAGCCATAATATTTGTGATTAACAGTAGGAGGAAAGAATGGTGGTGAATGGAAAAACACCCTTAAAATTACATTTATATTTACATTTATGCATTTGGCAGATGCTTTTATCCAAAGCGACTTACAGAGCCCTTATTACAGGGACAATCCCCCCGGAGCAACCTGGAGTTAAGTGCCTTGCTCAAGGACACAATGGTGGTGGCTGTGGGGCTTGAACCAGCTGTGGGGCTTGAACCAGCAACCTTCTGATTACCAATTATGTGTTTAGACCACTACACCACCACCACCACATTTGATCCATGCCAAGTCCCAAGAAAGGTTTATACATGTCTAAAGTCAGCACAAATATTATCACATTTGACTTTTGCGGACATTTAAATATATTTGATCCACAATTCATCTCTGTACACGGCTACCGGTACATCACCATAAAAATATCTTATTAAGAAGATACAAATGTTTGTGTTGTTTTCTGCTTTGATTTGGTCATAATATTACAAAATGTCTGTGCTGATCCCACTGCTGCCACAGTGCCGTTTAGAATTGTGAGGGTCTATGAAAGTCAATGTTGGGGTGTCTGCAATCATTTCTACCGTTTTGAGCGTGTTCAGCTCCAGGTTGTTTTGACTACACCATTGAGCCAGCCATTCAACCTCCCTTCTGTATACAGACTCATCGTCATGTTGGATGAGTTGTACAATATTAAGCCTGGTTCATCAATATTACGACAAACTGATAACCCATAGGTGCAATTAAACTTTACGTGACATTTTTGGTTATTGATTAATTGTCGTTATTTGATATAATTATTGTTATTCATCATTTTATGTCAATTTTATTTTTTCATTATATTTAATACATTATATTGTGGTATCTTAATATTGTGTAAAGAATTAATATATTTAAGAATTCCTTCCCTGCCTTTTCATTTATTAGGATTTTAATAATCAGTTAATTTTAAAGTTCATTTTGCACTTGTTGCTATTTGAACTTTAATGTGGGGAACACACGCTCTCTTATGAGGGCAAGAGATGGAAGGAAAGCTTAGATTGAGCACGTTTCTTGACTACACTTTTATTTGAATATCGCTTTTCTAAACACACATCGTTTCAAAGCAGCTTTACAGAAAATTAAGCATAACCAAAAAAATGAAACTGTAATATCTATAAAGTCTTACATTGGTAATTGTGTAGTTTGATTAAATATGATTGTAAATTGTGTATACAAATTAAATAGTTAAATAATAATTGTATTTATAACCCCAGTGAGCAGCTGAAGGCAACTGTGGCAAGGAACACAAAATTCCACAAGATTTTGGTTAATGGCGAAAAATAACCTTTGGAGAAACCAGACTCACTGTGGGGGCCAGTTCCCCTCTGAGCAGCTTTGGGACTCACTGTCTGGTTTATCTTCTTCCAGCCTACAGGTAGAAACTAAAACCTGTAGTAAACCCATTTTTCTATGGGTTTTAGTCCTCTGTTTAGCTACACCATGGCGGCAAAAGCCACGGTAGAACTTGATTTAAATATATTGAATGATACGTGGAACATTTGCACAGCAACTATAAATCAAATGTATAGGAAGCATCAACAGACCTTTTTTTATATATTTTAACAACAGGGCAGTTTGCCAACTCTTTTGAGGTAGTGTAAAGGTTGCACAAGCCCTGATGTTAACCCTATACACAAGGCAATGCACCACGACAAAAGAAACTTCTCTAAATCCATAATATGAAAAAGGACGAGAGAGATAATCATAGGACCATTCATAAACAGTGAAGTCAAGAGCACAATCTGGATTATCCGAAAAGCATTGATTTTATCCTTGTTCACAGCCGCTTTCTGACCGATGTTGTCACCAGGTCCAGGACGCACCAAAGCCCTCAGCACCATCAAGCAAGTGTACAGTTTTATGATAAAAAACACAATGAATTCTAACAAAAGTGCATTATAAAGTTTATCAATAAGCCAACTGTTTGATGCACATAAAACAATGATCAGAATCCATCCGACGGCAGAACAGGCAATCCTGTATTTCATGGGTTTGAGCTTCAGGAAGATCAGAGGATGTAAAACTGCTAAGTAACGCTCCACACAGATGCAACTCATAAACAGGGGACGACCGACCCACAATACCAGTACAAAAAAGGCCAAACCAAACTCACAGTCCATACAATTGAAGAAATATGCTTGTATATAAAAAACAAAGGAAAAATAGAAGATGACCTCAACAATTGCCACGTTGAAAATGAAGATTTCGGTGGACTGTCCACGAATCATCTCTTTCACTCTCAGCCACAGGACGTAACAGTTTGCTGGAAGACCCAAAAACAGGATGACGCAGAGAAAGCTGATGATAAAATAGGAGGGGAAATTGAAGCAAGCATCGGAGTTCACCAAGAAAATCACCAGCTGGCATGTTGAGGTGTTTGGTGCCATAACTTGTTTTTTTTTGGAAATCTAAGAAACCAAAAACTGTTGGAAAGAGACAAGATGAATTAGAAAAGTAAGAGTTAACATTAAGAACCAAAGTTAAAAGTTTTTAAATAGTTATAAAGAATATATTTTCTCGCAAGGAGCACCTTTTTCTCTTTAGAAAGTGTCCTTGAATTTGTTTTTCAGTCTTTCTTTACTGCACACCCAAAAGGACGATACCGCAGCTCGCTGGTAGTTTGATTCCAGACGATTGAGATGAAAGTGTGCCTAAATATGGTTTGTTTGGCACTGCTTTAAAGTTCTGATTTTGACTTACTGAGCAGTTTTCCATGTTGCACTTTGTTTTGCAATATTCAAATTGTCAAACCCAAGAAAGGCTGTATCAGGCATGCAAATGACAAAGCAATTCATGGCAAATGCACTGCTATGTCAGGTTTAGAATGAAACCTGACATTGAACTTTTTCTACTTTCAACATTCATTGACATAATGCATAAATAACACCAGAAAGTGTTTGAACAAACTAGTCAATTTCCTGCTAAACAGGTTGAAAAATAAAAGTGCTTGGTGACGTTACCCAAAAAGGAAAGTCATTTCAGAGGAGAAGAAACATTTGGAATAATGTGTACCAATAAATGGTTCAGAATAAGATCATGAGGGGCCTATGATTTCCATGTGCGGTAAACACAGGCAGAATCCCATAATTCTGTCATTCAAAATGGGATTAACTATAAAATGCAGAATGTCTTGGTAGTTGACATATCTGGGATCAAATTAATGTATGAATGCACAATTAATCAAATGAAATGTTGTGATGTGTGATTACTAAACCACAAAAGGCTGAGATTTCATTAAATAAATATACAGTCTGCATGTGCTTCAAACTCAACGTGTTGTGCATTCTGAGATGCTGTCCTGCTCCCTACAATTGTACAGAGTGGTTATCTGAGTTACCATAGCCTTTCTGTCAGCTCAAACCAGTCTGACCATTCTCCATTGACCTCTCTCGTCAACAAAGTGTATCCGTCCGCAGAACTGCCTCTCACTGGATGTTTTTTGTTTTTGGCACCATTCTAGAGACTGTTGTGAGTGAAAATCCCAAGAGATCAGCAGATACAGAAATACTCAAACCAGCCCATCTGGCACCAACAATCATGCCACAGTCCAAATCATTGTGTTCAAAATGTTGTCCCCATTCTGATGGTTGATGTGAACATTAACTGAAGCTCCTGACCTGTATCTGCATGATTTTATGCATTGCACTGTTGCCACAATGATGGGCTGATTAGATAATTGCATGAATATGTAGGTGTACAGGTGTTCCTCATAAAGTTATCATTGAGTGTATATAAAAAATTCAAGATTCAGACTAAACTACACCAGCTCGCTGTTCCCACGTCTATCTGTCAGTGGATTACCAGCTTTCTGACGGACAGGCAGCAGCTAGCGAGACAGGGGAAATTCACTTCCAGCACCTGTACAATCAGCACTGGTGCCCCTCAGGGATGTGTGCTCTCCCCACTACTCTTCTCCCTCTACACCAATGACTGCATCGCCAATGACCCCTCTGTCAAGCTCCTGAAGCTCTGCCTCATCTGAGATTATGATAAGTCTGCATACAGAAGGGATGTTAAACAGCTGGCTGTCTGGTGCAGTCAAAACAATCTGGAGCTGAACACACTCAAAATGGTGGAGATGCTTGTGGACTTTAGGAGGAACACCCCAACATTGACCCCCCTCACCATTCTCAACAGCACTGTGGCAGCAATTGAGTCATCCAGGTTCCTGGGCACTACCATCTCAAAGGACCTGAAGTGGGAGACCCACATTGACTCCATTGTGAAAAAGGCCCAGCAGAGGTTGTACTTCCTTCGCCAGTTGAGGAAATTCACAAGCTTATGCAAACCGGGGTTCTGCAAAGGGGAAGGCTAAGCAGCCCGAAGGCTAAGCAGCTCGAGCTTGTTGGGTTTGCCAGGTCTTTTCAGGTACAAGAAAGGCTGCACAAATCCTGGCATTAACCCTAAACACATGGAAGTGGACCAGGACATGAAAAACCTCTCAAAATCTATAATATGGTAAAGCACAAGAGAGACAGTTGGAGGACCATACATAAGCACGGCAGACAGCAGCACCATTAAAATGATCTGAAAAGCCTTGGTTTTATCCCGGTTCACTCCCTCTTTCTGCCTGATGATGTCACTGGGTCCAGGACGCACCAAAACCTTCAGCACAATCAAACAACTGTATAATTGCCCAGAGACAAAGATGAGGAATTCTGACAAAAGGAAATCATAAAGTCCAAGACACCAATACTAGCAATTAAGCTTTTAGCTAATGATCAGAATCCATCCGATGGCAGAACAGGCAATCCTGTATTTCATGGGTTTGAGCTTTGGGAAGATCAGAGGATGTAGAACCCCTAAGTAACGCTCCACACAGATGCAACTCTGATATAGGGGGCGACCGACAAACAGAACCAGTCCAAGACAGGTCACGCGAAACTTGCAACTAGTAAAATCATAGAAAAGCTGTTTTATGACCAAAATACAAAATAACTCTATAATAAGTGCCGTATTGAAAAGAAGATTTCTGTGGGCTGTCCTCACATCATCTCATTTACGCTCAGCCACATGATGTAACAGTTTGCTGGAAGACCAAGAGCCATGTTATCGCCAAGAGAGCAAGTGTACTTGCGTTACTGGAGTTCACAGAGTAAACTGATGGCATGTTTGTCAAGACATTTGTTACGTTCCACGTAGACATACCTAGATTTTTTTAAATCTGTCAAAGAAAATGACAAGAAATAAGGAAGAGGAAAGCTGCATTAGAACATGAGTGGTGTTGGGTACATGGGTACGGACGAGTGGTGGTGGCATAGTGGGCTAAAGCACGTAACTTGTAATCAGAAGGTTGCTGGTTTGATCCCTACAGCCACCACCATTGTGTCCTTGAGCAAGGCACTTAATTTCAGGTTGCTCCGGGGGGATTGTCCCTGTAATAAGTGCACTGCCAAATGCATAAATGTAAATGTAAACATAGCATACAATAAAGACTGTTTTGATGTTTTTATCAGAATACATTTCCTTACAAGGAGCCACTTTTTTCTGCTTAAGAAAGTTTGATTTATTTTTCTTTCCAAATAGACAATGGATGTAGAGTTTGATTCTAGTTTCTAGTTAGAGGTGGATTCTAGTTTGACTCCGGGCATGTCGGATAAAGGTGCAACTGAATATGTTTTCATTTCACATACTGCTGAACAGCTTTATAGTTCTGATTTATGACTTTCTGGAGAGTTTTTGACAATTATTTTTGCAGTTTTGCTTTGATGGTAACATTCAAATTTGATTTACTCAAGCCCAAGAAATGCCATATCCGACATGCAAATGAAACAGCAATTTATCGTGTTCCTATTTCACAGGTTGAGGATCATTTGGCCCATTTATGCTGTAAATATTTTAGAAATATTTACTGTATGAATGTACTGAACTTAAAAGGCATTTTCACACCAAATCTGATGCAACTAAATGAGATGAAAATTTTTGGCAACATGTTGATTACCACAAAAATGTATTCTTTAAAAAAAGCACATACCTGGGTTATAGTGAGACACTAACAATGTAAGTGAATGGGGCCAATTAGTAAACATTAATATGCTCATAGTTTCAAAAGTATAGCCACAAGACATAAACAATATATGTGTGTGGCAGGGCGGAGGGCGGGGCCGGGTCGTGATCCTACACACCAGGTCCCGTATTAGGCTAATCAAGCCTTCGAGAGGGATAAAGGTCGACTGCAGAGGATCGTGTGGGAGAGAGAGATCGTTTATGGACATGTCCGTCATGTGTGTGTGTTTGTCTTTTGTTTAAGTTGTTAATTAAAATATTATTTATATCGTCAAGCCGGTTTTCGCCTCCTCATTTCCATTGATCACTTTACACTGGTGCCGAAACCAAGGAAGGAGGAGGGATACGGCGTAGTAGAGTTCTCGCCACTACCGTCCACCCCAATGGAGCAGCCGCGGCCATCTGCTGGGGGACGAGGAGCCCAGCCGCCTGGAAGAGGACGATGGCCGCCGACCGCGAGGGGAGAAGGGGCTCCTAACCGACCGCCTGGAGCGCTCAGGGCCGCTGCCAGGGGCGGAGGAGTCCCCTACCGGCTGCTGAAACATGGCAGGGTTTGAGACCGCCGACCGCGAGCGGGGAGGGGCTCGCTGCCGACCGCCTGGAGCGGGAGAACCGCTGCCAGGGGTGGGGGAGACCCCTTCTGTTCCCCGAGAACGTGGCGGGGCGTTCCGTCCGCCAGGGGCTGGAGGTCTGCCTCTGATCCGCCCGGAGACGTGCGGCTGTCGTCCGATAGAGGGTGGAGGAGTGGCCGAGGAACAAGCTGTGGCGTATCGGAGAACTGGTGACTAAGAGTTTTTCTCTCTCCTCTCTCTCTCACTGCCGCTCTGTGTTGGCCTTTTCCCTCTCTTTTAAATTTTACAGTGTTTTTTGGGGGGTACTACACTGTTACAGGAAGTACACCCCCCCAGTTTAATTATATCTGTTTCCCTCCCCTTGTCTTTTGTTTAAGTCGTTAATTAAAATATAATTTATATCATCAAGCCGGTTCTCGCCTCCTTTCCATCGATCACTGTACAATGTGTTAACATGATTTTAGAGCAGCGTTTCTCAACGGGGGCGGTACCGCCCCCTAGGGGGCGTTTGGACAGTGTTGGGGGGCGGTGTGAACGAGGCAGCAGAGAGGGGGGCGCTCAGGCACAAATGGGGGGCGTTACTCAGAGGTACTCAACAGGCGGCCTGCGCAAAAATCTTTTCAGCTCTTCTCCTTAGCCTATGTCTTCGTCTTGCTCGGATTACTGCTGCCAGTTCACCAGGAGGATATGCCAGGAGAGCCGCTTCCTAAGTTACACATGCTTTTAAGAGGCGGAGAATTTTCAGCGCAAAATAGAAGCGCGCTTTCACCGGCTTTTTCTGTACATAACGCGGAATACATAATTAGGCGCATAATTAGTGCTCAGGGCTCACAGTAATGACCGTAATTAATAAAAAATAAGTGGCTGTTTTTGACGTCGTTTTTTCTTCGGTTCAGTTCAGGTGGCCGAGCTGTTGTCGTCTTTGTTCGTCATTTGAAATCAAATGACCGTTTGTAGGCTATTCAAATTTGAAGCCTAGTATATATTGCCTTATTGAGTGCGCGAACGACCGCTGCTTTTTCATTGGCCATTTAGGTTAGTTACGTTATTGTTCACGTGATTGGTTCATCTTAAAAAAATTTGTGTGTGAGCCTGAATTTGTTTGAATTTCTAAATACATTTGCAATACCTTTCAAACAATCCATGTGTTTTTGCATTTTTTCCAAACACAATATTACTCAACTTGAGGCTTTTACATGTAGTTTAAATACAATAAGAAACTTCTGTTGCAGTTTTTTTTTTTTTACCAAAAACTCAGGCTTCAGGTATCAGTGTTGCAATTGTTTGGCTGTAATAGTATTTCTGAAGTGTTTTTTTTTTTTAGGGGGGGCGTTAAGAGGATCATGAAGAGGTCAGGGGGGCGTTTGTTCAAAAAAGGTTGAGAACCACTGTTTTAGAGTGATAAAATCACTGACTAACCTCTGTGTACATATATCCAATTTTACAACTATGTTGCAATAAAGACATAATGCCATAAACCCTGTAATCCAGCAAAGAGGACGATTTAAACAACTTTACAGCTACTCAATACTTGAGTTTTAACAGATGAATTAATGTAAGAGCTTTTATACATTTATAAGCTTCACGTTTCTGTCTTTTAAATCCTCCAAATATTGTCCCCATTCCGACCATGATTAAAGTCATCTTGACATCTGTTGTGCATTCATGGGCGCTATGAGCGATACTCATTCACAGTGTCTTGTGTTCAAACTTGCATTCAAACATAATCACAAAGTTTGTAAAATTGTTAAGGTCTCTCAAGGTGTGATTTCCACTGTATTTCATAGGCAGTGTGATTGAAAGTGTGTAACGTTTAATAAATGAACAGTCACACTCGACATCTGCGCACACATGTGCATGTTAGACCAGATGTGTGTGTGTGTGTGGGTCATGTGTGACATCCATCCATCAGTTAGTCCTAGTTAATACTAATGTGTTGTTTTTGTCACGTCTATAATTCTGAGAAAGCCTCTGAAGAGTATCTGTGTTGGTGTTTTTCCAATAGGTTAACAACATGTCGATTGTACCAAGTGCTGACTCAACGGTAAGCCACTGCTACCCAAACATTTCCAGATATGGAATTATAGACATTACTGAAAAAGGATTACTATTTAAAAGTTCCTCAAAGACAAACTTCATTTGATTAATTTAAATTGTAGACCCTTTCTCAAAAAATCCTTCTTGAGTTTAACTAATGTTTGAAACATCTATTAGCTACTGGAGCAGGAACGGCACAAGATTGCCAAAGATCCCAATGCCATCAGAATGATTGTTAAAGTCTTAATTTGAACCTGATTTCACTCATTTGTGCCTACCGCTGCATTTCCTACTGGAAACAGAACAAAAGTAACCACAGAGGCAGCAGGAAAGTAGTATTTCATGTTGAAGAACTGAAGCATAAAGAAGTGGGTTAGGAAAACTCATTAGTATTAATTGAAATGCAAATGAAGTTTGATGATTGTAGTTTGAAGTGTTCGACTCTGCGCTGGCTATCCGGCAACCTTTAAAGTTTTTCTAAAGGCAAAAATGTTCATATCATTCATGAAGACAGAAAAGACACGCTCTAACCTGTAAACAGCATTTTCACTGTCTGCAGGACTTGAACTCTGTGCAGTCGATGAAATGTTGTTGGGCCATTTTATAATTCTATAATGTTTTTGAATAAATTTGATCATCTCATATTTCAGTGCAATGAACTAAGAGTCCAGATAGACATTCATTCTTAAAGTGTGCATGTACATTTTATAATGTTGGATAGACAAATAAAAAGTACAATATCAATATATTGACAGCATCTAAAATGTTTTAAACTGAACTTTTCCAACATTTCCATCTAAAAATTTTCAAAAATGAGTTGAATTTTATAGTATATTTAACCTAAATGTATTAGATATTGATTCTTTAATTTGTAATAATATCCATTGGCTGCCATGCTCTTTTGTCAGTGATGCACTCCTAATTAAAAATAATGGGTTATTTTTCTAGATGAAGGTATTACAACATCAATCACAATTCAAAATGGCCCTTAAAAAATTCAAAGATTTGACATACTGGAACTTTTACATTACTTCTACAAAAATGTAATGTGACTTTTGCCTTAGGAATAACATCTTAAGCGCTGTTTATTAAAGTAATTTGGTGTTTGTATATTGCGGTAACACCAGTGACATTAAAATGAGTGAAAATAGTTTTCATGCTAAATGTTAATTAGAACTTTTTCTTAATTAAAATGTATGTTAAAGATACTACACAAGGCAAAATTTTTGACATGGCAAGAATGACGCTCCTGTTCTATCAGCTCCGTACGGGACTAGAACCGGTGTCTCCGGCATGGGAGCGGGTGCGCTAACAAGGAGGCTAAAGGCTTCAACCTCTAGCGACAGTCGCTGGTGCACCTCATGAATTCAGGAGAGTGAGGTTGATACAAATTGCACAGCTATCTATCAGCTGGCCACCGTTCCACTCACCCCCCTAAACCTCACTCCCATCCGGGTCACGGCACCATTGTGACGCTCCTGTTCTACACGCTCCGTACGGGATTAAAACCGGCATCTCCGGCATGGGAGATATTTTGCATGTTTTTTTCTTTGCTAACAAGTGGACCGTCTGCACCTCGTTTATTGACACAGCGTGGGTTTGCGCACAGCCATTTCTTTTTTCAATTTGAAAGTCGCGTGAACAAATGATACTGTGCTAACAGTAGCGCTGTTGCTAACTTTAAAACTAGCGGGTTGACGATGGGTAGTGACGATTCTCTCTGAACAATCAGTGATCTGCAGGATTTTGACGTCACATTTAGTATCGACTCGGCTCACTTGGAACCTCGACCCCAAAAAAGCGAGCTGAGTTGAGTCGAATTGTACCATGTAGTGGAAAAGCCCCTTAAGTGTAAAATTCATTCTTTCAAAATATGCATATAGGAGAATTTTGTATCTTCATCAAAGCAAGTAATATTTCAGTTTTAAATGTTTAATCATATAACAATATCAACAAGAAAATAGCTTTGTTATGACTCCGACTCTGAATATCTCCAGTCATGATCACAGATTCGTCAATGTCCATTGTAAACTCAAATTATAACATTCATCCGCCAGAAGAGCAGTGCCAAAAAACAACTGATGTAACGTGTTCTTCTGCAAATTGCTTGCAATGTTACGTTTCAACCACAGATGTCGCTAGAGAGCACAACGTTAGGTAGTGCAGCTTTAAAATAATTGTCATTACTAATGAGATTATATATATACTACACTGTATGTACTTAAGACTTTGTTCTATTTTTGGTTCCATTTTTGGTTTGGTCCAAGCCATGCAAGCTGTCACTCAAACCATACTAGACTTTTACAGAAAAGTGAACATGGATACTGTATAAAACACAAACATGCGAACACCTGATTGGCACACAAATGTATTTATGACAATTGCATTTAAATGTGTATAATTCTTCAGATTGTCCATGATAATAATTGTAATACAAAGTAATTACAGCAACCAACAATTTATCACATCGCTGTTCCAATTCCTGCATTGTTTTGTTTGGGGGTTTTGATTTATTCAGTATCTGCTCTGTGCCAATGGTTCCTCTTACACAGGATGTATTGTGTAAAGAATGGTTGTTGAGATGTAGGATCTATTTTCAGGCTTCAATAAAAATGATGACAGTCAAACAACAAACAAGAACTGAGAAAGAAGGAGCTAAAATTGAGGGTGTTTATCCATACAAAAGTTAATGAGGGAATGGAAAACAGGTGAGGACAATCAGGAATAGATTGTAGGGATGAGGGCAGTGCATACTTGTACAATGTAGTCTGGAAAAACACTTGAAAATAAGAGTCCTAGGAAACATGAGGGAGACAGACTGTGACAGTTTGGGTGAACTATCCCGTCTAAAGACACACTCAAGAAAGACAGAGAGGTTCTGCTTTGTGATCGTAGAAGAGACTTTCTGACATTCTATAATCTGAGAAACAATTACAGTAACAGCATTAAAACGAGAGGGAATTTTGGAGTCATTCAAAAATGAATCCAGCAAAGATTTAAAATGTAACTCAAAACATTTAATGCATCTGTCACCTGTCCAACTTCCTCTTGAACACTCACCTGACTTACGTGTGCTTATGTGGTGCACGTGCAGAATGAATCGTGAAATTGAGTTTCTGTGGTTGAGGAACTTTGCGAGGAACATGGGAGCTCAACAGAGAGAATCACATCGAATCAGAGATGAATGTGGGTTGGAGAGAACTTGCGAGTTGTAGTGAAAGAGAACGTGTGTGTGTGTGTGTGTGTGTGTGTGTGTGTTTGAGAGTTTAATTTGCCCCAGAGAAATGTGCATCCCTCATCTGTAATTACTCTGGTGATGGTGCAGCGCTGGTAAAACGCAGTGTGTGTGGGTCAGACTTTAATAGTGAAGGTGTTATTGGCTGAACCCAGCAGAGGGAGAGAGACTTCATATGCACTGAATATTTCATGTCGTATTTCTCTGTTTTACGCTCAGAGGAAGCTCGTCGGTTTAGATGGCAGTCTTTCACACATCACAATCTGCACAGATGTAGTGTATGTAGGACAGCAAATGCAGGGATTATTGTGTGATATTTTTGTTTTTTTATTTGACTAGAAAAACATAGGAAAGAAAGAATCACAAATAAGATATCTTTAACATCCAAATTGTTTCTCCAAGGCAACGTTCAAATTAAAGGGAGAGCAAATGGAGATGAAAATCCTGTTTCACTTCACACACAACCTGGTCTCATAGCATCTTTTTACTATACGTGTATTTTTGTAAAATGATTTTTAAGTGTACCTACTGTATCAGCGCAGTGTCCTGTTCAAATAAACACAATATTTGATGTAAAACAGCAGATTATCAGTTATGCTATTTTATGACTTTAAAACACTTACTATAGCACATGACTTGTGATACATATTAAGGTAGGCAATATATTTGAATGTTTGCATTACATAATCAACTACTTTTTCAAGCTTGTATATATATATATCTATATATGATTTATATAACCAAACTCTGAATGAAAGGAAGCCATTATCCCAGAATGCATCTGTCATTATACTTCAACTACACCACCTTTGGGTTGTTTGTTAGCTTGGCTGTTTTGTTTGAACCACATCTAGCTGTTGTAATGAGCGATAGCGAGACAAACAGACCGAAATGCAAAGGAACATTTTAAAGGATTTATTTACAATAAATGTGAGCAGTCACTGTGGATGTTGAGGAATAGGTTTGTGGAATCCTCCGTTGAAGCTTAGTGAGGTGCAGAATGACGGCCAGCAGGGTAGGGCGATCCAGCAGCTGATGCATGGGCAAAGACTAGGCATCCTCCATGGAAACCCAGCTGACACGCAGCGAACTGGAAGGCAACCACACACCCAACACGTGGACAACCTACAGATACATGAGTCAGGACCAACTAGGCAGAGAGTGTGAGGTTAGTTACTACGCACCAAACAATAATCTAGCGAGATATTCAGTCAACACTGAACTACGTTTAACATTCAATCAAACAATCCAGCAGGTGCCACTCACAGTTTAAAGTTGGCATGATCAGCGTTCCCATGGAAACAATCAGGGTTCCCATGGAAATGCTGATTCCACGTGCCAGTAGCACCTGAAACACATAAGGGCGAAAATGTCAACACGCTTGGAACAAAAAAAACAGAACATGGAGCATGAGTGTCTGGATCCCGACACAGACCAAAACCGAACCAGACAGGAAGTCAGGATCCAGACACCATACCCCAGATACGAAACACAAGACAGACAGAGAACGATGATGGCACTTTACTGGAGAGCACACGGCAGTAACTCATGCACGGCGGTCACTAACAATCGGACCCATGCGCTCACACAAAAACATACACGAAACATGAGACAGACTGGGGACGATGATGCCACGGTCCTCGTCAGACAAAAAAACAACCCTGGCAAGGTGACAGGACTGTGACATCACCGGAGAGCGCATGGCGGTAACTTCTGTACGGAAGTCACTGACAACCGGACCCATGCACTCACACAAAGAACGTACACGAAACACGAAATAGACAGGGAATGATGATGCCATGGTCCTGTCTGACAGAAACCCAACCTGACAAGTTGACAGGACCATGACAATTTTATGCTGGGGTTATTTTGAGGAGTTTACCCTTAGATATGGGTTACTCATTGTAATGGGATTAAGAGAAAGGAGGAGGCGAGAACCGGCTTGACAATATCAATTATATTTAATAAATAACTTAAACGAAAAGACACAAACACACAAAGGCGTCGGACAGCTGCCGGTAAATGCTCTCTCTCTCTCTCTCTCTCTCTCTCTCTCACTCGCTCTCTGGCACCACCATCCGCAGTCGGCCCTTATCCCTCTCGGAGGCTTGATTAGCCTGATAAGGGGGCGGTGTGTAGAATCACGACCCTGTCACACTCATGTATTTGTCCATATTTATCCTCAGCCAATGTCACATCAATAAGAAGATACAATGTTTTTATTTAGTAAGCTCATTTATTAAATTTACATTTAAAATGTGCATGTAGGGAATGTGCATTGTGCTCTCTTGACTAGCAGCCAGATTGTGACTGTTTGCTGATGAGACTAGTGTATGTTTTTCACCCATGTTTGCTAACGGAACAATAGAGCATTAGAGTTTGTGTGTTTGTACAGTATGCACAAAAGCATGAATTGTAGGATTATTAGGATGTGTAGAATCCTTTGGTAGAAGCTAGAAGCAAGAACAAAAGAAATAAATGTCCCCATTTTCACTATCAGATTAAAACGTCCTCCGAGAGCAGTCATCCAAATGAGTGATTTTCATCAAATTGCTACGTTTCTTTTATCTGCAGTTCCCTGATGATGAGAGTGTATTGTACATTCACTCAGCGAAACATCACTCTTAGTTTGAGGCAGATAATATATAATACAAAGTAGGGACTGCTGCAAGGTACAACTGTAAATAAAGGACACTCTGTAATGTTTTCAATTCATTCTTGTGTCAACTAAAGTACATTGTTCTGAAATGCTATTTGGAACACTATATTGGTTAAGCTCTTGATATCTTATAATTAGTGATGTCAATCGATCACGACTAATCGCAGATTTCAAAAGTGCTTGAATTAGACATTATTTATGCTTATTTTCCTGTAAAAATGCATTTAGTTCCTTAGAAAAGAAAAGAGTATGTAACAGAAATGATTTATTAACATTTTCCAAACAAAGTATTCTACAGTATTAAGATAGAAATGCACTAAAATAGCACCAATTCAAGTTACATGAAACGTTTGCCAAGTGTAATGAAATGGGTGTTTTTGCACTCTGTATTACCCAGGAAATCTAAAGAAATCAATGAATTTGTTAGGGTGTAACTCCCAGTTATAGAGCCCTCTGAAACCCATTTTATTTATTCCCAAATTCCGTGTTTTCCGAAAACCGAATGTTTTTATGATGGCTTCACTTCTCACCTCTAGAAAAGCAGTTTGCTATTAGGGCTGGGCGATAAAACGATATCGATATATATCTCGATAAAGAAAATCCACGATAAACTTTTGAGGAATTTTCGATATTTACTGCGTGTCGCTAAAACACAAGCAGTTCGGCTGTCTCAGGCTGCGTTTCCACTGGGGTGGACGAAATCCGCTCAAAGGCGCTCACAGCACTAGGAGAGTTTGCTCCGCACCGCTGCCAATCCTAAGATCCACCTTGCAAGCATGACGCTCGGCTTTCATAGGAATGGACTGAAAATGCTCTCAGCTTCGCTCACAACGCGCCAGTGGTAACGTAGGGTCAGACAGGTTGAACTTGCTAATGCTAGCTTCCTTGCTAACAATTAGTTTACATCGGACACCGGATTGATTCCATTGGCACCGCAAGACTTCATGACAACGGTTGCGTCCTCTCATCATCTCTAGTGAAGAGCACGACAGAACAACAGTGATGTGGACAACAGCTCTGATCTTTCTGCGCTGTAATCTTCAATATTGTTCTCTAGCACCAAACATGCATCGTTTCTGCCCTGTCCCGCTCCACACACGTCGCCTCTTTTCCCTGCACGTGTGTAGACATGAAGCGCAGCATGAGTTAACGTGGTTTGAAAGCACCTTTTAGACCAAATGTTTGTCCCTTCTAAATGTATCTTTATTAATCAGCATGTTAAGAGCCTTTAATAATAAACAAATCGATTTCTGTTCTAATTTTGTGAAAATTAATTAGATGTCTGGAATGGATAAGGAAAGACTAAATTACTAGTTGGTAGACTAGTCTCTCACTTTAATGAAAATATAAAAATGTTTTTTTCATTTTAAAAAAAAGTTTTCTAAATTTTCTCTCGGGACACCCCTGAATCCACATTCAGCATCATTCCACAGTCACAAGGGCTTCTATGCCCCATACTTGGGTATCTGAATCTAAAGAACTATAACAAATATTTCATTTTAATGTAAAAATATTCCAACAAATACTGGACTGCTGTCACTATGCTACAAACAGATGATATTTTAACATTCATTTTCAATTGATAAACGGTAAAAGACGGTAAAATTAGTAAAAGATCCCGCAGACCCCACTGCTTTGGCTGTCTCATGACCCCTTGTGCAGTTTTGTAGAGACTATTTTGACTGTTTAGAATTAATTTTTCCTCCCGTCAACTCTGAAATAAACAAAAGAAAGTGCAACGTGTAAATGTATATCGTGACAAATATTGATATCGAACAATATGAAAAAGATTATCGTGATTGATCGACAATGTTGGCCATATCGCCCAACCCTATATGCTATATGAGCTAATGTGCTTATTTAATTATATAAATACATTCACATACTGTAGACACACATGTACATGCAAAAGTGTATGTTTATTTTAATTTACATTTACAACTATTTCAATTTCATATTTAAGACTTTTAAAAATGTGGGGTGACAAATAAATTTTAAGAAGTACAAATGTAATTTCCTTAATGTTATAAAATTTGCATGTGGATTAAAACAAGCTGTGACTTTTTACAAATTATTAAAATGTTGAAACCTAAAGAATTAAGCAGAATTAAACGTATAACAATAAAACTCTTGTATAGAGAAAAAATGCAGTGTCATAGCTGTCTGAATGTGATCTGCCTGGTCCAATTTACCAAAAACAAACATTTACAGTGATAGAAAAACAACTCCGTAGCATTTTGACATAGAAAAGGGGTGGTTTAAATAGTAACGTACAGCAATGTACAGTATGAGAGAAATAATGTGACATTAAAGCATGTAAACCTATTCTAGTAGACTCCCCTAAATAAAATGATGAGCATAATATGGGCACTTTAAAACTTATTTTAAGTGCTGGAACAAAAGCTCAGTTTACCAAATCTTTTGAGATAGAGGAAAGGCTGCACAAACCCTGATATTATCCCAAAACATAATGCAGTGGACCAGAGGAAATAAAATATTTGAATATGTATAACATAATAGAGCAGGAGTGAGAAAATAATAGGACAATATGTAAACATGGCAGACACCAACACAATCTGCATGATCCGAAAAGCCTTGATTTTATCTTTGTTCACTCCTTCTCTTTGCTTGAAGTTTTCACCAGGTCCAAGACGCAACAAAGCCTTCTGGACCTTCAAGCTACTGTAGACTTTTACAGAGACAAAAACAAGGTATTCCAGCAAAAGTATGTTACGAAGTTCAACAATATCCATTGCAACTATTGTACATGAACCAATGATCAGAATCCATCCACCGGCAGAACAGGCAATCCTGTATTTCATGGGTTTGAGCTTCAGGAAGATCAGAGGATGTAGAACCCCTAAGTAACGCTCCACACAGATGCAACTCTGAAACAGGGGACGACCCACCAACACGAGCATTCCATGAAAGATTGTTACAAATATACACTCTGCACAGTTGCCGAAATGTGATCTGATCACAGAAATAAAGCAAAAGCTGAAGATGACCTCAACAAGTGCTGCGTTGATAACAAATATTTCGGTGGACTGTCCTCGAATCATCTCTTTCACGCTCAGCCACAGGATGTAACAGTTTGCTGGAAGACCAAAAAGCATGTTGAAGCCGAAAGAGCAGGCGATTAAATAGGATGGTACATTGTTGCAAACACTGATATTCCTTCCGAAAATCGTTGGCTTACACGTTGAAATGTTAGTCTGCTCCCACATGACCATACCTTTTTTTTCAAGTCTGTTGCAAAAAGAAAAGAAACAAGAAGATGGAAGGAAACGTCATTAGTACAGATTCAAGTTTTAAACATCAGGATACACTACCTCACAAGGGCCTTTCAGTCTTCTGTTCCTCTGACAGACACATAACAACCAAAATCACAAAAGCAAAATGTTGGTTGATTCAGACGAACCAGTTAAATGAAGCGACTGAATGCGGTCTGTTGTAAAGAACTGCGCTTCAGTTCTGAATTATGACCGAACTAAGCGTCTCATCTTTGACTTATTTTGCATTCATGAAACATTCAAATTCAGTTTTTTTAAGCCTGTCATATGCCATATCAGGCATGCAAATGAAATAGTGATTTATTACAATCACACTCCTCTATGTCAAGGTGAAAGTCATTTTGTCTGTATTCAAAGTGTAAAGCGATAAATCATGCAAATATACTGTATGAACTATATTTTCACATTCGTAAGAAAATGCGATTGGTGCTTACCTGAGCAAAGCTAGCCATTGTGGAAGTGGTTATAAACGTGTTGCTGTGCGGTTGCTAGGGTGTTTAGGTTGTTGCTAGGTTATACTGAGTTCTTATTAGTGTGTTGCTATGCTGTTGCTAGGTTGTTCTGGGTAGTTACTAGGTAGTTCATTAATGGACCAAGTCAATGGAGCCCAGCTCCAAGTCTTTATAATATCTTAGATACAGGTCTGGTGTGAGTATATGGGAATGTTCCAGGTTTTATCTTCAGTTTGAAAAGCCTGTTTGATGGCTTAACCCATTTTGTTTTGTTTGGGTCATTTTTGACCTGTTTGAGAGTTGACTCAACCAACTATTCAGCTAAACTATTCTTAACCTTATATTTGGTCAGAATGCCTTTGGATTTTCCACAGCAGTTAATAAATCAATAAGTTAAGACGTTTTTTATTTGTTTATATTTATGCAATGTCAGGGTGTTTTAGGTAGTTAATTAGGGCATTATGATAGGGCATTACTACATGGTTTGTAGCTGGCCGTTTACTGGCCCAAGTCAAAAGAGACCATCCCCAAGTCTCTATAACATCCTGATTCCTAGATATGTATAAATGGGAACTTTTTCAATGGAAGTGTATGGGAAACCAGCCCATCTGGCACCAACAATCATCCCCGTGATTATCTGATCAGCCAGTCGTTTGGCAGCAGTGCTGATGGGCTGGTTTGAGTATTTCTGTAACTGCTGATCTCCTGGGATTTTCACGCACAACCGTCTCTAGAATTTACTCCGAATGGTGCCAAAAACAAAAAACATCCAGTGAGCGGCAGTTCTGCATTTGGAAATGCCTTGTTGATGAGAGAGGTCAACAGAGAATGGCCAGACTGGTTTGAAATGATAAAGTCTACAGTAACTCAGATAACCTCTCTGTACAATTGTGATGAGAAGAATATAATGTCTGAATGCTATTCTGAGATGCTAGTTGGCGCTATTATGGCAGCACGAGGAGCACCTACACAATATTAGGCAGTTTGTTTTAATATTGTGGCTGATTGGTGTATGTATAAAATCATGAATACTCACATGAGAGGAGGACTGTAGTCATATCAGTTACCTTATAAAAGCTGTTTAAATCTACATAGAGAGGGTCCCCTCATGGGGGTTGCCATGTTATGATCACATGACCAGCCGAACACTACACTCTTATTCTCAGTAGCTGTCCAGTTATTGGACACTTTCACTCATAAATTAAATTAATCATAGTGAATTTATACAATGGCGTCTGTAACCGAAAAGTATTAATTTTGAATGATGCTGCATCCAAGACGCTAAGTGCCACTGTAAGTCCAAGAGTCAATGAGTGCACCTTTAAAAAGTAACAATTTATAGGCACAATGTATAGCACACAAATAAATGAATTTATTTATTTTTATTGAAAACTGTATATATAACTATATAAATCTGCAAGTAGCAAATACAGGGCCAAACATGGATTACATTACACAAGTGTTGTAAGTGTTGCAGCTTCATATTCAATCAATCAAGATCCTTTCATTTTAACCCCCATAATGTTGAAGTTAAAACATCTACCAGCATGCCAACCAGCCAAACCTTGACCACCTGTTAAAGACCCCTACAAAGGATCAATAGGATAAGGCAATGATGAATGTTGCGTCGGGGTCAGCTAATGTGCTAAAGCTAGCAGCAAGCATTTGAAACGTCACTTCAGCCAGCTGGAAAATTGAAAATTCTTCCTTGTAGTAAAACAAAACATTAGTGGTCTATTCTATCAACATTTTGAAGATGCATACACTAGAAGCTTGAGTGCATAGTTAATAATGTGTCATAATAACGAATAACGAATCAGTAAGATTCGGAAAAACGAATCTTACTGATACATCATAATGTGACATTCTGGAGAATTTGATGCTTCCAACATTGTTGTAACAGTTTGAGGCAGTTTATTATTTCTGGTCCATTACTTTTAATGCTTGTTTATATAATGACTCTTGACCGTCAACTGTGAGTGACGTCTCTTCCCAAGACAAACACGCCCCATAGCATAATCCCACCCTTGACCCTGATTGACAGGTTTCCGTGTAAGGCATCAATGGAAATACTAAGGGAATTAGTATTCCATTTGAGTTTTGGCTGGCTACATACGCGACGCTGAGAAAGTGAAAAAGCAGACGTGGTAATTGAAATTGCTATTTAAATATGACAGGGCCAAAACTCGTAATATATGAGAAACACAGTTGCAAACGGACTTTGCTTTTCCATTTGAAATCTGGCAGTCACTGTGCGCTCGCTTAAACAAAAATGCAAACGGTAATGCGCGATTTGCAATTGCGTTTGGATTATGTCACATTTTATGCGTCCACAAATTGAAAACGCAATTGCAAATACAATTTGCAATTCCTTTTGAATAATGTCCGGAAAATCATTCCATACAAAGGAATCAGAAGAGAACAAAATATTATAGGGCAAAGCTTTTAGGAGTTATGTTGCAGACCCTACAATTGATTTGAAGACTTTTCAGACTCTTCCCCAATCAGTCTGCTTACATTCACAACTTTTTAGCATAACATTCTCAGGGCTACTATATTCAAGAAGACGTCTATTAAAACTACACTACAGTATATGACTAATAATATGTGGACAACCCTTCTAAATAATGGGTTTGGTTTTTCCAAACTAATGAAGGAAAAACGAATCTTACTGATACATCATAATGTGACATTCTGGAGAATTTGATGCTTCCAACATTGTTGTAACAGTTTGAGGCAGTTTATTATTATTATTATTATTATTATTCCAAAATGACAGTGCCCTTGTGCACAAAGGAAGAAATGGTTTATTGAGGCTGGTGTTGAAGAATTGTATTGGCCTGCACAAAGCCCAGACCTGAACCCCACTGAACACCTTTGGGATGAATTGGAACAGCAAGCCTGGTCCCATCATCCAACATCAGTGCCTGACCTCATTGATGCTCTTGTGTCTTGTTGATCAAATAATTTTAAAATCATAGGGAAAATAATTAATCAATTTTCTCTTTGGTGCTGTAATAGCCTCCAATCTTCTGGAAAGGCTGGATGCAGGGGTTTGCTCCCAGACTGTAATACACAAACCGATTATTTAGAAGTGGGTGTCCACATATTTTGGGCCATACAGTGTACACTTTTGAATGTTGTACTTTAAATAAAAATTACGTGTTATCTCCTCATTAAAACATTAAGTGCCATGACAAAATCTTATTGTGCCAACTCTTCTGAGATAGAGGATAGGCTGCACAAACCCTGTCATTACACTTAAACACAAGGAATAGGACCAAGACAGAAGAAATGTTGGATAATCTGTGACATGATAGAGCAGAAGTGAGACAATGATAGGAATGTACAAAAACACTGAGGACACCAGCACAATCTGAATGGTCCGAAAAGCCTTAATTTTATCCCGGTTCACTCTGTCTCTCTGCTTGACATCATCACCAGGTCCAGGATGCACCAAAGCCTTCAGGACCATCAAGCTAGTGTACAGTTTAATGGTGAAGAAAGCAAGGTATGGTGGTAAAAGAAAGTTATAAAGATGATTGGCATTCATTGCAAGTATGAAGCTTGAGGTGATGATCAGAATCCATCCGACGGCAGAACAGGCAATCCTGTATTTCATGGGTTTGAGCTTCAGGAAGATCAGAGGATGTAGAACCCCTAAGTAACGCTCCACACAGATGCAACTCTGAAACAGGGGACGACCCACCAACAGCACCACTCCAAGAAAGATAGTCGGATGCACACAATCAGTACAGTAAAAAAAATATTGTCTTATGACAAAAACAAAGGAAAAGTTGAATATGACCTCAATAAGTGCAGTGTTAAAAATGAAGTTTTCGGTGGACTGTCCTCGAATCATCTCTTTCACGCTCAGCCACAGGATGAAACAGTTTGCTGGAAACCCAAAAAACAAGTTGATGCCGAATGAGCAGGCGATAAAATGGTAAGGTAAATTGTAGCAAACACTGGAGTTGCTTGAGAAAATGGATTGTCTACACGTTGAGATGTTTTTCTGATCCGACGTGGCCATACTTAGATTCATACTTAAAAGTCTATCACAAAAAGAAATTTAAAAGAAGAAGTATTAAAGAAACATTCATTAGGACAGAGTACACATGAAAGTGTAAAGCATGTTTTAGTTTTAAACTTCAGAAAACATTACCTCAGAAGGAATCCCTTTTCTCAGAAAATCTCAGATGTTCTTCAGTATTTTAGTTGTCCAATGAATAACGACCCCCAAAACCACAATCAGAAGATTCTAGTTTGACTCCAGCCGTGTTGGTTGAAGTTGCGACTGAATGTGATTTGTTTTGCATGCTGCGGAACTGCTTTATAGTGCCGATTCTGGACTTGATGGTTCTCCTTTTGATTTATTATGCTTTGCATTCTTGCAACATTCAAATTCAGTTTTTCAAGCATTAGTAATGCTTTATCAGACATGCAAATGAACTGCAAATTTTGAGGTCATGTCAAACCATTTTTCCATATTTACAGTAAAATTAGTAATCTAGTAATTTTCTGAAGAACATTTGAAATGTACTTCCTCATGCAAAACTTGCTGTTGTGTTGCCAGGATGTTGCTATAAAGTTGCTAAGATATTATGAGTGGTTATTATGCTAGAGTGTTCTGGGTGCATTCTGTGTGGTTGCTAGGTCTTGCTTACTGGCCTAAGACAAAAGATCCCTCAACCAAGCCGTGTTTCTACTATTGGGCCAAATGAGGGCATGCTTGTGTGTGCCAGGGCTAGTTTCTTTCCACCTGTCTCTGCCGGGGCTTCATTGTGTCTCCTCGGGACTTCCTCTGGGCCAACGGCCAAGCACCCTGGCCCACCGACTACCCTTGGGCCAAAGAAGGCCAATTGGGAATTAAGGCAGAGTCAATATCAAAGGCGGAGTTTTGCTGAGTTAGGTCAAAGATTTCAGCACCAAGATACTTTTCATATCTAGCTACCGGCATACCTCAACAAATCAATGGTGAATCGTCAGTACTGGTCAGTAGATGAAATCAGGGCTCTTCTGAACATTTGGGCTGATGAAAATGTACTAGTCAGACCGACGCTGTCTGCCAAAACGAATATGTGTTTAAATATATTGTAGCCAAACTGGCTAAGTTGTGTATTCAGCACACAGCAGTACAGGTTCGGGGGAAAATGTTTAAAAACAAATTGCGGGAGTACAACAAATCCATGTTCATTTCGAGGGCTAGCTAGTATCCAGTCTGATAGTGATTCCTCAGCTTGATTTTCCCTCTGGCTTGTAAAATGGGCAGGGGGTGTGACATTTGCACCAGGGCTGCATATAAGGGCCGGTTTTAGGGCAATGCTTATTTATGTCCACAGCTTAAACAGTGTCTGAAGAGATAAATGCCAAACTTTGATTCTTAGACACTGGAGGCTCCACCCCCAGTCGGTCCAGCTGATCTGGGAATGGTTCGGCAAGGCCCAGGTAGACCTGTTTGCCTCCCAAGAAACGTCCCACTGCCCGCTCTGTTATGCCCGAACAGAGGCTCCCCTCGGGGCAGACGCATTGGCACACAGCTGGCCCACGGGGCTGCACAAATACGCATTTCCCCCAGTGAGCCTTCTTGCACAGGTGCTGTGCAAGGTCAGGGAGGACGAGGAGCAAGTCACCTTGGTGGCCCCCTATTGGCCCACTCGGACTTGGTTCTCGGATCTCACGCTTCTCACGACAGCCCCTCCCTGGCGAATTCTCCTGAGGAAGGACCTTCTTTCTCAGGGACAGGGCACGCTCTGGCACCCGGACCCAGACCACTGGAACCTCCACGTCTGGCCCTTGGACAGGATGCGGAAGGTCTAGCTGGTCTACCATCGACCGTCGTAGACACAATCAACCAAGCCAGAGCCCCTTCTACCAGGCATCTTTATGCCCTAAAGTGGCGCCTGTTCGCAAATTGGTGTTCTTCCCGGGCTGAAGACCCACAGAGGTGCGCAGTTAGGTCAGTGCTTGTGTTCCCACAGGAGAGGCTGGAGGGGAGGCTGTCCCCCTCCACCCTCAAGGTGTATGTCGCCGCCGTCGCGTCTCACCACGACACAATAGACAGCAAGTCTCTGGGTAAGCACGACTTAATTATCAGGTTCCTAAAAGGCACCCGGAGGCTAACTCCCTCCAGGCCAAGCCTGTTCCCCTCCTGGGATCCTCACGGGCCTCCGGAGACCCCCCCTTCGAGCCGCTAGATTCAGCTGGACTCAGGGCCCTCTCTCTGAAAACGGCTCTGCTGATCGCGCTCACCTCCATCAAGAGGGTCGGGGACCTGCAAACGTTCTCTGTCAGCGACACTTGCCTGTAGTTCGGTCCGGCAGACACATACGTGATCCTAAGACCGTGACCGGGCTACGTGCCCAAAGTTCCTACCACACCCTTCAGGATCAGGTGGTGAACCTGCAAGCGCTGCCCCGGGAGGAGGCAGACCCAGCCCTTTCGTTGCTGTGTCCGGTACGTGCTTTGCGTATCTATCTGGACCACACGCGGAGCTCTAGACATTCTGAGCAGCTCTTTGTCTGCTTCAGGGGACAGCAGAAAGGGAACGCTGTCTCCAAACAGAGGCTCGCCCACTGGGTTGTCGATGCCATTTCATTGGCTTATCACACCCAGGCCATGCCCCCCCCCTCCTTTTGCGGGTTCGAGCGCGCTCAACCAGAAGTGTTGCGTCCTCGTGGGCACTGGCCAGGGGCACCTCCCTAGCAGACATCTGTAGAGCAGCAGGGTGGGCAACACCTAACACTTTCACGAGATTCTACAATCTACAAAAGTTTTCTTAGGTCCGAGCCTGTAGAACTCGGTAACACGCTGACAAACTGGCCGGGTGAATCGGTTGCGCCTAGCGCCCTTTCCCTCAGCCGAGGTAAAATAGTGCGCCTTTGTTCCCAGGAGACCCCATCTTTCGGATCCCTGGTTGATTCCTCCCTAGCCCTCATGGGAACTCGCCAACCCAAGCCACTACGGGTACTCTATCTACCCTGTACTGGAATAGGTGCTCCACAGGTTAAGGCCTCCTGTTCGGACTCCCCCTGTGTGTATTTCCGTGGTACTGTCCCCTCACGAGCGGACCCCCGTGTCTCCCTTAGGCAGTTCCAGCTGCCTCGGTCGCCGTGCTGTAGCAACTCCCCCCTCTACGAGGCTGGATCTACCACCGCGCCAACTTTCTTACATAGGTCCTAAACGGCCATGTGATGTATTCGCCACCTTTACCTCCCCTGCAGGGTAGGTGTAGTCTCCGCAGGGTCTTCTCCCCCTGAAAGAATAGGGAACTGGGTAAGACCCCCTTCCCTTAATGCATGTAAGGGCCCCGGCCGTAGTTGCTCTATGCGAGAAACCTAGAGAGAAAAGAGGCCCATCCAGGCTTGGCCCGTTCCCAGGTTGGCAAGCATCACCTTGTTCCCCTCACTAGGGTAACCAGAAGGATTCTGATGACTTTAATGGGGCATTGGGGAAGGGTACGTGCAGCCTGATACCGCTGGTCGTGTTTGCACGTAAGAATACCTGCCCGCTCCTGTATCAGCAGTTCACGTACACGGCTCAGTGCATGGCATGATTGAAGTGGGACCCCTAGTGTCGCTTCTCCGACACAACGTGGAGAGAGCGACAGAAGGGGAACGTCTAGGTTACGTATGTAACCTCCGTTTCCCGATGGAGGGAACGAGACGTTGTGTCTTCCCCGCCACGGGGGGAGCATGGCATAATTGTTGGTTCCAAACGGGCTGGTTTGAGTATTTCTGTAGCTGCTGATCTCCTGGGATTTTCTGGGAGTCTCTAGAGTTTACTCAGAATGGTGCCAAAAACAAAAAACATTCAGTGAGCGGCAGTTCTGTGGATGGAAATGCCTTGCTGATGACAGAGGTCAACGGAGAATGGCCAGACTGGTTCGAGCTGACAGAAAGGCTACGGTAACTCAGATAACCCCTCTTTACAATTGTGGTGAGAAGAATATCATCTCAGAATGCACATAGTGTACCTAATAAAGTGCTAAGTGAGTGGATGTCTCCAAGAAGAAAATGATCAAAGCTATCAAATACACTTTATTGACTTGATTTAAAATTGAACTCTTTATATAGACATTGAGTCTAATTAACTTTGTGTACAATCTGTACATTTTCGGATTCATCAATTAGTTCATCCATCCATCCATCCATTCATCTTCAACCGCTTATCCAAAGTCGGGTCGCGGGGGCAGCTGCTCCCAAACTTCCCTATCCCGAGCCATATTAACCAGCTCTGACTGGGGGACCCCGAGGTGTTCCCAGGCCAGTGTGGAGATGTAATCTCTCTACCTAGTCCTGGGTCTTCCCCGAGGCCTCCTCCCAGCTGGACGTGCCTGAAACACCTCCCTAGGGAGGTGGCCAGGGGGCATCCTTACCAGATGCCCAAACCACCTCAACTGACTCCTTTCGACGCAAAGGAGCAGCGGCTCTACTCCGAGCTCCTCACGGATGACTGAGCTCCTCACCCTATCTCTAAGGGAGAAGCCCGCCACCCTTCTGAGGAAGCCCATTTCAGCCGCTTGTACTCGTGACCTAGTTCTTTCGGTCATGACCCAGCCTTCATGACCATAGGTGAGGGTTGGAACAAAAACTGACCGGTAGATCGAGAGCTTTGCCTTCCGGCTCAGCACTCTTTTCGTGACAACGCTGCGATAGAGCGAGTGCAATACCACCGGCAGAACAGGCAATCCTGTATTTCATGGGTTTGAGCTTTAGGAAGATCAGAGGAAGTAGAACCCCTAAGTAACGCTCCACACAGATGCAACTCTGAAACAGGGGACGACTTACAAACAGAACCAGTCCAAGAAAGATTGCCAAAATGTTACAAGTGGTACAATTAAAGAAATATTGTCTCATGACAAAGAAAAAGGAGAAGTTGAATATGACCTCAACAATTGCCGTGTTGCAAACAAAGATTTCGGTGGACTGTCCTCGAATCATCTCTTTCACGCTCAGCCACAGGACGTAACAGTTTGCTGGAAGACCCAAAAATATGTTGATGCTGAAAGAGCAGGCGATAAAATGGAAAGGTAAATTGTAGGAAACACTGGAGTTCTTTGAGGAAATGGATGACCAGTATGTTGAAACGTTCATGGTCTCCCACATGGCTAGATTTTTTTAATTGATCTGAAAATGAATAAATAAATAAACTCAGTAAAAGGGAAATGAAAGACCCATTTGAAGTTTTAAACAGTAGAATAACCTACCTTACAAGAAATCCTTTTTCAGATAGTTTTCTTGAATTTCTTGTCAATCATTCTTCAATGTTGAAGTTGTCCACTGGCTGAAGACACCCAAAAGCACAATCAGTAGATGCTAGTTTGACTCCAAGCATATCGGTTGAAGGTGCGACTGAATGTGGTTTGTTCCACATGCAGCAGAACAGCTTTAGAGTAATATTTAGATTTTATGGGTCACCTTTGACCAATTTGTGCGAAATTCAAATGATGTTTTTCAAGCCTATAAAATGCCATATCAGGCATGCAAATGAAATTGTGATTTATTACAATCACACTCCTCTATGTCAAGGTGAAAGTCATTTTGTCTGTATTCAAAGTGTAAAGCGATAAATCATGCAAATATATTGTATGAACTATATTTTCACATTCGTAAGAAAATGCGATTGGTGCTTACCTGAGCAAAGCTAGCCATTGTGGAAGTGGTTATAAACGTGTTGCTGTGCGGTTGCTAGGGTGTTTTAGGTGGTTGCGAAGGTGTTTTAGGTTGCTGCTAGGTTATACTGAGTTCTTATTAGTGTGTTGCTATGCTGTTGCTAGGTTGTTCTGGGTAGTTACTAGGTAGTTCATTAATGGACCAAGTCAAAGGAGCCCAGCTCCAAGTCTTTATAATATCTTAGATACAGGTCTGGTGTGAGTATATGGGAATGTTACAGGTTTTATCTTCAGTCTGAAAAGCCTGTTTGATGGCTTAACCCATTTTGTTTTGTTTGGGTCATTTTTGACCTGTTTGAGAGTTGACTCTCAATAAGTTAAGACATTTTTTATTTGTTTATATTTATGCAATGTCAGGGTGTTTTAGGTAGTTAATAAGGGCATTATGATAGGGCATTACTACATGGTTTGTTGCTGGCCGTTTACTGGCCCAAGTCAAAAGAGACCATCCCCAAGTCTCTATGACATCCTGATCCCTAGATATGTATATATGGGATCATTTTCAATGGAAGTGTATGGGATTTTTTGCTTCGGAAATGTACTCTTTTAGAAAACCAACCACTGTTTTGAACAGATGCAATGTGTAAGTAATTGATGGGTTGAATGGGTTTACAGTTACAGAAATACTCAAACCAGCCCATCTGGCACCAACAATCATCTCCGTGATTATCTGATCAGCCAGTCGTTTGGCAGCAGTGCAGATGGGCTGGTTTGAGTATATCTGTAACTGCTGATCTCCTGGGATTTTCACGCACAGCCGTCTCTAGAATTTACTCCGAATAGTGCCAAAAACAAAAAACATCCAGTGAGCGGCAGTTCTGCATTTGGAAATGCCTTGTTGATGAGAGAGGTCAACAGAGAATGGCCAGACTGGTTTGAAATGATAAAGTCTACAGTAACTCAGATAACCGCTCTGTACAATTGTGATGAGAAGAATATAATATCTGAATGCTATTCTGAGATGCTAGTTGGCGCTATTATGGCAGCACGAGGAGCACCTACACAATATTAGGCAGTTTGTTTTAATATTGTGGCTGATTGGTGTATGTATAAAATCATGAATACTCACATGAGAGGAGGACTGTAGTCATATCAGTTACCTTATAAAAGCTGTTTAAATCTACATAGAGAGGGTCCCCTCATGGGGGTTGCCATGTTATGATCACATGACCAGCCGAACACTACACTCTTATTCTCAGTAGCTGTCCATTTATTGGACACTTTCACTCATAAATTAAATTAATCATGGCTGACTGTAAATAGTGAATTTATACAATAGCGTCTGTAACCGAAAAGTATTAATTTTGAATGATGCTGCATCCAAGACGCTAAGTGCCACTGTAAGTCCAAGAGTCAATGAGTGCACCTTTAAAAAGTAACAATTTATAGGCACAATGTATAGCACACAAATAAATGAATTTATTTATTTTTATTGAAAACTGTATATATAACTATATAAATCTGCAAGTAGCAAATACAGGGCCAAACATGGATTACATTACACAAGTGTTGTAAGTGTTGCAGCTTCATATTCAATCAATCAAGATCCTTTCATTTTAACCCCCATAATGTTGACGTTAAAACATCTACCAGCATGCCAACCAGCCAAACCTTGACCACCTGTTAAAGACCCCTACAAAGTTTCAATAGGATAAGGCAACGATGAATGTTGCGTCGGGGTTAGCTAATGTGCTAAAGCTAGCAGCAAGCATTTGAAACATCACTTCTGCCAGCTGGAAAATGGAAAATTCTTCCTTGTAGTAAAACAAAACATTAGTGGTCTATTCTATCAACATTTTGAAGATGCATACACAAGAAGCTTGAGTGCATAGTTAATAATGTGTCATTTGGGACACACATAATGAGTTTGATGAACTCTGCATGGCCAAAGGAATCAGAAGAGAACAAAAAATTCTAGGGCAGAGGTTTTAGGAGTTATGTTGCAGACCCTACAATTGATTTGAAGACTTTTCAGACTCTTCCCCAATCAGTCTGCTTACATTCACAACTTTTTAGCATAACTTTCTCAGGGCTACTATATTCAAGAAGACATCTATTAAAACTACACTACAGTATATGACTAATAATATGTGGACAACCCTTCTAAATAATGGGTTTGGTTTTTCCAAACTAATGAAGGAAAAAAGAATCTTACTGATACATCATAATGTGACATTCTGGAGAATTTGATGCTTCCAACATTGTTGTAACAGTTTGAGGCAGTTTTTATTATTATTATTATTATTCCAAAATGACAGTGCCCTTGTGCACAAAGGAAGAAATGGTTTATTGAGGCTGGTGTGGAAGAATTGTATTGGCCTGCACAAAGCCCAGACCTGAACCCCACTGAACACCTTTGGGATGAATTGGAACAGCAAGCCTGGTCCCATCATCCAACATCAGTGCCTGACCTCATTGATGCTCTTGTGTCTTGTTGATCAAATAATTTTAAAATCATTGGGAAAATAATTAATAAATTTTCTCTTTGCTGCTGTAATAGCCTCCAATCTTCTGGAAAGGCTGGATGCAGGGGTTTGCTCCCAGACTGTAATACACAAACCGATTATTTAGAAGTGAGTATCCACATATTTTGGGCCATACAGTGTATACAGTACACTTTTGAATGTTGTACTTTAAATAAAAATTACGTGTTATATCCTCAGCTCCACAGGAAGTTTCATTAAAACATTAAGTGCCATGACAAAATCTTATTGTGCCAACTCTTCTGAGATAGAGGATAGGCTGCACAAACCCTGTCATTACACTAAAACACAAGGAACAGGACCAAGACAGAAAAAATGTTGGATAATCTGTGACATGATAGAGCAGAAGTGAGACAATGATAGGAATGTACAAAAACACTGAGGACACCAGCACAATCTGAATAATCCGAAAAGCCTTAATTTTATCCCGGTTCACTCTGTCTCTCTGCTTGACATCATCACCAGGTCCAGGATGCACCAAAGCCTTCAGGACCATCAAGCTAGTGTACAGTTTAATGGTGAAGAAAGCAAGGTATGTTGTTAAAAGAAAGTTATAAAAATGATTAACATTCATTGCAAGTATGAAGCTTGAGCTGATGATCAGAATCCATCCGACGGCAGAACAGGCAATCCTGTATTTCATGGGTTTGAGCTTCAGGAAGATCAGAGGATGTAGAACCCCTAAGTAACGCTCCACACAGATGCAACTCTGAAACAGGGGACGACCCACCAACAGCACCACTCCAAGAAAGATTGCCAAAATGTTACAAGAGGTACAATTAAAGAAATATTGTGTCATGACAAAGAAAAAGGAAAAGTTGAATATGATCTCAACAATTGCCGTGTTGCAAACAAAGATTTCGGTGGACTGTCCTCGAATCATCTCTTTCACGCTCAGCCACAGGACGTAACAGTTTGCTGGAAGACCCAAAATTATGTTGATGCTGAAAGAGCAGGCGATAAAATGGAAAGGTAAATTGTAGGAAACACTGGAGTTCTTTGAGGAAATGGATGACCAGCATGTTGAAACGTTCATGGTCTCCCACATGGCTAGATTTTTTTAATTGATCTGAAAATGAATAAATAAATAAACTCAGTAAAAGGGAAATGAAAGACCCATTTGAAGTTTTAAACAGTAGAATAACCTACCTTACAAGAAATCCTTTTTCAGATAGTTTTCTTGAATTTCTTGTCAATCATTCTTCAATGTTGAAGTTGTCCACTGGCTGAAGACACCCAAAAGCACAATCAGTAGATGCTAGTTTGACTCCAAGCATATCGGTTGAAGGTGCGACTGAATGTGGTTTGTTCCACATGCAGCAGAACAGCTTTAGAGTAATATTTAGATTTTATGGGTCACCTTTGACCAATTTGTGCGAAATTCAAATGATGTTTTTCAAGCCTATAAAATGCCATATCAGGCATGCAAATGAAATTGTGATTTATTACAATCACACTCCTCTATGTCAAGGTGAAAGTCATTTTGTCTGTATTCAAAGTGTAAAGCGATAAATCATGCAAATATATTGTATGAACTATATTTTCACATTCGTAAGAAAATGCGATTGGTGCTTACCTGAGCAAAGCTAGCCATTGTGGAAGTGGTTATAAACGTGTTGCTGTGCGGTTGCTAGGGTGTTTTAGGTGGTTGCGAAGGTGTTTTAGGTTGTTGCTAGGTTATACTGAGTTTTATTAGTGTGTTGCTATGCTGTTGCTAGGTTGTTCTGGGTAGTTACTAGGTAGTTCATTAATGGACCAAGTCAATGGAGCCCAGCTCCAAGTCTTTATAATATCTTAGATACAGGTCTGGTGTGAGTATATGGGAATGTTCCAGGTTTTATCTTCAGTTTGAAAAGCCTGTTTGATGGCTTAACTCATTTTGTTTTGTTTGGGTCATTTTTGACCTGTTTGAGAGTTGACTCAACCAACTATTCAGCTAAACTATTCTTAACCTTATATTTGGTCAGAATGCCTTTGGATTTTCCACAGCAGTTAATAAATCAATAACTTAAGACATTTTTTATTTGTTTATATTTATGCAATGTC
This sequence comes from Xyrauchen texanus, assembly GCF_025860055.1. NCBI lineage: Eukaryota > Metazoa > Chordata > Actinopteri > Cypriniformes > Catostomidae > Xyrauchen > Xyrauchen texanus. The sequence continues at coordinate 7,427,679 of NC_068300.1, forward strand.
AGGGTGTTTTAGGTAGTTAATAAGGGCATTATGATAGGGCATTACTACATGGTTTGTAGCTGGCCGTTTACTGGCCCAAGTCAAAAGAGACCATCCCCAAGTCTCTATAACATCCTGATTCCTAGATATGTATATATGGGATCATTTTCAATGGAAGTGTATGGGATTTTTTGCTTCGGAAATGTACTCTTTTAGAAAAACCAACCACTGTTTTGAACAGATGCAATGTGTAAGTAATTGATGGGTTGAATGGGTTTACAGTTACAGAAATACTCAAACCAGCCCATCTGGCACCAACAATCATCTCCGTGATTATCTGATCAGCCAGTCGTTTGGCAGCAGTGCTGATGGGCTGGTTTGAGTATTTCTGTAACTGCTGATCTCCTGGGATTTTCACGCACAGCCGTCTCTAGAATTTACTCCGAATGGTGCCAAAAACAAAAAACATCCAGTGAGCGGCAGTTCTGCATTTGGAAATGCCTTGTTGATGAGAGAGGTCAACAGAGAATGGCCAGACTGGTTTGAAATGATAAAGTCTACAGTAACTCAGATAACCTCTCTGTACAATTGTGATGAGAAGAATATAATATCTGAATGCTATTCTGAGATGCTAGTTGACGCTATTATGGCAGCACGAGGAGCACCTACACAATATTAGGCAGTTTGTTTTAATATTGTGGCTGATTGGTGTATGTATAAAATCATGAATACTCACATGAGAGGAGGACTGTAGTCATATCAGTTACCTTATAAAAGCTGTTTAAATCTACATAGAGAGGGTCCCCTCATGGGGGCTGCCATGTTATGATCACATGACCAGCCGAACACTACACTATTATTCTCAGTAGCTGTCCATTTATTGGACACTTTCACTCATAAATTAAATTAATCATAGAGAATTTATACAATGGCGTCTGTAACCGAAAAGTATTGATTTTGAATGATGCTGCATCCAAGACGCTAAGTGCCACTGTAAGTCCAAGAGTCAATGAGTGCACCTTTAAAAAGTAACAATTTATAGGCACAATGTATAGCACACAAATAAATGAATTTATTTATTTTTATTGAAAACTGTATATATAACTATATAAATCTGCAAGTAGCAAATACAGGGCCAAACATGGATTACATTACACAAGTGTTGTAAGTGTTGCAGCTTCATATTCAATCAATCAAGATCCTTTCATTTTAACCCCCATAATGTTGAAGTTAAAACATCTACCAGCATGCCAACCAGCCAAACCTTGACCACCTGTTAAAGACCCCTACAAAGGATCAATAGGATAAGGCAATGATGAATGTTGCGTCGGGGTCAGCTAATGTGCTAAAGCTAGCAGCAAGCATTTGAAACGTCACTTCAGCCAGCTGGAAAATGGAAAATTCTTCCTTGTAGTAAAACAAAACATTAGTGGTCTATTCTATCAACATTTTGAAGATGCATACACAAGAAGCTTGAGTGCATAGTTAATAATGTGTCATTTGGGACACACATAATGAGTTTGATGAACTCTGCATGGCCAAAGGAATCAGAAGAGAACAGCAAATTCTAGGGCAAAGCTTTTAGGAGTTATGTTGCAGACCCTACAATTGATTTGAAGACTTTTCAGACTCATCCCCAATCAGTCTGCTTACATTCACAACTTTTTAGCATAACATTCTCAGGGCTACTATATTCAAGAAGACATCTATTAAAACTACACTACAGTATATGACTAATAATATGTGGACAACCCTTCTAAATAATGGGTTTGGTTTTTCCAAACTAATGAAGGAAAAACGAATCTTACTGATACATCATAATGTGACATTCTGGAGAATTTGATGCTTCCAACATTGTTGTAACAGTTTGAGGCAGTTTTTATTATTATTATTCCAAAATGACAGTGCCCTTGTGCACAAAGGAAGAAATGGTTTATTGAGGCTGGTGTGGAAGAAATGTATTGGCCTGAACCCCACTGAACACCTTTGGGATGAATTGGAACAGCAAGCCTGGTCCCATCATCCAACATCAGTGCCTGACCTCATTGATGCTCTTGTGTCTTGTTGATCAAATAATTTTAAAATCATTGGGAAAATAATTAATAAATTTTCTCTTTGCTGCTGTAATAGCCTCCAATCTTCTGGAAAGGCTGGATGCAGGGGTTTGCTCCCAGACTGTAATACACAAACCGATTATTTAGAAGTGGGTGTCCACATATTTTGGGCCATACAGTGTATACAGTACACTTTTGAATGTTGTACTTTAAATAAAAATTACGTGTTATATCCTCAGCTCCACAGGAAGTTTCATTAAAACATTAAGTGCCATGACAAAATCTTATTGTGCCAACTCTTCTGAGATAGAGGATAGGCTGCACAAACCCTGTCATTACACTAAAACACAAGGAACAGGACCAAGACAGAAAAAATTTTGGATAATCTGTGACATGATAGAGCAGAAGTGAGACAATGATAGGAATGTACAAAAACACTGAGGACACCAGCACAATCTGAATAATCCGAAAAGCCTTAATTTTATCCCGGTTCACTCTGTCTCTCTGCTTGACATCATCACCAGGTCCAGGATGCACCAAAGCCTTCAGGACCATCAAGCTAGTGTACAGTTTAATGGTGAAGAAAGCAAGGTATGTTGTTAAAAGAAAGTTATAAAGATGATTGACATTTATTGCAAGTATGAAGCTTGAGGTGATGATCAGAATCCATCCGACGGCAGAACAGGCAATCCTGTATTTCATGGGTTTGAGCTTCAGGAAGATCAGAGGATGTAGAACCCCTAAGTAACGCTCCACACAGATGCAACTCTGAAACAGGGGACGACCCACCAACAGCACCACTCCAAGAAAGATTGCCAAAATGTTACAAGAGGTACAATTAAAGAAATATTGTCTCATGATAAAGAAAAAGGAAAAGTTGAATATGACCTCAACAATTGCCGTGTTGCAAACAAAGATTTCGGTGGACTGTCCTCGAATCATCTCTTTCACGCTCAGCCACAGGACGTAACAGTTTGCTGGAAGACCCAAAATTATGTTGATGCCGAATGAGCAGGCGATAAAATGTAAAGGTAAATTGTAGGAAACACTGGAGTTCTTTGAGGAAATGGATGACCAGCATGTTGAAACGTTCATGGTCTCCCACATGGCTAGATATTTTTAATTGATCTGAAAATGAATAAATAAATAAACTCAGTAAAAGGGAAATGAAAGACCCATTTGAAGTTTTAAACAGTAGAATAACCTACCTTACAAGAAATCCTTTTTCAGATAGTTTTCTTGAATTTCTTGTCAATCATTCTTCAATGTTGAAGTTGTCCACTGGCTGAAGACACCCAAAAGCACAATCAGTAGATGCTAGTTTGACTCCAAGCATATCGGTTGAAGGTGCGACTGAATGTGGTTTGTTCCACATGCAGCAGAACAGCTTTAGAGTAATATTTAGATTTTATGGGTCACCTTTGACCAATTTGTGCGAAATTCAAATGATGTTTTTCAAGCCTATAAAATGCCATATCAGGCATGCAAATGAAATTGTGATTTATTACAAGCACACATCACTATATGTTAAATGAGCTTTACTTTGTTGATTTGTTTATGCAATTCCAAATAGGTTTGGCTGTATGTGTTACTACATACAAAACCTACCTTGAATAGTCACATGCTTATTCAGACGTTGTTTAAAATAGTTTACTATTGAAGTGAGTGTTAGGGTCAGCTGTTCTTTCATGCCCCACGTTAAGCCAAAAACCATAAAACACAAAAACTTTAGTACAACAGATATATTTTTATTTTCTTAAGTAGAATAAACTGTGCGTAATAAAGCTGCAAATTGCTATTAAGGGGCTAAACACAGATTACATCACAAGATGAAAAAAAAAAAACAGTTTAAATCAGTTTGATACATTTTGTCTGGCATGGTCTGTATGCCGGAGAAAAGTCCAGCCTTAATTTTTGTGGGATTTTATAAGCAATTGTTGGTGCTCTCAGCATTAGTAGTCTTAGTCCATGTTAGCAATGACAATTTCTGTCTAAATTCTTGATTAGGGAATTAAATGTGTTGCACACAGTTAATGTTGCATATTACTAGATGATGGTTTCGTAAATAAAAAAAAAAAACAGTTTGGTTAGATTTGTGTGGCCCTGTTGCAGCAAACTGCCTAAATGGAGATCATTGGGAAAATGGGTATCATTGTACTTAATCTAAAGTTCATGGCTTAAGGCAAAACGCCAATGCTTGTGAAGTTTTTTTTGACAATGTCACCAAACTTTTCAGGTGCCATCAGAGCAAGATGTGGACACAAATAGGATAAAAGGTTAGCAAGATAAACCTGACTTCCATTTGTTCATCATCATTTTGCACATTTACATGCACAGAATGTGTTTTAATCACCGATAATGTGTAATGTCTCATAAACGACATCGATTTTGTCGCATGTAAACACATTTACTGGCATTCTTTTCCCCTGGCGGGTCCAAAAGGAGCATCTTGTCACGAAAAAAGTTTATGCTTAAAATGTTTATATCTCTGAATACATAAGTCAGGCATATGCGGTAACATTTGAAAGTTTAGAACTTTTCATAGATAACCATCACTTCTGCTGTTATGAATGGTGGCAGCGAAGGCAGACGAGGAGAGTGGATCTAAATGCAGCTTATCTTTATTCCACAAATAAACAAATAAACACAAAGGAAAAACCCACAATGGGAAAACAGGAAACTTAAACAGGATGAAACAACACTGAGAACTCGGGCAGGGTAACACATACCAGGCTTAACAACATTCAACGATTGACAGAGGGGAGTGAAAACAACCGGGTTAAAATACATGGACATGGGAAAACAGGAACCAATGAACAAACAGAACTCAAACAAGATGACAAGGTGATAAACAGAAACCAATGGGAAACTAACGAGGGCAGGTGAAAACAATGAACAGCGAACACGAGGGCTAACAAGACGACTATGGAGCTATAAGGGTGACAAAAGTGAAAACTAAGGAACTACAAAAGTGACAAAAATGACAAACAAAGGGCAACAGTGAGACAAGACAAGGTACACCTAACATCTGCATTTATGTTACGTCAAATAATAAAATAAGGCCTGAAAACATTTGTGTCGCTAATCAGTGCCACCTAGAGGTCATATGGTAGAAATATTCATATGAAAATAAAAGACTTTAAAATATCACTTAAAAAGGCAAAGCATTTATTAAATGAAATCTCTCATTCTCAGGAATGCAACTTTACAGATTATATTGTTGCCCAAATACAACAGATCAAAAGATTTTCAAAAGAATCACAAAATGAAATATGATAGTTGTAAGACATCAAATACAAACGTCTCTTTTATGCATCGATCACTGGTGCTGTAAGCCCCAAATAGCTAAACTCTTTCTATCTGCTTTTACCTTAGGCAGTTTTCAAAAAAAATTGCCATTGTTTACTTGTCTGTGACCTTGCTTTTGTAAATAATCCAATATTATATTTTAGATGTCCTGAACAAAAAAGCATGCAAAACAAATAATCAGAAATATATGTTATGTATAAAATAAATGTTATACATCATCACAATGGAGAGGATCCCACCTTTGTAATGACACCAATATTGAGCTTCTAGTCCACTCAGAGGCCGAGATATTCAATGAAACAATGGGGGTGGTGCGTGAACTGAAAATTAGACTGAATGTCTATGGACGAGCACATCTGTGAAGGCTAATTAAATGCATTAGAGTGCCAATTACATTTTAGATTGGGATTTTGTGAAGGAAGGTGATAGAGGACTAATTATTTTTTCTAGTACTTGCTGCGATCTAGTGGAATACAATTATACTTTTTGGAGGAAGATTTAGTGAACAGAACTAAAATGACATGCTTACAAATTTAGGACAAAAACATTCATTTTGAAAATGTTATTCATCATAAGATTGTTAACATATACAATATTATTTATGAATAAAGTTTTTTGGCCACTCATCAGGGTTCTGAATTTGACCATTTTTTAGCACATAGTCCACAGTTTGTGTAAATTGTGAGCTTTTAAATTTGAGTGTTAAAAATAGCAGACGGCAGCCAAAAAACTCAAAAGTTGAAGAGGTTAAACAGTGTTTGTTTATTGAGTCATAAACGATGTAAGCAAAAACCAATGTGCACACATCAATTTTTGCCTATTACTGTGATTTCGTGTTGTATTTAAACAACTTTACTGGCATTCTTACCAGCTTATCCAATTTGTGCAAATTTGACAAAAGTAGAGAATAATGTGATGATTTCAAATCTCATGTAAACACAAGTTTCTCACATTGTCAGATTTTTTTGAATAAACTGATTTTTGGTAGTTAGCATAGTTAGCATATCACCATGCATTTAATTGACTCTTATTGTCGACTTTGTTAACTCGCAATTGTTTTGGTCAAAATATTTGTAAGAGTAGTGGAAAAAGTGTCAATTAAATCCAGTTGGTGTTAATTAAAATGAGGCAACGAGACAATGAACACAATGAACGCAACATAAACAATGAAATCAAAAGTAAAAAAATTAAAATAATAATTCTAGGCAGAAGGGTTGAAGACTTTTGAACCCCAAAATTGGTCTGGAGACTTTTTTTTTCAGACTCTCCTCAATGAGTCCGCCAAGTTTAACAACTTTTTACCATGCATTTCTATGGGCTGCCATATCCAAGCAGACAACTATCTATCAACCATTAGTGGGACTTGATTCAAAATTGCACTTTTTATATACAGACATTGAACCGAAATATATTTACCATACCTGTGCTCAGAAAGTTTATTTGACTCCTTTTTAAATGCTAAAACAAAGGCCAAATTTACTAACTCGTCAGAGATAGAGGCTGCACAAACCCCGTCATTATGCCCAAACACAAGGAAGAAACGGAAGAAAACTGAGATTTCGTTGGACTTTCTTCCAATCACCTCTTTCATGCTCAGCCACAATATGTAACAGTTTGTAAGAAGACCAAGGACCATGTTAATGCCACATGAGTAGGCAATAAAATTGTAAGGTAAATTGTAGCAAATAATGAATTTCCTTAAGAAAAGTAGATGTTTCCATTTTATACTGAAAGACACTAAACACTCAAAAAGACCCAGCTGAGCATATTAGATGCTACAGAACTGCTTTATAGTTCTCATTTAAGTCAGATGTCACCTTTGGCTTAGATTTTGCATTCGTGCAACCTTCAAATTCTGTTTTCCAAGCCAGTGAAATGCTATACCAAGCATGCAAATGAAATAGAAATTTCGTCTGTGTCAAGGTGAGAATGTATTTGCCAGCCTAATCTCATGAAAATGATGTGACTGTGGCAACATTTTTTCAAAATGAAATTACATGGTTCCTTACACGTACTGTATTGTGGCAGTTTCGAGGTGAAATGCCTACTCAGAAAATGTTGTCCCAAACAGATGAGTTTTTTTGGACAGGGGCGGCTGTGGCTCAGGTGGTAGAGCAGGTCGGCCACTAATCACAGGGTTGGCGGTTCGATTCCTGGCCCACATGACTCCACATGACGAAGTGTATTTGGCCAAGTTTGACTGGGTTAGTGCAGCAGTCTTCACATTGATAATTAAATGGTAAAATGGTCTGCACTTATATACCTTAGAGGTTACCAAAGCACTTTACACTGTGTCCCAATCACCCATTCACACACACACACACACACACACACACACACACACTCATACACCATGCAAGGTGCTAGCCTGCCACTGGGATCAACTTGGAGTTCAGTGTCTTGCCCAAGGACATTTTGGCATGTGGAGTCATGTGGGCCAACCCTGTGATTAGCAGCCGACCCGCTCTACCACCTGAGCCACAGCTGCCCCACTAATGATGCCATTAGCATTACTGCAAAGCATATAATATAAGTAATATATTTATAAATTTAGCACAGGCCTTCAAAAGACAGGAAACGACATGATAGTTTGGACATCTCTGGTCCTTTGGGCTACTGGTGGGCTGAAATACTTGAGGGATTGTGAGATAAGTAAGTGTCTCAGATTGGTGTTAAAATATCATTTGAATAATTTATTAAATACTACATATTTCTGAAATTAGCAAGGGAAAAAGAGACCAGAGGTTCATACAATTAAGCCTTGGCAGATGAGAACAGTGTGTGCTCTAGACCAGAGGTTCTCATCTGGTTTTGTCATGACCAAAAGAACTATGTCGCGAGTACAAGCGGCCGAAATGGGCTTCCTCAGAAAAGGGTGGCTTCTCCCTTAGAGATAGGGTGAGGATCTCTGAGTAGAGCCGCTGCTCCTTTGCGTCTAAAGGAGCCAGTTGAGGTGGTTTGGGCATCTGGTAAGGATGCCCCATGGCCGCCTCCCTAGGAAGGTGTTTCAGGCACGTCCAGCTGGGAGGAGGCCTTGGGGAATACCAAGGTTTAGGTGGAGAGATTACATCTCCACACTGGCCTGGGAACACCTCGGGGTCCCCCAGTCAGAACTGGTTAATGTGGCTGGGGATAGGGAAGTTTGTGTCCCCCTGCTGGAGCTGCTGCTCCCGCGACCCGACTTTGGATAAGCGGTTGAAGATGGATGGATGGTTTCTAAATTGCTCTTAAATTTTAGTGGTTTATATGGGCAATAGTTCACAGCAAAAAACACATGGTGGTCAGCACAAACCCTGTTTGTCCTCGTTGCAAGTGAGCACATATTCAATCTAGTCTCGGTTGTATTTGCTTTTGCCTTGTGTAGTGTGTTCATGGTTTTTGAAGATGAGGGTATGCCATGCAACCTATCCATGTTGGCATCTACCTAATATTTCTAGCTTCTAACACGTGACAGATGAATGAATTCAGTAGTGGAATGAGGTTGTCACTCTCATAAATAATTGAACTGTGTCTGTACAGAACAGGATTATTGTCACGAATGAAGCTAGGAAGCAAGTTGCAAGTGACAATAAGTTTATTGACAGTCAAAATGTAAAGATTGGGGAAAAGTCCGGGGTGAAGGTTTAGTAACGCAGGGGCTCCAATGGTCAGATGAATGGGGTGAGAAGAGTGATGAGAAGTGCTGAACAAACACGACAAATCCGGGTAACAGCCCACGAAACAGGGACAACGAGGGAACTGGACTGGAACTCAGCGGGATCAACACAACCGGACATCACAAACAAACGATCTGACAAGGAGATGAGAAAGTGGTGAGTATTTAAAGGGAATTGAAATGAGTAACAGCTGGTGAAGAGGAGTGATTGCGGCTGAGCGCTGATCACGGTAACGAGTCGTCACGCCCACACATCCACGCACACACACACAAGTAATAAACAAAGCACGAGACAAGGAAGAGACATAGGATTTAAAAACCGTGACAATTATAGGAATGTTCCAGGTTCAAAACAACTTGAACTTAATCAACAGCATTTTTGGCACAGTGTTAATTATTACAATTTTAAAAAGTGCATAACGTCTATTGAAACTGGAATATTCTTTTAGGGATATCCGTATCTAGCTGCAGCGTGTATGTGGCAGTTGAAAATGAATGACTTCTGATCACTTTGTGGCTGTGAAAATCGGCCTTTTGGCCTTTCCAATGGACATTCACCATTGCTTTCCAAATGCTTCAATTCAAAAGTGTTCAGCCAAATAGAGAAATTGAAAAACTAGTGTTTTCTTCTCAGCACAACTCTCACACTCTCAAACTAACCATGTCTCACACTTTCACACGTCCAGAGCCAAACCACACTCTCACACACACACAAACACACACTGTACATACACAGAGTCATCAGCCTCGAGAGGACGTGCGACATCTCTATTTTCTGTTGTTCTCACAACTTCTCCTTTGGTCCCCTGCTGTGGACATGGTGGGTTTGTGAATGGTTCGTGAATGGTTCTCGGCCATTCTGTCAGAGCTTGTCCATTACATAAATTGACCCTGTAACATAACAGGGAGCACTGACACCGAACACCCTCTGCCTCCTGAGAGACTCACTGACATGACTCATTTTAAGTCCTTCTGTGGAGTCCCAGTTCATTAGACAGCTCAGTATGTATTTTCTTTAGAGGCTTGCTCTCTGGAGATCTGTTCTGTGTTTAATATTCTGACAGACTGGAATGAATCTGAGGTAATATTATTTGTGGTGGCTGCTAGTATCACTATTACTATCGCCATGGCCAGGGATGGATTATGACTTGCAAAGGCCCTGGGGCCAATTATCTCCAAGGGCCCCCCTCCAATTGTTGTTTACGGGGTTTCCTTTCCTGGGGGTTTGGGTGTTTTTTTTTGTTCATGCCCAAAAGGGTTTTCGAGCGGGGCGATCACCAAATTAGATCACGTAACCTTAAAGCCCAGGGCCCCCCTGGGCATTCAAGGGCCCACTGGTAGTCAAGGGCCCCTGGGCACTGGTCCCATTGGCCCAGTTGGTAATCCGTAATACAGCAGCAAAATAGCATCCTCATCTCACAACTGTTATGAATCTGAACATGACTTTAAACCTGAATGTTCTGCTTCAACTACAACACTATGAGAACGTGTGACATGATTGACATGCAGAAAGTGTGGCATTGTGTGAAAGGGAGAATCAAGTGAGCCCGGAGCGCTCTGTGTTCACATTGCACGTTATTAGTGAACCGAACTGCAGGCTGCAAGCGAATCGTTCTCAGACCACCTCCCGAGATGGTCTCGGATCAGTCTAAAATAAACGTCCTATACATGTCCTTCACACCTACTTTACCTCCACAGGAAGCAGTAGAGATGCAGTTTGAGGCGTGATAAATGACCGAAGCGTTTTGGTGTCTGCCATATCATAGGTCGCACTCAGTTCATGGCATTGATTTCTTGTGTTAAGTGCTTGAAAATGGGTCATGCTCAGTACAAAGAGCTTTAAAATCCTGCTCAAGAACACCAAGAGGGACAGAGAAACTGGAAGTGAGGAAGTGGTATACTGCAAATATAGTAAAAATCTCTTTGATCACAATCTTAAAGGAATAGTTCAATCAAAATGGAAATCCTGGCATCATTCAATCACTTTCATGTTGTTTCAAACCTGTATTCTGTGGAACATAAACAGAGATGTTACATCTTAGTACCAGCCGCTGAAATGCGGCGGGGTTTGAGACCGCCGACCGTGAGCGGGGAGGGGCTCGCTGCCGACGGCCTGGAGCGGGAGAACCGCTGCCAGGGGCGGGGGAGACCTCTTCTGTTCCCCGAGAACGCGCCGGGGCATTCCGTCCACCAGGGGCTGGAGGTCTGCCTCTGATCTGCCCGGAGAGGCGCGGCTGTCATCCGATAGAGGGTGGATGAGTGGCCGAGGAACAAGCTACGGTGTATCGGAGAACTGGTGAGTTGTTTTTTTTCATCTCTCTCTCCTCTCTCTCTCTCTCACTGCCGCTCTGTGTTGGCCTTTTCCCTCTCTTTTAAATTTTACAGTGTTTTTTTTTGGGGGGGGGGGGGTACTACACTGTTACAGGAAGTACCCCCATGTTTAATTATTTCTGTTTCCCTCCCCTTGTCCCTTCCCTTGTCCAGGTAGACGGGGATGACCTGCCAGTAGACGGGGTTTAGGGCACGCCCTCCCCCAGGGAAAGTGGGCGGGGGTGTACGTCATGCTGGGGGCTCCCCAGCCTGAGAGAACGAGGGAGGAATGTGGCAGGGCGGAGGGCAGGGCCGGGTCGTGATCATACACACCTGGTCCCGTATTAGGCTAATCAAGCCTTCGAGAGGGATAAAGGTCGACTGAAGAGGATCGTGCGGGAGAGAGAGATCATTTACGGACATGTCCGTCATGTGTGTGTTTGTCTTTTAAGTTTGTCATTAAAACCATTATTTATATTATCAAGCCGGTTCTCGCCTCCTCCTTTCCATTGATCCCTTTACATTCATGTTAAACCACCGTGTACATGTTTAGCTATTCTAGTGAGGGACAATTCATGGAAAATGTCTTCTTTAACAAAACAGACTTCAGAGGATATTTGAAGAGGCCCAAGCTATTTGAAAGGCTCATTAATAGGCCAAATCATCCAGCAAGTCAGTCCACTGGCAGCCATCTTTGGAATGCTTTCGGGGATTTATTTCCAGTCATGCCAGTGCAGCTCCTATCTACTTGAATTTGGGAAAAAAGAAATCTCCAAAATGGTTGGCCAAGATTACGATGCATGTGTGTTGTCGAGTTGATTGACAGGTGACTGGCTCTTTCACCTGTAAGTCTGGACTTCCTTTCTACATCCGTTGACTGTTTGGCGTTCCGATTTCTCCCATTCATTTGAATAGAAGTGGCCCATCTCTCCTACATAAATAGTCTCTGGTTTTGATTTAAATATGTGGTGTGTTCAAGTCATGTCGGAATGATCATATTCACGAGTTGATTTTCTTTGAGCCCCAACTTAGCGAATTGGGAGCGTGTCAACTTAAAAATCATGGGCGGAAGCAAATTGTTATTGGTAATAATTCAATTTAACTTAAGTATTTTTACTGTGCAGTTCAGTTTGTTTGCATTTTTTCTACTGTTAATGAAGAAGAATGTTAAAACTTGCCAGAAAAAGGCCTCATTTTGCTGATTAATGCAGAAACAAGTGTGCAACAAAAATACATTTCCCATCATTAAATGGCTGCACAAGACTGATAAAATAGATTCTGTAGATATAGCATTAATTAATGTGTGGCTTTGCTCTTCAGTTTGTTCCATTGGTGCTAAAGAAGATTCCTGCCTTCACAAGTAAGTGAAAAACAGAGAAAGAAATATGAAATTGGAAAATGGGTCTTTCACTTGAACGCACATCACATCGTATTTACCATTTCCTACCTCACAAGTACAAACTTTCCAGGAGGACTTGAACGCCTACTGATATATGTAGGGAGAATGACTCGATTGCGTCATGGAAGTGTGCTGTCGCTGCTGGACTCTCTGATTAGTGGATTTTTCTCTGATAGAGGAAGTGTGGTGTAGTTGTTCACCAGGAATTCTGCTATTAAACACTGCTGGCTTCAACAAAGGCATATACCATTGATGAACAACCTTGGTCACGGTCTTTAAAGGTTTATATAAAGTTATAGTTAAAAATCTATTGAAAATTGTACGGCCCCGGAACATGATTGTTGCGCTCTATGTTCTGGCAAGCGTCTAATTGCTTAGAATAGTTATAGCACACCTCTCCTGAACAAGTTGCATGATTTGAGATATCATTCATGTCCATAGCACGATCGGCGTGGGACGAGTTACACACCAAATTTAATACTTAGGGTAAAAAGCAGTAGTATTAGTGAAGCTTTCCTTAGCTAATAATGTAACCTAGTTACAGCAAGTGCAGCCATCTATTCAAGGTCGTAATATTTGCAAGATCTGCTGTCAGGCACATTTTTATAAAGGCAGAGAACTAATTAACCAGCCAACAGTGGAGTTCAGTACTGATAAATGTGATTGCTGAGAACAGAGGGTTCAAAAGCTGCTTCTTTTAAGACGCTGATACATTGACGGAAGTCTTTAAAATACAAATACAGAAAAGATGCGTTTGATGTTTTAACAGAGCTGTGGAAGCTCATTTATTTCCTAATGAATTTTAAAAGGACTTGAGCACTGCATGGGTACTACCAGCTTAAAAGTGAAAAATAGTGTTTTGGTGTTTTGGTTTAGGGTGGGCAATAACCTATTGCCGACCCTAAAGGTCAAAATACACCCCACCACCCGAAGATCGCATTATGGTACCCATATCATTTTGCTTTATCAAAGCACCATGAAAGTAGTCCATATGACTTGAGTGCTATATTTCAAATCTTCTGAAGCCATACAATGGCTTTGTTTGAGGAACAGACCAACAATTCAGTAGTTTTTTTACAGATTTTTACCGTTTATTCTTTTCCAAAACTCTTAAATCTCATTTATGTTTGTGTCAAGAAAGTACACCTTTAGACACGTCACACCAAGGTTTGTTGTCTGGTGTGGGGCCCCCTGATGCCAAATGCCATTGGTTCTCGCTAGGGATGCACAGATGTATCGGCCAAACATCGGTAGCGGCCGATATTCGCCTTGTTGACTGATATCGGCCTATCGGCAAATACGATGTCATTCACCGATGACTGATGACTGACTGTTTATCTGTTTATATGTCTTGGTTATTTGCGGTCGACTTGGACAACATTTGCCTACCCAGCTGCAGTTTCGGAGAAGATCCAACAGGTTGTACTATAATACCACCCACAGCCACTGGCTGGACACGACTCTGGCATGACGTATGATGGCAAAGGTGCCGTGCGCACGTGTGATTTGTTTAATCAAAGCACGGTAGTCTCTTTGAGAGCGAGAAACCTGTAGCTCTCATCAACACATGATGAAGATTATAACAGAAATACCATATGAAAGCGAAAGAGTTTAACTTTTTATGGAAGCACATGCGGTCTAATCAGGACCCAAAAGCCCTGAGCTTGTATCATTGCAGGGAATTAAACTCTCAACATCCGATTATGTTAATAACCACTGATCTGGAAACAGTTTGCTCTGCCAATGAACTCTTCCTCATTAGAATAAAGTAGAGGAGTCTTAAGCACCCCGGATCAGTCATTATCTTACAGTACAGTTTGTAAAGTCTGTAATTTTCCTGGTTCATGTTTAGTTTGTTAAATGCAGCCCACAGATCCATCAAAGGGCAGTTAATGACTTTCTAACCCTGACAGGTCAACGTAAAGCTTTAATCATCTCCAGAGAGAATAACTGCTTTAAATGACTGGCCACAGATTGTCCATCTTAGTTTCGCACCTCATTTGCTTTTTGCCACGGTCAGCGGCGCAACATTTTAATGAGCTGCTGCATGTGCAGGGATTCTTCTCCAGCTGTCAAATTCATCCATCATCCATTATGCCGTCAGAGGCTTCACTGAAATGCCCCCTAGTTATCACCTTGGTAACGGGTGCGGGGGGCATGCCAGCGGGAGAGTTTAATAGCAAGAGGTGGATTTCTAGAGCTCTTGATTGAAAAAGGGGGGAGGAGTTACTTGACCTGAGCGCCAGGTGTGCTGTACACCACAGGGTCACATCTGGCACCTCAGGCTACATTGAGAATGGAGTTCTAGCACACGAAGCAGTAACCACGTATTTAAGATTTGGGGGATAAATTGTAAACGTTTAAGAATCAGTAATTGAAAAACCCATATTGATCGACCGGTAATGTCAGTATTGGTCGATTACAGTCCTGGTATAATGAATGCTATGAAGTCCTGTTCTTTTTTGTATGTTAAACAAAAAGCAGTATTTAAAGCAGTAGTATACCTTGTTGTAACAGGACGTCACCATGTTGCATTGTGCAATACAGTATTTAACTCTGTGTGCTCTAGTTGTATAGTATAATGTATAAAAAATAGTATATTTTCCTGGTCAATGGCTGTGCCGACATCCACCCCACATCCAAATATGGATATTTAGAGCATTTATTTGCAGAAAATGACAACTGGTCAAAATAACAAAATTGATGCAGTGTCTCTATGGTGCCAGAAATATGACAAAACAATTTGAATTAGAATTGTGTACATTTGAATTATAGACTTTTGAATTTGAATTCTAAGTGTGATTTTGCCAAATGTAATATTTCGTTGTATTTTAAATAGGTTTGAATTTGAATTTTTTAAACTCCAATCCTGGACATTTCATATTTAACCAAATTTAATAGTTTTTTTTAATGGCACAATTTTATAAATTTGTATTTTCAAACAGCACATTTTTGGTTCTGAATTCTTACACTGTAAAAATCCCGTTTTAAAAAATACAGTATCAAGTTTTCAAGATGAAGAACAAATTTAGAACAAAAAATTCAGAAATTCAGATCTATAGAAAGTGGGTCAGAGGACAAGCTTCCGTGTTCCACAGGGAAGAGTAGAGGGTCTGGGAAAAGTCCAATGGAGCATTTTGGCCAATTTCAGGTCGAATAATTCTCTGGTGTTTGTAAGTGCGTTTTGAGCTCAAGACATGAACATCACGAATAATCATTCAGATGTGTGTGATTTAGCAGGCGTGATTACATTATACGTTTCATTTAATGCAAATTGTAGCTTATTATAGGGCATTTAATGGCTAATTTACACACCAAACTCCAACAAACGTTACAAACACAGGATGACTGTCATTCTCACACGTGCACATCCCTATTGATGTTTAGCCATTATGCCATTTACTTTTAGTTTGACTGCCAGAATCATTTTAAACGGAACATTTCACGTGTTCTTGTCATACATCTTCAAAGCTGCAAAATAAGTTTAAACAAGCAGCATAAAAAGGTTCGATTTTGGGTAATGTTGATTATTGTTAATAATAACGATGTAAAAATGTATAAGCAATTTTATAATACTCATAACGATGAATAAAATTATACGCCTGCATTTTTTAGATGGCAGCATTGGGGGCCGTTCAGACTGAACGCGTCCTTGCGCTAAAAAGCTAGATGCAACACATTGCATATACAATGATACATATACAATGTACGTTTACCAATATCCACTTCATCAACTCACCTGGCACACCACCAATTTCAGACACCTTTGTCCACACATCATTTTTCTTTTTATTTATATCCCAGTAAGCAAACAGGGACAGATCGTATATTACGGAAAACCCGCCACGGCAATAATCAGTTTCTCCTCCATTTTGTCTTCAGAACTAATGTTAGGTGGGAACCAATTTTACACTGTTGTGTTCTCTAGATTCGCTAGAGCAGAGCACTTCAATACTCCAATAGGTTGCCGCCAAACCGCATCGAAGTTCACTACCACAATGTTGCCCACACTTGAACTTTCCTCTGACGCAACACTACCCAAGACGTGCCACGCTGCACCGAGAGACGCTGACTGCCATAGAAATGTAATGACTTCCGGTCGATTTGACGCTCTCGATGCCTCTGGTCTGAACGCACCATTAGTCCGTGGGCCCCAGTGCAGCTGCCCCACCCACACTGCCGGTAGTTACACCACTTGACATTTTTAAAGTCATTAAATATTGTTTTTTTCATAGAAAATGCTATACATTTCTACAAACTTGACACAGTGTCTACAAACCTGTTTTAATGTAGGGCATTATTAAGTAACTGAAGTGTTCGTTTCATGCAAGTGGTCAAGATTTTATACATATGTTTCAAAATGACTCTTCATTTCTTTAGGAGATATACTATTTTTAATGAGGAAGCAAAGACTGAGTGCAATAAAACGGCATTGATGCTTGCAACTAACAGATCTGATTGAAACTCATTCCAAACGTCATGATCATTAGGTTTATTTTGGTGTTTTGGCTTCACACGCAATCTGCATTTTCCTATCATGTCATGAAAATCAAACACATCCCACCAAATGTGATTTTTCTATTTTCAATCTGCAGATGGTGGGATACAAGTTGCCTCAAAATGACTGTCAAGTAACTCATTTCCTTTTCCAAACGTGTGGGCTTTTGAAATACCCTCTGGCTCAGCTCTGCATGGATACACCAGTGCTGGTGTGGGAAAACGCTTTTGCATATTTGACTGATTGTGACTGGTGACCGAGCGCTCAGGTGTAAGCCGAGTGTAGCTCCTCCGGAGGCCCGTTTGGGAGGAGGTGCAGCTGCGTGGTGAATGTTAACTAGGTTTTCTGGCTCTTTGACAGCACTATGAGTCACCGCGCCAGACCTATTGAGACCGACTGCGGCGTGCAGTAATGACAGATGAAAACAACTATGTTTAGCATGCCAATTGATCTCTTTGTGACCCGGCAGCAGAGATGCGGATAAGCTGATGGTTTTGTGAATGGAGCTCCACTGCGCTGTGATCAGTCGAGGTGTCTGATTCTTGGGTGATTCGGCTCCCGATAAGTGTGTGACTCTCTCACATATTTAGCACAATATGAATGAATCTCCAGTGTCGGCGGGGGAAGTGATGATTACAGAAGATGGGGGTGTCTCTGGGTGTATGTATAATATTGTACTGCAAAACATTCTGCCTCTGAGTGTGGGTCTGATTTGAAAGAATTGGCATGTATACAATGTGTAGTTCTTTGTAATACAACATCCTCAACAAATGCTCTGTCATTTTTGTGCTATTCACTGCATTCACTATACAAAGTGTTGTGACTAGCTTTGACATTCTGAAGTCATTCAGAATCAGTATTTGAGTATTGGAATTATGTTTGGAGTGGTGGTGGTATAGTGGGCTAAAGCACATAACTTGTAACCAGAAGGTTGCTGGTTCGATCCCCACAGCCACCACCATTGTGTCCATGAGCAAGGCACTTAACTCCAGGTTGCTCCGGGGGGATTGTCCCTGTAATAAGTGCACTGTAAATCGCTTTGTATAAAAGCATCTGCCAAATGCATAAATGTAAAATCTCGGTTGTTTGGTACCCACATGCTGCTCCAGCACACGTGAAAGCACATGCATGAAGAGTGCTCGAGACATGCCATTGCAGTTGTGCGTGTGAACGGTCAAATGTCTTGGAAGTAGGTAGGTTTCCATCCAACTATTTTCATGCACATTTTGAAATTGTGCAGAAGAAATCCTGAATGGAAACCCTTGATATGTGAATAAACTTTCTAAATTTACTTAGAATTGAATGCACATGGAGGAGGTGGATTTTCTAGAGTTTTGCATTAGTTAAAATGTGCATTAAGCAGCACTGGACTGGTAATCTGGCATTTTCCCGGTGTGCCGACGCACTTTGGGGCCGATAAGAGGTGGTCTGGTCATCGGGAGAAACGAGTGGGCCGGTGAGTCAGCCACGAAATGGGCCGAATGGGCCACGATAAGCTAAAGTGAGAACGGATTATGCAGAACGGATCACAAAATGGTGCCGCGATATGAAGAAAAGGACAGTGCCACCGCCCCCCCAACTCAACATCTTTTGGGCCAGTTGCTATGTAAAACCCCGGACCGATTTCTCTTCCCAGTCCAGCCCTTGCATTAAGGTGATGGAAACGGTTTATTCGCAAAACAATGACGTGTTTTAACCATTCGTGCACATGTTATGAGTGTTCGATAGCTTGATGTGACTAGCCCACTGAAAGGTCTGACCTTTTGGCACACAATTCTTTGAGCATAGCGCTTGTCATTCGGAAGTGTGATTCCCCACAGCTGGTCAATAAAGTGGGTCCTCACATTCCGCCAGAACAGTTTTGAGAGCGGACTCTCCCAGGTATGCGGAGACTGGCGGTGTGTGGGCATCGCAGCTATTTCAGCCCACATTATATCAGATATTACACTTATTCTCCTGTGTCTCGTGGATGCATTTAATGAAATTAGATACTTGCTCCAATCTTGCAAAAAAATTGTCCCGAAAGCAGGGAGAGGTCATTCAGTTGCTCCATCATGACGAGGCGGCTCCCTCATGATAATGCGCATTACGTAGTGGATGGAAACACGCAACGGTTTGTATTTTCTTAAGTCAAATATTTTTAAATGCACTTAAAAAATTTGAAACATTAGGGGTCCTGGGTAGCTCAGTGAGTGAAGACGCTGACTACCACACCTGGAGTCACAAGTTCGAATCCAGGGTGTGCTGAGTGACTCCAGTCAGGCTTCCTAATCAACCAATTGGCCTGGTTGCTAGGGAGGGTAACGTCACATGGGATAACCACCTCGTGGCCATTATAATGTGGTTTCTGCTCTTGGTGGGGTGCGTAGTGAGTTGTGCATGGATGCCGGGGAGAATAGCGTGAAGCCTCCACACGTCTCCGCGGTAATGCAAAAAATTATATCTCGATATTTTATGGGATTTTGACGATAACGATAAACAGACGATATTTTGCATCCTTCCAAAAAAATTTGTTGAAGGCTTATATTATACTAGTTGCCTCTAACAACATATTAATAGCATAACATGATAATATTGATTGTTGATATTGAAGGAAAAGAGATCTTTATTATTTTAAACTGCATCATTCAAGTACGAACAATACAAAACACTGCTCTGCTGTAAACGTGAACTCTGCAGCATAAAAGCAAGCAGCAAAAATATGACATTGTAATAAAAGTCACCAAAAATTCACAAAAGAAATTAAATAAAATAAGTAGTGCATTTATAAACAAATTACACCCTTCGGTACATTTTTGCATAAAGTCAAAGATGAAAAAAAAAAGCCCAGGCAGTATGTATCTTGGGTTAAAGTCTTCAAAAGTTGTTTAAAACCATCTCTCTCAACTGCTT
Organism: Xyrauchen texanus; assembly: GCF_025860055.1. Classification (NCBI taxonomy): domain Eukaryota; kingdom Metazoa; phylum Chordata; class Actinopteri; order Cypriniformes; family Catostomidae; genus Xyrauchen; species Xyrauchen texanus. Next base: position 7,447,775 of record NC_068300.1, read on the forward strand.
GATTGGTGACAGCGTTTGTTATATCTTGCCATCTGTTGCTTTTTTGGTCATAAGGAACTTTTTTGTTAAACGATTCGGCCAAAGTTTGTTGAGTGTGTGTTTTTGCTTTTACCCTGTCAGCTGCAGGCGTGTTGTGTTCAATTGACTCGCGAAGCTTTTCATATTCCTCATATGCAGTGCGATGGGTAGTTCGAAGATGGTGAAACAGGTTGGTCGTCGAGCTGCTTTCGACTGTAACCCATTTTTGCCACAGTTTGCAGATTGGTGTCTTTTGACTAGCATCTAACCTTTCAAAACCAAACCACCTCCAAGCTATTGATGACGAACAATGTCTAGCAATTTAATAAGCGTGCAGGTTGCAAGGTTGTTGAAGTTTGATGATCTTCTCCTCTCGCCATTTCATCGCTCATTACTTCTGTCATACACACCGCAATCTTATGTGCAACATCACATCTGAATGCGCATGTGCAGTAGTATATACTACTTTGCTGCAGCACGCAGTGAATTCGTGGATACTTAATACAGCTTTTTGAATGGTTTTTGAGAATGAGTGACATACTCGATAATGTGATTACGCATATCGTTAAAACAACAATTGCGATATTATCGTAGATGATATATATCGCACACCCCTACGCTCAACAAGCCACGTGATAAAATGTGTGGATTGACGGTGTCAGATGCGGAGGCAACTGAGATTCGTCCTCCGCAGACCCGGATTGAGGCACTACGGCACCATGAGGACAAACTTGACAGCATGCTAAAAAAAAGGTCTGCGCTAATCTACTAGCATAGTCTTTTAAAGACTGCGTGTTTCAGATGCTAAAAAAGCAATTTTTGCAAATGAATAGGCAATTTAGAGGCGGGCCTCCCAATGCGCATAATAAAGGGAGGTCTAGATGCAAATTAATCTAATTGCACCGGCAAAGTTATTTATAAAGCCTGAAAGTCATTTCAGAATCGGAAATTACGAGAGCAAATTAATACGAATGAAAGGCAGACATTAATCTGACATGCACTGTGCATCATGCTGTCATTGGGACTGAAAGGAGACTTTGAGAACACACTTTATTGACACAGATAAATGTGAAATGCGAAACAGGTTTCGTCTTGATCCCGTGAAACGAAAAGGTAGCACAAGTTCTGTACCGTGCAGCTTCCCATGTCTCTCTTGTGCGCAGCTAACTTTGCCATGGTCAAGATACAGTACCACCACTCCCTATACTACGCAGACTGCGTTGGGCACCAACTTCCTAAGGGTGTTCAAGGACCCAAAAGCAGTTGCGGAACACAGATGATCGCTTCATGCTCATATTGGGGGGAGGGGGGGTTGGTAGCAACATGACGCATCTACATGTTTTAATTGATCATGGTATAAATATTGGGGAGGGGGGTTGTGCATGCTCGTTTTGATTATTTAGTTTTTTTCCCAAAAGTGCTCATCTTCTTAAATGTATTTCACTCTCTAGGGGGCACCCTCCAGGGCTGTAGCGTCTCTGCATCTGAGAGTATGTTCTAGTGTGGACCCTTCACAGCAACCATGAAAGGCTTAGGGGCCAACCGTAGCCGACATCTCTCAGATACCTGCGACCCCACTGCAGGTCCCCAGGAGCCCTTGTGTCCCCTGGCCCCGGACCCCCATGTCACCTACATCCTGAGCCCCACCATCAATCATTATGGCACTCTGGATCCTCATCTGCAACACTTTCCAGTTTCCACCACCACATCCCTGCAGTCAGAATACCTGCTGCCCCTAAACAATCAGCTGACGAACAGCAGCACCTTCCCTCGACTCCATTACACCACCCAACCGGATCAGAGCGAGTACACGCAGGTACTTTAACAGCACTTCATTATATCAGTATGACATTATTGATTACATTTGCAAGGTATTATTTATTTATTGTAGTCCTTATTTAGGAACATGCTTTTTTTTTTAACACGTCAGCTTCAAAATGAACGTTTTAGGGATGACTGTGTGTAATTGATGTGGTAGAACAAAACGTCCAAGCACCTTCAAGTAATGTTTACCACAGCACTTATTTTACTCATAAATCCAAAACGGACATTTTAAAAACCCCATAGGAAAATCAGAGGGAAAATCACGATAGCTCTAAGGTCAAGTCCACACTTTTCGTTTGAATACTCATAGCCGCTCATCCACGCAGGAAATTCGTTTTCCTCCACCGAAGTGAGACTTTTGAAAACGCTGTCTAATATGATATACTGTATGGAGTGGTGGTGGTGTAGTGGTCTAAGCACATTACTGGTAATCTGGTAATCAGAAGGTCGCTGGCTCGAGCCCCACAACCACCACCATTGTGTCCTTGAGCAAGACACTTAACTCCAGGTTGCTCCGGGGGGATTGTCCCTGTAATAAGTGCACTGTAAGTCGCTTTGGATAAAAGCGTCTGCCAAATGCATAAATGTAAATGTAAATGTACTGTACTTTGGAATACAATGACATTAGGACAGACAAACGGATTAGTGTGGATATGGCCCGACACATTTTCGGTATATAGCTAAAAAAGGTCCCCAGTTCTGCATACTTTGGAAAGTGATTATGTCAGGATACGGAAGATGGGACTTTTCGACCAAAAATACTAAGTAGTGCGCTAAAATCTTGTTGGAAAATTTCCGACATGATCTACTTTTAACTTTTTCAGTGTGCCTTATATCAAGTGTCACAGATGAGAAGCACACACATCTCTGAAGCACAGTTAATATATTTACTCCCCTAAAATAACTGAGAATCAGCTCTAAATGTAATGTTTGCGCTTATGTTAAATGCATGTATAATTGGCACCGAACAATGCACCACTTTTTACATGCTTTATTTTATTATACTTTTTTGCCTTTTATTATCATGAAAACCTGGATGTATCAGGGAATTATTATAATTTTTTAGACCTGAAAAAATGTCCTGGAAGTTAATAAAATCGTGGAAAAAAGTCATGGAAAAATCTGCAAGATTTCTATACTCAATGTACTTTTCTAGATTTGCTCCGCTCTTACAATTTCCATCAGCTAGATGATGCTATTGTGTAGAGTACAACTGCTTGCAAGCCATATCGATGTCCAAATTGTGAGCGAATCGCTCTTTTGAGTCAGTTCTTTTTAAATGATTGGTTGGAATGTTTCACAAATCGGTCTGAATTATTAATTCGCAAATCAGTTTCAATGAAAATTAGTTTTTAAAATCTGTATCCAGTAGTCAAAAGCAACTAAAAAAGGCATGGAAATTAATTTGTCCTGGGCTAAATAAGCAGCAGTTCTACATGATTTCCGAAGGATTTTACAGTAATGTTTTGGTTTATGTTCATGCAGCAGGGATGTGTGACTCAGACAAGCAGTCGTTCGGGCACCCTCACCTCCTCTATGTCTATGGGCATGGGTCTCGGCCTGGGACTGAACGCTCCTGCCATGATCACCAGTGGCACTGCTACCATCTCGTCAGCGGCTGCTGCAAAGATGAACCGGATTCCAGCCAACCTCCTCGACCAGCTGGAACGGCACCTGCCACTCCAGCGAGATGGCTTCAGCACGCTGCAGTTCCACCAGCGCAGTCGCGGCTCCAAGCAGCGTAGCGAGAGTCCAAGCCGCATCCGCAACCTAGTGCAGTCCGTGCAGAAACTCTTCGCTAAGTCGCAGTCTTTGGAGGTGTCGGCGGTCAAAGGGAGCATTACTACAGGTAGGGATGCAGATTTTGGCGATATTCTTTTAACTGGTCACCGACCATTATTAATTGTGGCCCCAGACCTTTATGACATTTGCCGCTTCCTCATTAATACGTTTTCGTTTGACAATGCATTAATTTAGCTGCATTTAGGCCACTCATCCCCATTAGAACGCCATTTTCCTCCACCAAAAATGGAGCGTTTCGAAAACACTCTCTATTACTGCATACCTCGGATAATGATGACGTTTTCAAACGAAAATGGATTAGTGTGGATGTGACCATTCTTTCTTCTGTGGAACACAAAAGAAGAATATTTTGAAACAAAATATCCTGGCCAAAACATGCAAGTACAGTTTCTATCTTCTTGAAAGGGAAAGACCAAAATCTTCAAAAGAGTTGTTCAAGTTTACATTTAAATAGCATATTTGAAATCAGCAATGGACCTATTTCACAGCAGCACCATCTTTTATTTCTGACAGGAATGACTGCCAGGCTAAGTTGCACAGTTGTTTAAAGTGTTTTGGATATTTCTGCTGATGAAACTTTAAAAACAATATATTTCCAAGACATTTCAGAGGAGTTTTGGGAAATGAAATGTGACCAACGACGTTATGTAGCCTTACAGCGGATGCCTTTGAAGAAACTGTTGGTCTTTCCCTCACATTCCCATTTTCATTCACGTCAAAAATCAAAGATGGCGCTACTGTAAAAGGGTCAAGAAAGACTGTCAACAATGGTATCAATAAGTGTGCTTTTTTGGCTTAAATTGTGGAGAAAAACGTTATTTTTCAGGCTGCTCCAGCCAATGCGCATGTGCAAAGGTAATTGCCTCTTTTAAAGTTAAGGTGGGACTTCCATTCGTATACCTACCATATTTAGTATAAAGATTTCTCCCATTTATATTTATACAAGTGACCCGTGTAAAGCCCAAAGTATAATTTAATTTTTTAGGCGGCTGTGGCTCAAGTGGTAGAGCAAGTCAGCCACTAATCGCAGGGTTGGTGGTTCGATTGCCGGCCCACATGACTCCACATGCCGAAGTGTCCTTGGTCAAGACACTGAACCCTAAGTTGCTCCCAATGGCAGGCTAGCACCTTGCATGGCAGCTCTGCCGTCATTGGTGTATGAATGTGAGTGTGTGTGTGAATGGGTGAATGGGACACAGTGTAAAGCACTTTGGTAACCTCTAAGGTTAAAACAAATTCACTATATACTGTAAGTGCAGACCATTTACCATTTGACGCAAACGCTTCATGTCTGCATTTTGTCGAACGCTAGCCTTTCAAAGTATACTTAATTTGACTGTGCGTGAATACGCAGGCAGTTGAGTTTAGACCCAAGAAGATGTCTTTATATTCCTTCAAACTTGAGTTATACAAATGTAGGTATCTCCTGACCTCCTCACACACATACTCTTGACGTGCACATCTACCGTTGTATTGTTTTTCCACCTTCGTCTACTAAAATTTTGCTGTGATTACATCTCCTTTTAGTGCTTCTTCATGAAAGCAATGGCTCAATTTGAGTTTTTCCACCTTTTGGACCCAATAATTGTTGCAATTCATGTCTGACTGAAGTATTCTTTGGGCTTTTCCCTATATAGACATAAACATCCCATATGTCTATGTTTGCGCATTATACAGCATATAAATAGCCCATATATAGCACAGTTTTTTAATGTAAAACAATCATTATTTTAAACTGATTGTTACATTTGGATAATTGATTGACAATCTACATCCCTAACTGCAGGTCAAGGTGGGGAAACCGCCAAGACGACCCGACGAAGCAAAAGCAAAGACCGTGCAAAGACAGAGGGCAACAAACGACGACCACGGCCCAGCCTCTCAGGATTCTGGAGCTCGGACGACGGCTTAGATGATGAGCCAACGACTCAGCCCACCGTCGGTCCATTAGCAGTGGCGTATCGTAACCCATTGAGTATGATGACGCTGGGGAGAGCTGTGTCGGACAGTCAGGCAGCACCCAGAACACACCCACAGGGATACAACACCATCGCAGCACACCCGCTAAAATCGTCCAAGAGCAGCGGCGATCTGAAGCCACAGTTAGTGCCAGCACCCTCCAGTGGCCAAACAGGGGACAACACGCTGGTGAAGAGAGGCTCCTGGTCAACATTGACCCTCAGTCAGGCCAGACAGGTGCTTCAGAAGGGCTCAGCCACTGTGAATCGGACCCTGCTCAAGTCCAAGTCATGCCATGGTCAGGAGATGACCTGCAACTTTCTACAGGTAGCACAAAAAAGAGAGCTGTCTTCTGAACACTTTGCTTTTTGACAGGTCTAATAAATCATCCCGCTTGTTTTTAGTCTTGGTGTTGTGTGTTTTAATGGGCAGAATTTACAACACTAATATTGCAAGATCCCTTCTACCAAGGGGAGCCTACAAGGTTAATTATATTTACTATATATATATATATATATATATATACTGGATATACCCCCACCCTGGACAGACAGCGCAAATGTTCAGGGGATTGGGTTAGTGGTGGGGGAGGGATTGAAATGCGCTTCCATCAAGGCAGTGCATATGTTCAGTTCAAGCAATTTAAACTTTGACCCTGTTGCTGCTGAGCTTTCGAAGCAACCGCCAATGATTACTGGACAACCTGGCTGGGTCTAAGGTGGGAATTCCCCCCTAGATTTTGCATGTGCCCCCAAAACATTAGATGCCCCCTGGACCAATGCTACAACACGATCAAGGGGGACCAACCCAACCGAAATGATCAAGGAAGAGCACCTTCCAGTCCGACAAAGAGATAAACAGTTTCCCACTCTGAAGTACAAAATGCCCCACCAAGGGCAACATCCTAGTACTGCCCATGCCGAACAATTATCTTAAATGCAGTAAGTCTTTCTTTAAGTGTCAGGTCCAACTTTACTTCAAAGTTACATGTTGCACGTGTTTTTCCTTTGATGGGGAGGTTATGGAGGTATTGTGCATGTTTTTGGTTAGGGTTAGCACCATGATTATACAATTCGACCCTTTGCTTTACTTGCGCTTGGAACGAAATAGGGATAATTTGGTTGGGCAAAGCCTACCCCAGCACCCCACTAAATTAGGCCCTTATAGGGTTTACTGTATATACTGTGCACAGTATGCATATATTCTGGATGGATGGATGGAAAAAAATCAACGCCCTAGGAACCATATATGTACTAACAACCACCTTGACAACTGCGCATCTATGTCCTTGCAAACTCCCTAGTTTCGTGTTGGTGAATTTTGTATGGGCAAACACCACTCACTTTTTCTTTATGTGGGTAGTCAGATAAAATAAATTGAGGTTTGGTTGTGTTGTCTGTTGGCAGGTGCCTAAGGGTGAGTCAAGTGGGACGCTGGGTAAGACAGGGGCTGCAGGCGAGATCCCGTGCAGGAGAATGCGCAGCGGCAGTTACGTTAAAGCCATGGGAGACACGGAGGACAGTGATGATTCAGACAGCCCACCCTCACCGAAACCCTCGCCTAAGACCACCGCCAGACGACAGAGTTACCTGAAGGCCACACAGCGCTCTCTGAGCGAACAGCAGCCGCCACTACCGCCACGCATGTGAGTCAAACCGCTCACACACTCATACACAGAAAAACCATGTATGTAAACCACATTACACACGCAGACACACACATACAAGGATGGGTTAAGAACTGAGAGGGGCCGATACACCATTGAGTAGTCCAGCACGTGACTAGCCAAGCAAAAGGCATTACACATAAGCAAGAGATCATAATAGATACCTCTAGATATGCTAGAATATAATACACTAATAATTAGGGGTGTACAGCGAAGCAATTATCTGTATTTGTATCTATTTAAAATTACGCTTTATCCTTGTGCCTCTTGGATAATCAGTCGTACAAATATTTTTTTGATATTATTCGGATGAATCCGTTATTATTTCGGAAGTCATTATTTGTGCCTTTCCGAATAGATGTGCACTTGTGAATAGTTTGGAATTTTTTATTTAGTTTTTATTTCATTTTCGTTTCGCATGTTAGTTCTTTGTTAGTTTTTGTTTTGTTTGTTAGTTATTTGTTACTTTTAGTTTAGTTTTCGTTTCGCATGTTAGTTCTTTGTTAGTTTTTGTTTTGTTTGTTAGTTATTTGTTACTTTTTGTTTAGTTTTCCTTTCGCATGTTAGTTCTTTGTTCGTTTTAGTTTTGTTTGTTAGTTATTTGTTTTGTTGCCAGCGGTTCAGACATTAATGGCTGTGTGTTGAGTTATTTTGAGGGGACAGCAAATTTACACTGTTATACAAGCTGTACACTCACTACTCTTCAGTGTTGTCACATGAACAGATATAATCAAATGTTTACAAAAATGTGAGGGTTGTACTCACTTTTGTGAGATACTGTAAAAAAAAAAAAAATATCATAGAAAATTGACTTTAACTAAAATGTGTGTGTAATATGCGTATTTATGCTCATTAGAGTATCACGTTGTTCCTCTCGTGTCACCTCTATTGAAATCAGTAGCGAGTCCAGTCTTGCGTGCGCTGCACATGATGAGCGCTATTTGAATGACGCCTGGAGCTGCCGCCTATAGACCTTATTCACAGCAGCACCATATTTAATTTTTGACAGGATTGACAACGAGGCTGTGAGGGATAGACGTAGTCACTTCAATAGGCTGTACTGCAGTTTAAAGTGTTTTGGATCGTTCTGCAGTCAAAGCATTGAAAAAATATCTGTCTAAGAACATTCAGTAGACAAAAAAACTCCAGACAACATGATTTGTGGAAAATCCAGTGTGATCTAGGAGGTTTTTACAGCTTTATACCGTACGGGCCATTGAAGAGATGTGAGTCTATCCCTCACAGCCTCGTTGTCATTCCCATTAAAAATGGCTGTACTGTGAATAAGGTCTATTTAGAGCATTCCAAATCGCTCTCTTACCATACGTTTCCACTGGTATGTTGTGGGATTGACAGCAGTGCCGAGCAAGCACCGAGGGCATTCGAGGGTGTCAAAAAAGATGAAAATCCTTGGCTTTATGCAAGAAGCGGAAAACGCCTGGCGGTAGCCAATCACTATGATCTGAAGCAGTGATGTCTGTCATAGGCACTTTAAAATATGCCTTTAATAGACTCTGCTGGATTCAGTACTTTAATCACATAATTATGTTTATTTCTGACTTCAAACAGACTTCAAATGATGATTTCACACATTCATTGTAGCTGGGTTAGCATGTGAGCATACGGAAATGAAGCTGGCATCTTTCCAGTTGTAATCGCACACATATCAAATATATTATCGCTCATGTACTGAAAACAATGAGAGACAATACACACTTGGTTTTCATATTACAAATGGTAATTACGGTTAACCGAATGTTAAATGGCGTGTTGTGAGTGAAGCTGAGTGATCATTTTCAATTGATTCCTATGGCAGTCAAGCACCACACTCACGAGTTGGATTGTGGGATTGATAGCGGCGCAAAGCAAGCTTAGTGTTGTGAGCGGCAATGAGCGGATCGCACTAGTGGAATTGCAGAATTATATCAGTACGAATGCTGCCATAAAAGACAGCTGCCTATGTAGGCAGGAGACAGATATACAGCTCACTAAGTTTTGGAAGAGATCCAGTGTCTTGTGCATCCAAAGTATCTTAAAGAAATATTCCAGGTTCAATACAAGTTAAGTTCAATCGATAGCATTTGTGCCATAATGTTGATTACCACAAAAATGATTTAAGAAAAGCAAGAATCTGGGTTACAGTGAGACACTTACAATGGAAGTGAATGGGGCCAATGTGTAAATGTTACAATATTCAGTTTCAAAATTATAGTCACCAGACATAAACAATATGCATGTTCACATGATTTTAGTGTGATAAACTTGCACTAACCTTTTCAGTGTCAATTTAAATCTAATTTTAGTGCTTTGTTGCCATGATGATGTAATATCAACAACAGGGACTAAAAACTAAATCTTTTTCATTTTGGTTCGTTCTGAGCAAAACTGTATTTTTTCGTTCCGATTCAGAAGTTGCGCAGCCTCCTTTCCAAAAGTTTACCGGTTAGAACACAATAAAAGAACGGTTAATAACGTTCTTTTTATAATGACAGTACTCTGTGGTAAGGGGTGGGTGAAATACCAATTGCAGTGTTGCCAGATCTCACAAGTGAACCAAGTGACCTGTTCTGGAAAAACAAGCCCAAAATAAGCCACTTGCCTCACCACAATAAGCAAAAATAAGCATTTATCAGGACAAGGACATTGTGGTTTCTATAGTGAAATACTCTTGTACATCGGCTACCGCAAAATAGGGAGAAAACACCCCGATTGGACGCTATTTTTCCACTGAGAAAGCTGATCTTCAGAAAGCTGACAGCATCTCTGCTTGGGAGTGGCAACTGGTGATCGCACATACTCCTCTCTCTCTCTCTCTCTCTCTCTCTCTCTCTCTCTCTCTCTCTCTCTCTCTCTCTCTCTCTCTCTCTCTCTCTCTCTCTAACACACACACACACATACACATCCATTCTTGTTTAACCAATGACTTGTTAGAAACAGCACAAGCCGTGATACTATTTCTAAAGTGACATTTTTGAATTACTAACGGAGGTTTGGACACATCATTGTTTTGAACCAGCAACGGCAGATTCTGATCCATCGCATAATAAAGTAGTTCCATGCACAAATGCGTTTTTATGACCGTACTCAGTTTTTCCAAATTTTTTTAAAATGTACTTGTTCATTGAACTGTTGTATATAAGCAATATCACACTCACAATCGTGCTATATGGCCCTATATCAGCACTGCTGTAATTACCTACGACACTCGACCTGCGGCCGAATCACAGCAGTGCTGATGTAGGGCCATATAACACTCTTGTTCGTGCGATATTGCTTAAATAATTCACTGAAGACTTGGAAACAACTGAGAAATGTACTTTTACCTCTAATAATGTTTTCCTTGTGTCTGGATTAGCACTGCATGTATATGTAGTCTTTATACATAGTTGTTAAAAAGGTCTTCATTCAGAGAATATGACATCACAACAGGCAATTAGGTGAAGAAATGTGTGATGCAGCAGTTTCCTTCAGGATCAAAGCACATGTTTCATTTTTCAGGCAATATGAAGTGTGTAGTTCATTTACTGTGATAAACCCTACAAACAAAATTAACTGGTTATAACCGGTTACCAGCAAATCACTTTGTGCCGGTTTTTGGTTACGTTCTGCTAAAAATGTTGTTCGTTTTCAATTTTTATTCCCTGGTCAGCAAACCCTAAAATAAGCTCAAACCCAATGTATTATTTGAATAAATCTCAATGTAATTGCTTTTATAAAATTATAAGCTTCACATTTCTGCCTTTAACCCCTCCACAAATTGGCCGATTTCACTTTTAAAGAAAAGGAGGGAAGAGTTGAGAGTTATTTTTGTGGTAATCAACAAAGCCAACTCCATACAAAATCAATGTCATCGGATGGAAACATGTGTTCATAGTGACCAGCAGATGGCAGTATGTTGACAGTTTGTTTACCCTCCTTTACTTGAAACTACAAATGTGATATGAAATTGCCCTTGAATATTCTGAAGTGTTCTTGCCTGTTCTGTATATCAGAGGCACACCGTGTCAGACAGAGACCTACAGAGTGTTTCTAAAAAGTTAAAGTGTTTCTTCATCATACTCGTCACTCCTGTGATGTGCAACAAGTGGCCATGTTCAAAACTCGTGCAAAGTGTCTGTTAAATAGTCTTACTTAAGAGTTTCCGAATTCAAAATAGTATTGTCCTAAATATTATGTGAGATAAGATTTAGTACCTTGAAGAGAGAATGCCAAACGTGCCAGGATGACTAAGTGTGAATTCAACCTTGCTTTTTCGGCTAACATTCTTTCCTCCAAAAGGAACTGAAAAATGATGTCAGTATTTATTCACTCTTATGTCGTTCCAAATGGCTGTCTTTCTTCTGTGGAACACAAAAGGAGATGTTAGGCAGAATGTTAGAGACTGACAGCCTCAGTCACTATTCACTTTCATTGCACCTTTTTGAATGGTGACTAAGACTCACATTTATCATCTGTCATGAAAAGTCATTTGGAATGACATGAGGGTGAGTGCATGATTACAGAGTATGAATTATTCGCCCATGTAACGCCCCACTCTTCCTGTAAACCCACTGTCTGTAGCAAACATAGCCCTGGTCTGTTTATGAGGAAGCAGTTTGGTGTGGTCTGGTCTCTGTGCAATGCCACCTCAGTGCCACACATGTACAGCCCATAATTTATAATGGAGACCATTTTAAAGGGATAGTTCACCCAAAAATAAAAACTCTCTCAGCATTAACTCACCCTCATGCCATCCCAGATGTGTATAACTTTTTCATCTGCTGACCACAAATGAAGACTTTTAGAAGAATATCTCAGCTCTTTAGGTCCATATAATGCAAGTTTTGAATGGTGGCCGAAAATTCTAAGCTCCAAAAAGCACATAAAGGCAGCATATAATATAGCAAGTAATCCATACGACTCCAGTAGTTTACTCCATGTCTCTTGAAGCGATCCAGTTGGTCTTGAGTGAGTACAGGCCAAAATATAACTCATTTTTACAGTACATCTTATCATTGCAGTCTCTAGGCACAATCATGATTTCAAGCTCGATTACACTTTCTTGTGCTTGATGCATACACAGATGGCTCTATAGGAAGTGTACTCAAGCTTGAAATAATGACCGCCAAGGAGATTCTCAAGATTTATACCATTGGAGTTGTATGGAGTACTTTTATGCTGCCTTTATGTGCTTTTTTGAGCTTCAAAGTTTTGGTCACCATTCACATGCTTTATGAGGACATACAGAGCTGAAATATTCGGGTATTCAAACACTCTAATCACTGTGGACTGGCTGTGGCTCAGTCGGTAGAGCAGGTCGGCCACTAATCGCAGGGTTGGTGGTTTGATTCCCGGCCCACACGACTCCACATGCCGAAGTGTCCTTGGGCAAGACACTGAACCCCAAGTTGCTCCCAATGGCAGGCTAGCGCCTTGCATGGCAGCTCTGCCACCATTGGTGTGTGAATGTGTGTGTGAATGTGTCACAGTGTAAAGCGCTTTGAATACCGATAAGGTTAAAAAGGCGCTATATAAAAGCAGACCATTTACCATTTACCATAAGCACAGCTGTTAACACTCACACCCGGTCTACACTGGACTCGAGAGTCGCATCATGACTTATAATCAATGATGCGGTGTACAAGGGAAGCGTCCGTTGTGGCGTTTTGCGTTGCGCCAACAGTAAACCAATGTCCTGTTCCATTTTGTACTGCATGCGCTGGTGCTACTACAGCCAGCAACACAAATAAAAAGTTTCAAAAGTTTGTGTCAACACAACCCGGTGTTTTTTATTCATTTATTTTATTTGATAAGGACGGTACTCATTAATCAACAGAAGAAGAAAACACTGTAAATGAGCCAGAGTTAGACCTGTAGGCTAATTTTCATCTGTTGTCCTTAGCTAGTTCTTAAGGCGGCAACCTAAAATTAAGATAAAATTACTTATCACAAGTAACTAATCGCAATAGCGTACAGATAATAGCAGTGCATAATCCAATACAATATGACAAACAAACGAGCTAACGCAATGCATACATTTTTTTTTTAAACTTTAATAAGGATAATAAAAGAGACAGACAAAACTGATGACAATACAATACAATGCAAAGAGACTAATTACACATGATTGCATGTTTGGTTTGATTTAAGCCATATCTTACGTTTATATTTAGAAGTTAAGTAATTAGTACTCTCTCTTAACTAAATGGGTAGAGTATTCCAGAAATGGATGGCTCAGACTGAGAAGGCGGTTTGCCCAAACTTGGTACGTCTGTATTGTACAACACAGCCATGTCTAGTAATTGCCCTGGTTATCCTGCCACTATTATCCTTCTGCATTATCAATGGGGGAGGTGCAAGCCCATGTAAAACCTTAAAAACTGACAAAACTAAATAATTTGTATTTTTGTACTATATTGCAATGGTGATAACTATTGGCCCTCCGGTCAAGTGTTTTTAGTTGGTTTTAGAATTGTTGTGCTTGTTTGTGACCAGCTAGTAAAGCAATTTGTTACGTATGTGGGAGAATATCATAGCATGCATAAAAGCTTTGCTGCCTCTGCTGTTAGGTATGGTCTTATATGCCTAAAGTTAGCCAGGTTAAATTTGATAGTACTGGCCACATTTTAGCATGCTTTCAAAATGTCAGATTTGAACCTAAAATAACCACAAGCTATTTAAAGTCAGACACCACCTTAAGCTTTTGTCCTTTAACAAAGACATCAGGATGATGAATCTCTCTGGGTTTCTGTAAGAAGAACATACAAACAGTTTTGCTTATATTCAAATGTAAGTATGAATCCATGGCTTCAGTTCATTTGTTTGCAGCTTGTTGTTTGTTTTTAGCATGTACATAAAGAACTGTGTCATCAGCATACATTTGCATGTTGACAGATGGACAGGCAAAAGGCAAGTCATTAATATACAATCTGAACAAAATAGGGCCCAATATTGACCCTTGCGGAACTCCAGTATTAGAGTTAAAATATGTTGAATTAGAATTGCGAATACGTACACTTTACTTCCTGTTAATTAAATATGAATTCACCCATTAATGTCATCAGCAGAAGAATTAAAGAGATACATGTAGCTTTGAGTGTAGTACCTTATGTTTCACAGTATCAAAAGTCTTCTTTAAATCCAGAAAAACGGCTCCTATTACACTGGCTTCATCTAGTTATGATTTGACATTTTCAAGAAAGTTGCAGTTGTCTGTTTCTGTTGAGTGGTTGATACGAAATCCGAATTGCATTGGGTGCAGAGGGGTGTGCCCATTATTCAAGTGAGCGGTCAGCTGCTTTGCTACCCATTTCTCGGCTATCTTGTAAACTACAGGTAAAATACTAATAGGTCTGTAGTTTCCAACAGTTTTTTGATCACCAGCCTTGAAAACGGGTGTTTTCAGGTGTCCGGAATAATTCCTTGCTTAATTGACAGATTAATCTGGTGGACAATAGGACAAACTAAGACATCCTTATTTGATTTAAAAAAAAAAAATATATATATATATATATATATCCAAACCATAAGCATCCTTTGCATTTAAGTCTCTTAAGGAGCTTATGATATTTATTACTTCAGATTCAGATATTTCAGTTATTCTAAAAATAGGTTTGTCATAATTTATGGGATTACTCCTCAACTGAGTTAATTCTTAAAAAATACAAATTATTAAAAGTGTTTGCTATCGTATCCTGATCTTGGGTTAAGATTCTTGTCCTATGATCAATATGTCTTCCGGTTAGTTTATTAAGATTTTTCCAGATCAGTTTCCCATTTCCTCTTGCATCAGCAATTATTCTAATAAATTACTCAGCTTTTGCCTTCCTTATGTTCCTTTCTACTTTATTTCGAAGGGACGTGAAAATGTGCTTGTCGCTACTATGACCTGATTAAAGTGCTTTTTCAGAGCAAAATCTTGCTCACCCTGTGTAGACAGTCTCAAGCCATCGCGTCACGTCAATGGACATGCCTGGTTAAAACAGGGTGTCAGCACTATAAATTATCAAACAGTCATGACATATGAAATATTCATGAACTGAAATGTTTACTTGCCATTTTGCATCGGGTCCAAGTGTTTTGAACTGCCCATCCTTCAATGGCAGTTCCTTTGCAAAGCTTTTATAGTATTAATGTTGACTCCCACAAAAATTCATTTTGACACATCCATCCTTTTCTTTAAAAAAAAGATAAAGGTGATGTTAGAGTGAGCCACTTACTTTAACAGAAGAATCTCAAATTCTGTATTGTGTTTAATAGAATTCTTTGGTGGAAATGACTAAAATTTTCCCTCTTTTTTTAGTATAATTTGTCAAAATGGCAAATAAAAAATTACTTTTCTTTCCTTTATTTTCTTTAAACAGCACATGTGTCATATTTCATATCAAGAAAACGCTTCACAGACAACTTTTGAAAAAAAAAATTATTTGGGGCAAAATTTTTGCCATGGTAGGACAGTCATAATATAAAAAATAAAAAAATGCACAAAATTTTGAAATGGTTTATGTTTATTTCATTCTTGGTTTTGGAAAGTAGTTTAAACATTTTATTAATTAAATCATTTGTATTTTTATCATTTATTTTCTTAATTTAATATTGAAAGTCTAAAAGGCTAAAACAGTCATCTCTGGACATAAAAAGCCTTTGAAAGTACACAAATAAAAGACGAAGACCTAGTAAAAAAGTTTCCAAGTCAGATTTAATGGGACCACACAACAAAAAGAAAAAAGTTGAAATATGTTTGTTTTAGTAAAAATAAACCCCTGAGGCATGAAGTTGCCTTAAGTTGAAGAAACACCCATTTATTTGAACTTTAAATCAAGAATATAATCATTCCTAATCTCTTTTTATTTTTCAAAATCATATATCTTAAAAGCTTCCATTACACTCTTAGAAAAAAAGGTTATTTAGGGTTCCAAATAGAATAGAGCGATAGAACCCTTTTTGGTTCTATATGGAACCTTCTCTTCTAAGAGTGTACAATAGAATATAATTTTAAATACTGTAGTATACACTATGCATCAGAGAAATAACCTCAAAGCCCTGGGCACCCCTGGGTATTCAAGGGCCCCTGGGCACTGGCCCCATTGGCCCGGTCGGTAATCCGTCCCTGCTAATCCGTGACTTCACTTAAACTGAATTAAAGGAATAGTTCACCGAAAAATGAAATTCTGTCATGTTGATTTCAATCTGTGTGACATTTATTCTTGTGTGGAATGCAAAATAAGATGTAAGGCAGAAATAGACAGTCTCAGTCACCATTCACTTTCATTGCATCTTGTTTACAGATATTGAAACTGAATGGTGACTGACATTCTGACTAATATCTCACTTTGTGTTCCACAGAAGCAAAGAAGAAGGTTTGGAACAATATGAGGGTGAGTAAATGATGACAGAATTTTCATTTTGGGTCACGTTTGCTCGGTCACCGCGTCTCAGTCACTACTTAAAAAGTAATCCGCAGTGCATCAAAAGGGAAATGATGTAGGCTGTTCCTCGGGAATGTTGATCAGTCTCTTCCATCACTCATTGTCTTATGTTTCTCCTTTGTTTCTCGATCAGCTGTATGCCGTCTCTATGCGAGGTCGCCACCAATCGCAGTATGGATGACTTGGACTGTTTGATGGCACCGAGTGAGGCGGTCCTGCAGCACTGGGATGCAGATGTGGGATTCATTCAGGGCTGTGCATCACTGGGACGAGGGACTACCATGAGCCAGGTCAGATGATTTCATTTATTTAAAATTATTAAAATGATTAATTATTATTAATTAAAATTCTGTTGTCATTTACTAACCCTCGTGTAGTTCCAAACTCACTTTAGATTTTCTCACTAGCAGAATTACAAACTCAGTTACCATTCGCTTCCATTGTATGGAAAAAGCAACCACTTAACAAAGCCCTTGCAACCAACCAACATACCCAAACAACCACCTAGCATCCACCCAAAACACCTTAACCACTTAAAAAAAACACCTAGCATCCATCAAGAACACCCTAGAAACCCCCCAACCGCCTAGCAACCTCCCAACACTGCCTAACAACCACCAAACAGCCATTAAGAACACCCTAGCTACCACTTTACAAAGCCCTTGCTACCATCCACCAACAACCACCTAGCATCCATCAAGAACATCCTAGCAACTGCTTAGCAAACCACAAGCAACCACACAACACACACTATCAACCACCTAGCATCCATCAAGAACATCCTAGCAACTGCTTAGCAAACCACAAGCAACCACACAACACACACTATCAACCACCTAGCATCCATCCAGAACACCCTAGTAACCACACAACCACCTAGCGTCCACCCAAAACTCCCTAGAAACCACACAACCACCTAGCATCCACACAGAACACCCTAGCAACCGCAAAGAAAAACAATAGTACACCCTAAAAACCACCTAGCATCCATCAAGAACACCCTAATTACCACTTTACAAAGTCCTAGCAACCAGCAAACACACCCTAACACCAACTAGCACCCATCCAGGACACCCTAGCAATCACTTAACCATGTCCAAGCATCCAGTCAACACACCCTAACAAACAACTAGTCTTCACCCAGGACACCTTAGCAACCACTTAAAAAAATCCCTAGCAACCAGCCAACACACCCTAACATTCCCATAGTATTCAGAACACTTTATCAACCACTTAATAAACACCTGCAACACCCTAGCAACCACATAGGAAACCCTTAGCAACCACCCAACACTGCCTAACAACCACCTAGCAGCCATCAAGAACACATTAGCTACCACTTTACAAAGCCCTATAAAGCATCCAACATCCTCTAACAACCACCTAGTATCCATCTAGAACACCATAGCAAGCTCCAAGCAACCACTCAACACACCCTAACAACTACCTAGCATCCACCCAGAACACCCTAGCAGCCGCATAGCAAAACAATAGCAAACACCTAACACACACACTAACAACTACCTAGCATCCATCAAGAACACCCTAGTTCCAACTTTACAAAGCCCTAGCAACCAACCAACATCCTCTAACAACCACCTGGCATCCATCAAGAACACCCTAGCAGCACTTAGTAGCCCCAAGCAACCACCCAAAACACCTTAACAACCACCTAGCATCCGTCCATAACACCCTAGCAACCACCTAGAATCCACCCAGAACACCCTAGCAACCGCATAGCAAAACCCTATCAACCACCCTAACATCACCTAGCACCAATCCAGGACACCCTAGCAATCACTTTACAAAGTCTTAGCAACCAGTCAACACACCCTAACAAACAACCAGCATCCACCCCAAACACAATAGCAACCGCATAATAAAGTTCAAGCAACCACTCAGCACACTCCAACAACCACCTAGCATCTATCATGGATACCTTAGCAACCACTCTGTAAAGCCCTGGCAACCAGCCAACAGACCTTAACAACTATGTAGCATCCATCAAGGACACCTTAGTAACCTAACAAACAACTAGCATCCACCCACAACACCCTAGCAGCCACATAGCAAAGCCGTAGCAACAACCCAACACACTCTAACAATCACTAAGCATCCATCAAGGATACCCTAGCAACCATTCTGTAAAGCCCTAGCAACCAGCCAACAGACCTTAACAACCACGTAGCTCCATCAAGAACACCATAGCAACCACACAACCACCTAGTATCCACCTGCAACATCCTAGCAACCACATAACAAAGCCCAAGCAACAACCTAGGGATAATGAAGACTTATGGATGGGCATTTTTTAAGTGCTGTTTCATTAAAAGGTTGTTTCTAAGATTGGACAGATGTTTATGCGAGTGAAAATGTTTGAATCAAAGGGAAAACATGAAGATAAAGCTAGCACACCTGCTAGTTTGTAGCATTTATAATAGAGATCAAGTAGGGAATGCTTACTTCAAAGGGGACTTTTTAATGACTTCAAAGAGTTTATTCCATGTTTCTAAGCGGATCTCAGCTAAACCCTTTGTTGTTGTTGTTTGCTTTTAATTACTGGGTTGGTCCTCGACAAACACATACATTCATACCCACAATCCCGTACTTTTGCGTTCCTGTGAGAAGTGTCACCTGCTAACCGAACAAACAGAAAGTTTCTCTTTGCTTTTCACTAAAAGGGTTCAATCAAGATTGAAAAGAAGCAGCTGCTGTTTCCGTCCCTGCCGGCTTTAAGAGAGTTTGAACTGTGATTGCGTTTTGTCTGCAGGTTGGTTTCATCATATGAATCACTGCAGAGTTCATTCACTCTTGGAGGCTTTTTCTTACATTCTGCCTGTCGGATTTGGAGCAGAGAGGCAGGAAAAGGATATTTCAGGATTAAAAATGTGGCGCATCAGCGGTTCTCAAAACGAATCACTTTGTAAATGATTTGCTAAGACGCGTGTCCCGTTTCAGTGAAGCAAGAAGTGACTTTTGTGATTGTGGAGTGCAACCTTTGAAAATGCCTGTTTTTCTCACTTAAATAAAATTTGTTTGTCATTTTCCGTTTAAAAAAATTTATATTATAATTAACAACAATACACAGACATAAAATGATACAAAATATTTTTCTCTTTTAGACAAATTTACACTTTAATGCAATTTTGAAGTACAAATGATATTATCAGCGTAACAATTCGAGTGAAAAGTTCATTTAAAAAACGTTTTCAATAAACTTTTACCAAATTGTTCTAAAACGTAATTTCACGTCTTAAAAATAGATTTTTTATTTTTATTCTTGTCTCGGATATTTGGACCCGACTGGATAAATATATATATATATATTGTTGTTAAATGTAAAATTAATAATAAATATATTTATGTAATTAATTTTAACAACAATACCTATACAGAAAATTAAACAAAACTATTTTTCACTTTTAGACAATTTGTAATTCAAATTATATTATTAGCGAACCATTTCAGTGAAAACAAAATTACTAAATTTTTTAAAAAATTTTACATTTTAAATTTCAAGGTTTAAATTAGAATTTGAAAAAGTTTAATTGAAAACCTTATTGTTAATAAATTTTTACTACAATTTTCTAAAACGTAATTTCAATGTTTAAATTAGACTTTTAATGTGGTCTCTGATATTTTAATATGACCCCACTGTATATATACATTTTTTTATTAATAATTTAACATTTAACAACAATACATAGACATAAAATTATACAAAAATATTTTTCTCTTTAAGACATTTTTTCTCTAAAGTGCTAGTTTGTGACAGGGTGAAGGGCGGGCCGGGTCGTGATTCCGCACACCCAGCCCTTGATTAGGCTGATGAAGCCCGAGAGGGATAAGGGCGACCAGAGACGGCAGTGCGACAGAGAGAGAGTTACGGGCAGCTGTCCGACACCTGTGTGTGTGTGTGTTTGTCTTTTTGGTTCAGTTTCGTATTAAACTATTATTTATATTATCAAGCCGGTTCTCGCCTCCTCCTTTCCACTGAACTTTGTTGCACTGGTGCCGCAACCTGGGAAGGAGGAGGCGAGAACCGGCTTGATAATATACATTTTAGTGAAAGGTTGAATCAACATTTTGTATTTTAAATAAAGTTTTTCTTCAATTTTCTAAAATGGAATTTCAAGGCATAAATTGGGGCAGCAGTCGGATACCCCGCAGGCCTCGCATGGGTCGATTCAACCCGCCTGTGTCCTTTCAGGTGGACCAGGGTTACCTGAGCAGCACGGTTTACAGGCAGGTGGACTCTCAGGCAGTGAGGGCTTTGGATCTGCCCATGCCCACCTGCTTCAGGTCTCGAAGCCACAGCTACCTGCGGGCGATTCAGGCCGGCTGCTCTCAAGACGACGACACGGGCTCCGTGGACTCCGATGAAAGTCTGCCCACAACAGCATCCATCAGTTGCTATAAAAACAACACCGGTGAGTACTGCACAACTACACCTATGGTTCATCTTCATAGGTATATATATATATATATATATATATATATATATATATATATATATATATATATACGAGCAGACAGAGAGCGCTTTTATATATATATATATATATATATATATATATATATATATATATATATATATATATATATATATATATATATATAAAACAGTTAGTTCAGTTCCTCGAATCTGATTGGACGAGAGATGTTCCATGAGCACTGGACGCTTCTCTGTGTGGGTCACTCCGCTTGTGTTCCTGCTGTTCTAAACTAAAGTGTAAGAGCAGTGCAGATGTGTTAAGAGCTACTGTTTGTCTTTTTTTTCATTACATATGTTAGCCAGCAGGTGGGGGCAAAAGATAATTTTTTGCGTGTTATATGAGACAGTTGGGTGATGTGAAGTGAACATGCAACAGCTCTTTGTGATCGCTCGTGTTACTATTAAACTACTAAAGCTAGAAAACGGCTTTAAACAGCATTAAATTAACAACTTCAGCATTACGGCTCATCACAGCTGAGAGACACAACAGACTGATTAATTACACAATTGTAACTGTTTAAAATGGCGGAGGACATTGTGGTTTATATAGTGATCGACTGTTACGCAACGGCTACCGCAAAATAGGGAGAAATCCCCCTGATTGGACGCTATTTTTCCACTGAGAAAGCTGATCTTCAGAAAGCTGACAGCATCTCTGCTTGGGAGTGGCAACTGGTGATCGCACACACTCCGCCTCTCTCTCTCTTTCTCTCTCTCTCTCTCACACACACACACACACGCATCCATCCTTGTTTATCAAATGACTTGTTAGAAACAGCACAAGCCATGATACTATTTCTGAAGTGACATTTTTGAATTACTAACGGAGGTTTGGACACATCATTGTTTTGAACCAGCAACGGCAGATTCTGATCCATCGCGTAATAAAGTAGTTCCATGCACAAATGCGTTTTTATGACCGTACTCAGTTTTACTTAATTTTTATTATGTAATTGTTCATTGAACTGTTGTATATAAGCAATATCACACTGGCAATCGTGCTATATGGCCCTATATCAGCACTGCTGTAATTACCTACGACACTCGACCTGCGGCCGAATCACAGCAGTGCTGATGTAGACTCTTGTTCGTGCGATATTGCTTAAATATATTAAGACTGTTATTATGCTTATATTATTTGCTTTATAGATTATTTACAATTATATTATTTACATTATGATATTATTTTCATGACAATTAAGCACATTTCCCTTAAATTGCTGTTTTCGTAAGTCCCATAATTTCCAGTGTTGATTCTCAAAAGGACTATTTCACCCAAAAATGAAAATTCAGTCATTGTTTACTCACCCCTGTGTATGTGATATGACTTTTTTTTTTTTATTAACACAAAGGGAGAGTGATGTCATACAATGGCAGTTTATGGTGACCACATCTTCAAGCTTCAAAAGGACACAAACGTATAATTCAGAAGTCTAGTCAATTATTCCATGAGACTCATGATTG
This sequence comes from Xyrauchen texanus, assembly GCF_025860055.1. NCBI lineage: Eukaryota > Metazoa > Chordata > Actinopteri > Cypriniformes > Catostomidae > Xyrauchen > Xyrauchen texanus. Next base: position 7,470,411 of record NC_068300.1, read on the forward strand.
TTATGAAAGCATATGATAATATTTGGTTAGAAACTTAATGTATTAGTTCATGGAAGGGCACGAGAGCAACAGTTCACGCAGCGCCTTCACGATATTATCTAAAAACAGGTCCATCACAGCGATAGCGACACAGAGAACAGAACTTACTAAGCATGTGTGAAGAGTTTGTAGTCGAAGAATTGATGCATTTCTATGCCCAGCTTTATTTTTGTGTGCAGCTGTGTTGTGTTCTATTGTCGCTATCGCTGTGGTGAATAAATGAAAGGGGGTGCAAGAAATCGTACATGATGTATAAATAATTAAAAATTAAATTAACATATCATCATCATGAAAATAATTAGTAAAATGTCTGAATGGTCCTAAATATTGGGGGAAACCTAATTCACCCTTTTATTTTCCTTCTAATACAAACTAAAAAAAATAGTAAAAAAATAAATAGTATATCTAAAACATGAGTGTTGTTTCAAATATACACTAAATTTATTCACTTGAACAACTTTCAAATTATTCAAAATTAAACCATTAAATAAAGATCTGAATAGATAATTAAATACATAATTCCCACATCACAGCAGCCATATCACCCTGTAGCTCAAGACTGGTTGCCCACTGAAACTAAGTACCAGGATGGGACACCTCCTGGGGAAAACTAAGGTTGCTGCTGGAAGTGGTATTATGGAGGCCAGCAGGGGGTGCTCACCCTATGGTTAGTGTGGGTCCTAATGCCCCAGTATAGTGGTGGGGCCATTATACTGTAAAAAGACACCGTCCTTTGGATGAGATATTAAACCGTGGTCCATTAAAAATCCCAGGGCATTTCATTGTAAAGATTAGGGGTGTACACCAGTGTCCTGGCTAAATTCCCCCCACTGGCCCTTCTCAATCATGGCCTCCTAAAAATCCCCATCCACTAATTGTCTCTATAACTCCTCTCTCCACCATTAGCTGGTGTGTGGTGGGCGTACTGGTGCATTATGGCTGCTGTTGCATCATCCAGGTGGATGCAGCACACAGGTGGTGATTGAGGAGATTCCCCAGTTCATTGTGTAAAGCGCTTTGAGTGTACTGTCAGAAAAGTGCTATACACATGTAACGTTCATTCAAATATGTAATAAAATCAGTATAAAATGCTACAAAAATTATAAATCAATAAATGTCCATTATATTTCATTTTAGCACTAGTTTGCCATTTTATATTGGCCATAATTTTGGGTTGATTTTTCATTTTAAGTTTTAAGTAACTTGGCCCTTAATATCCTGAATGCAGCTTTCAACTGCAAATTTGAACCTTCAACTTTATAACACCGTAAGGAGCAAAACTTTCCTTTTAGGCCGAGATCAAATCTGCTCAACATCAATGATTCGTCATGTGTTTATCAAGTTCATTCAGGACTTTGTACTTGTGTGGTTTATGACTACAGGCCTGATTCACCTGACATATAAAAAAAATTGTTATATAAAATCTCATCGGCATATTTAATATAATATGATCATTGACCACCGGAAAGTAATGGTGCAGCACAGTACGACAAGAGAAACAAAGCTTTGACCTGGTTGCCGGTATCATAGTGATACCAGTGGGTTTGCATAGAAGCAAATGCTTTGTTCACCAGGACAAAGACCGGCGCAGGCAATATAATGACAGCATGATAAGAAGAGGTCTCGGGTACTTTCAGATATCACAATGTCATTATATTGCCTTCGGTGGTGATAAAAGCACCATCAAATGTGCTCCTCTTTTTCTCTCACAGTAATTAATAAGACATCCATGTAAAGACTGATGTCTCTTAATTTGAGGTCGGCATGTGGGAACGTCCTGACAAGTGATCTGAAATCAAAGTTTGAGGGGTAAAAAACTACTTTAAAAGGAAGGTTGTCGTTATTTACTCACCCTATGTCATTACAAACATTGATGATGTTTTCTGTGGAACACAAAAGGAGAATTTTGAAGAATCTTTATGTCTTTATGGACTTTGTTTGTGTAATCGGGATTCATTAGGCTACTGGATTCATTACATTTTTTGGACATCTCAAATGCTCACTGCCCAGTTTGTGCCAGCAGACAAATCATCTGACATTCATTTTGGTCTGGTAGTGTCCTGCTGAGATGTATCCTGAGCTTAACGGCTAATATTCTCAGATGAAGCTCAGAGTTTCTCAGCCCATCATGACTAACTCTGGCAAAACTTCAGCTGCAAAGTAAACCTCATCTCAGCTGCTATAAAAGGGCATCAAGCAGATTAGTTTGGCCAAACATATGATGCACCAGCATCCAGTAAGCAGCCTGATTTTACACATTTTATTGGAGATGATCAGGGCAAGAGTCAGGGAAGGATTATGACTTGCAAAGGCCCTGGGGCCAATTATCTCCAGTAGCCCCCCTCCACCCAAAAGTTGTTAAGCTTTTGGGTGGAGGGGCCATTGGCCCGGTCGGTAATCCGTCCCTGGCTAGAGTGTGTCTAACAAACAACCCGACCCAAATCACAATCCTTTACTAACTTCTGTATTACGAAAACGTCTAGGTTACGTATGTAACCTCCGTTCCCTGATGGAGGGAACGAGACGTTTGGTTCGGAGAAGTGACACTAGGGGTCTCTCTTGAGCGCCGATATATACCTCTATGAAAAAAGGCCAATGAGAAGTTGGCAGACGGTATTTGCATATCCCGCCCCGGACATACGGGCATTTAAGCGGGGTGAATACGGGAGTTCATTCAGGATTTTTCTGAGGAGCCGGAAATGTCCGGCCACAACAGTGGCTCGGCTCAGCGACGTGGCGGGGAAGACACAACGTTTCGTTCCCTCCATCGGGGAACGGAGGTTACATACGTAACCTAGACGTTCCCCTTCTGTTGCTCTCTCCACGTTGTGTCGGAGAAGCGACACTAGGGGTCCCACTTCAATCATGCCATGCGCTGAGCCGTGTACGTGAACTGCTGATACAGGAGCGGGCAGGTATTCTTACGTGCAAAGGCGACCAGCTGTATCAGGCTGCACGTACTCTTCCCCAATGCCCCAATTTCATGGTTACCCTAGTGAGGGGAACAAGGTGATGCTTGCCACTCACATGAGATGAAGACCCCGTTTCCACCTGGTATTAAGATTAGCGATTAGCATTCATATGTGGTTTGTGATCGGATCACGAAAACCACATATGAATGTGGTCAAAAACACATGTGACCGCGTCAGATTTGAGGTGTAAACGCTAATCTGTCCTGTCAACCACCCCTCACCTGTCAATCAACCGCTGCACTAAAACTAGAGTTTCAACTTTGCCATTTACGAGCGGCTTTAAAAGGAAATTACCGTCCGATGGGAACACGTTAAAATCCAGATACATACACAATCATGAGAGCTTCATGGATCTTCTTCAGTGTGTCTGATATCAACTCAGATGACAAGCATGAACACCTGAAGCTCCTTTAATACAGGTAATCCACTAAGATAACAGATAACTGCTTGACAGGTTGCGTTTGTACTTGCATTTCATTTAAACCACATTTGGGAGAAACCGTGCACCGTTTTTTCTGCGCTTTCTTTGTCTTTTTTTACTCTGTTCTGCTTTAATATCATGCAGTAACACACTGACATAGTGACTGATGTATGTCGTCATGAAACAGAGACCCTCCCCTCCAAATTCAAAGACAAATGGTCACAGGAGACACATTTAAGTGACCAGGTGTAAACAGCGATGTGTCTCACCTGACCACCCGAAACACATCGTAATAGCAGGTGGAAACGGGGCATATCAGTAACCTTATGGGGCTTTTACACTGCATGGTACAGTGCGACTGGACTCAACTCTGCTCGCTTTTGGGGGTTTTCCACTGTGGATAGTACCTGGTATCTGGTATATAGGCGGAATTCGCGGGGGGTCGGGGGGGTCAGGACCCCCCCATCTGAGGGTTGTCCCCCCCTAAAATATCATTAAAATAATTGTTTAAGAAATAAAATAATACAAATGCAAATGGGGCAACAACAATTAAAACCTTGGTGTCCCCTTCAAAAATTGCTCTTGAGAATTGTTATGTTTATTGTCCCCCCCCAACATTTTGATGAAATTTTCGCCCTGATCTGGTACTTTTTTAGTACCACCTCAGTCGAGGTTCCAAGCGAGCCGAGCTGATACTAAATGTGACGTCAAAACCCTGCAGATCACTGATTGGTCAGAGAGAATCGTCACTACCAGCGTCAGGTTTTGCGACACGGGACATCAAACCGCTCGTTTTAAAGTTAGCAACAGCGATAGCAGTATCATTTGTTCACGCGACTTTCGAATTGTAAATTGAAATGGCTGTGCGCAAAACCACGCCGTGGTCAATAAACGAGGTGCAGACGGTCCACTCGATAGCTACGATCTAAACGGAAAATGTCTCTTAGGAAGTTTCTCAGCTGTTGGCCGCACACGGCTACCAACGGACCTACCAACAGTGAAGGGAAAAGTTAAAAACACTTAAAAGTGACTACAGAACCATCAAGGACCACAACAGCCGGAGTGGTTCAAACAGAAGAAAGTGGAAGTGGTTCGACCAAATGGACGCTATGGATGGTTCGTTAACTCTATACTCTGCATAAAAATGTCACTTTATTTAGTCGACCAGCTACTGGAAGCTTCTAAAACAACCAGGCCAATTTAACTGTTACACTTGTGTAAAATCACCATGCAACAACTGCTTTATGCAGCACAATGAGCTAGTAGCTAACAGCTAGCGGCCGTGTTATTGTTGATTATTTTGTGTCGCTTTAAGATGATGTCACGGCAGTAGAGGCGGCGCAACTATGACGATCAGCCTATAATCCCACCCACGTTGAGGCGGCACTAAACAGCAGTGGAAAAGCAAGATCAGAAAAGTAAAGCGAGTATTATTCTACATGGAGAGGGTCCCCTCATGGGGGCTGCCATGTTAAAATCACATGACCAGCCGGAGACTTCTTGCTTAACTGTAACCCAGATTTTGCCTTTTTATTTATTTTTTTAAGAAAAGGAGAGAAGAATCGAATAGATATTTGTGGTATTCAACATGATCCCACAAATGCTGTCAATTGAGCTAAACTTGATTTAAACCTGGAATGTTCCTTTAAGATAACTTTGAATTCTCGGCCACTTCTGACATGTATATGTGGTGGACAAATTAGCTGAATTCTATCTGTGTAAACCAGCTTTTACTTTGCTCATTAGCCATTAAACTCTATATTTGCACTGAATGCACTCGTGTGCTTTTAAATGCACGCTCCTCCCTGTCTGGCTATTTTCCGCGGTCATGTGACTGAGCGCAGCCACAGCCCGGCAGAACGTCGCGTCATCACATTCTATCGCCAAACACAGAGCGAGAAAGCGAGCGGGGATTCTATTATGACGCAAACTGCATAAACCGCGTCCAGATCAAACGCTCACGCCGCCGGCCAATGAGAGGGCGGCGAGTGGATGCCTCGAACGCGACGTTCTCCAATCCCGCGTGCTGAAAGCGGATTACCGGTATCGCGTCCTTTTTTTTTTATACCTCGACTCCTCGAGACGTGGATGGTGGATCCGTAGCGTTTGGAAGACAGAACACACATATTTGAAGAAGAACAAAAACTGTCAGTGGATCGCTTAACTTTGTCTTTTATTTTTTTTATGGACGATATGGAAATACTCAATCGACGGTGATCGCTTCACAGCACAGAGGAAGAGGAAAGAGGTGCGCGTGGGTTTTTTTTTTTACACGTTAAATGTCTATGTCCGCCGTGAGCGCGTGAAAGCGGTATGGGGCGTGCACGCGCAAAGCACGAGAGCCATTGAATGTGTTGATTCTGGCATGTGCACGGTGTTAGATTAAGTCACAACAAAGTATCTAATAATAGCGAAATTGTGTGGTTGAAACGCGTTTTCCAACTATTATTTTATCATCCGATTTAGTGCTATTTTTATTCCATTAGCAGGTTAGCTCATGCACTAGCCTGCATGGTGGCTAGTGGAGGCGTGTTTACAGTGATTCATCCGTCTAGACAGCAAAGCATGACTCTACTACACACCCTTACATGACAACCTACCCATGTTATTATAATGTATGCACTTTGTATTCATATTTCATGCAAACCCTGCTTTAGGGAACGTAATGCATATTGATTTGGATTGCACGTGCGCTGGGCACACACACAAAGGCCAATGTCTATGTTGTGTGTTATGAGTCAGGTTGAATGCATGTGATTGCGTTTCAAAATCAAGGAAATATAGCGTAGCTTCCCTATTGCTTAAAGGCATGCACTTTTGCATGCAAACACAACTTTAGGGAATATAATGCATGCTGATATCCATTGCACATGTGTAATCTAGAGGTATACTCGCACAGAGATCCATTTTTCTATGCACTGTGTTATGTTTAAGGTTGAATGCAACTCTTTGCATTGCAAAGTCAGGGAGAGGTAACGTGACTATCAATTTGTTTAAAAATTTTGAAGAGTGAAAGTCATTCATATTTGAATGCAAACACTGATTTAGGAAATCTGTGCCATGCATTGTATGTTTCACACACAATGTCCTGTTGCTGTGGGGTGTGTTATGAGTTTTTGAATGCAACTCTTTGCATTGGAAAGTTAAGGAGAGAAAACACAACGACCCTTTTGTTGCAGTTTCGAAATCTGCATTGATTGCCCTTGAACTAACCAGGCCTGATTCATCAGTCAGTTTTCTGGAGACTGTGATGTCTTTAGTATGCATTGGAGATATTCTGATTGTTGCGTATTACATTAGAATGTAGGTGAGGAATTTCAGAATTCCCAGTTAAGTATAGGGTGTAATTGTACTTAAAGAAATAGTTCACCAAGAAATGAAAATTGTCATTCCAAACCAGTATTTCTTTCTTCTGTTGTAAACAAAAAGGGAATGTTTTTTTCATTCCATATAATGAAAGTGAATAAGAACGGGGGTCGTCAAGCTCCAAAATTGTGATAAAAGCACCATAAAATGGGTCCATATGACTTAAATTTCAGTCTGTTCCTCAATCAAAACTATTAAATGGCATAGTAGACTTATAATATAGCTCTCAAGCCGTATGGACCACATTGATACTTTCAGGGTGCAAAATTTTAATAGACAGTAATTTTGGTTTGGAATGACATGATGGTGAGTAAACAATTGCAGAATTTTCACTTATGGGTGAACTGTTCCTTTAATAAAATGTACTGGAGTATTTTCAAGGATAAGATTAATATGTTTATTGAATTGTTTAGGCTAGTGCTTAGATAAGTGCTGCCATATTTATACTTGATATGACTAGTTTGCCCTACATTTAGGAGGTTGTTTCCCTTCTTGGTAAGCACTTGCTGTGTTTTAGAGCGAAGATGTACCCTGAATATAAAAACATGTCCTAATAAGGATTACAAGTCTGAATGTGATGGAAAGATTCTCTGTGTATGTGTGTGGTGTTTGTCTCCCATCTGTGTAGTGTAATCTGTAAGACGTCTTTGCATTTATGGGTTGTGTGGACCGACAGCATTATAAGTTTGTGAATAGTTTTTAAAGCAGCCTAAACTCTTGTGACTGGCGATATTTTGGCAAAAGGATATTACGGCGTTCCTTAAACATTGCATGGAAGTTCCAAATTGAAATGTCCACTGTGTGCCGCTAAAAGCAAGTTAAATGTTCTCCCAAATAGGTGAGGTTTTGGGGGTTAATGCTTTATCAAGTTTTAAATCAATAAAAACGACCTGCCTACCCTAAACCTTGAACCTAACCGATAGTGTCAGAAAAAGCTAATCTGAGAAGAAAAAAACGCAATTGCAGAAGCGACCACGACATTTTGTGTTCCTGCTTTGACGCATTCGCCGCATGCGTTGACTCGCGTGCTCTTCTGGACTCGTTCCCTTCTCCTTTGCATCGCACGTGCGATGCTCTATCAGTTGAGCTACCACGCAGTTTAATCCCATGTGAAGAAGCTTGTAAATATAGTTCCGTCTGTAATGCTAAAATTTAAACGTAGTGCCTTACAAAAATGCGCTATGGAAAAATGTTTAGATGTCATAAGATAGCGTCGTGTGAGGAACAGGGCGAAAAGTACTTATTTGTGAACTGTAGGGTAGCTTGGTATACCATTACAAACTAAATATTGCGATATCATCTTGTTTCTACTGAAGGTACGATACTACAGTAATTCGCAATTTTTAGAACAATAAAAAAAAATCCCCATATGGCCATTTGGGATCATTAAACCTTCAAAGGATGCGATTTAATACACTATATTAGTCTGCATGCGCTGCGCACTTCAGAATGAACGAGGTGCGACGCTCTTACTAATCAGATTGTCTTCGTCAATGTTTTCATTTATGCTGTAAAGCTCTTTTGGACTTTAAACCAAAATAACTGCAATTTTATTTTTTAAATTAATACGTTTATATATTTAGTTTATTAGACACCATTTTGATTGGAGGTAGACCAATAAATCGGTGCCGATATTTGTTTTTTGTAACTATCGCTTATTGGCCCAAATCTATGCTTTTTGTATTTTTTTTTATCATTTTGTATTTTCAAAATAAAAGTCCCTGGTGTGTTTCGGGCTTGTTTATTCTTAAAAGTCCTGTGTTATGTCAAAATGTTGTCATCAGAACAAGTGATTTGTGTGATAGTGAATAAAAATCGTTGTCGCACCTCTAGTGTTCATTTCACCAGGAAACTGCCATGATTATTTACCTAAAATGTAGGCATCGCAAAGTGTTTCTATGATACCAGATTGTTTTAAAAGTATTTGTTAGTGCTTTGATGCCAATTCTGTTTTTGTAAAAAAGGCTGTGCCCGGTTTGGAAGGGGACGACTGACTCTAATGCCCGTTAATCTGGATCAGAGCCTCCCCTGCAGAGAGAGAACTGTGTCATAAACTTGGTATCACCCTCTGCACAGGGGCCCTAATGCAAACCATCAGGGCGGGGCCACACATGTGCTGATGCAAACTTATCTAAAGCAAGATAAAACACGGCCGTGAAGCATTCTGCTTCTAAACACTAAATCCCATTTGACTGCAAATAAGAGAGAAAGTGTGCCGTTAGCTATGGAAGTTTCTGAAAATGTCACGCCACTGATTTTGCAGAAGTTCAACAAGACTATGAAGTTTCTTGAAGGAAGTAGTGAAGTAATTAATACAGTGCTGCTTTGAGATTTGGTCTCAGCATGATAGTTTTGTTTTTTTATTTAACTGTTCACCTTAACTTCTCTGTGATGTAGTGGCAAAGTCCTTCAATACCCCTCAACTAAAACCATTTTCATTATTAAAGACATCTTATGGTGGTTCTTATTAACAAAGTGTGATTTATTATGGTATTAATGGTGTATTAAACCTCAAATCATGCAATTTGTTGAGGAGAGGTGAGCGATTTCTTTCCCAAGTGATCAGACTTAAGAGTTTCTCCTGGTGGGTAATAAAAACAGTTGTGCAGTTGAAGTCAGAAGTGTACATACATTTAGGTTGAAGTCATTCAAACAAATTTTTTTAGCCACACTTTTAGCCATTTTATATTAGCAAACTATAGTTTTGGCAAGTCGTTTAGGACATCTACTTTGTGCATAACACAAGTAATTTTTCCAACAATTGTTTACAGACTGATTGTTTCACTTTTAATTGACTATATCACAATTCCAGTGGATCAGAAGTTTACAGACACTAAGCTAACTGTGCCATTAATCAGCTTGGAAAATTCCAGAAAATTATAGCAAGCCTTTGGGCAAGCTAATTTGAGTCAATTGGATGTTTACTTGTGGATGTATTTTAAGGCCTATCTTCATACTCAGTGCTTCTTTGCTTGACATCATGGGAAAATAAAAAGAAATCAGCCAAGACATCAGAAAAACAATTGTGGACCTCCAAAGGTCTGGTTCATCCTTGGGAGCAATTTCCAAATGCCTGAAGGTACCATGTTCATCTGTACAAACAATAGTACTCAAGTATAAACAGCATGGTACCATGCAGCCATCATAACACTCGGGAAGGAGGCACATTCTGTCACCTAGAGATGAACGTAGTTTGGTGTGAAAAGTGCAAATCAATCCCAGAACAACAGCAAAGGACCTTGTAAAGATGCTGGAGGAAACAGGTAAACAAGTATCTATATCCACAGTAAAACGGGTCCTATATCAACATAACCTGATAGGCTGCTCAGCAAGGAAGAGGCCACTGCTTCAAAACCACCATAAAAAATCCAGACTACAGTTTGCAAGTTCACATGGGGACAAAGATTTGTCTCTTTGACTTTTTGGAGAAATGTTCTCTGGTCTGATGAAACAAAAATGTAACTGTTTGGCCATAATGACCATCGTTATGTTTGGAGGAAAAATGGTGAGGTTTGCAAGCCAAAGATTACCATCCCAACCGTGAAGCATGGGGATGGCTGCATCATGTTGTGGGGGTGCTTTGCTGCAAGAGGGACTGGTGCACTTCACAAAATAGATGGCATCATGAGGAAGGAAAATTATGTGGATATATTGAAGCAACATCTCAAGACATCAGCCAGGAAGATAAAGCTCGGTCTCAAATGGGTCTTCCAAATGGACAATGAGCCCAATCATACCTCCAAAGATGTGGCAAAAGGACAACAAAGTCAAGGGATTGGAGTGGCCATCACAAAGCCCTGACCTCAATCCGATGAAAATTTGTTGGCAGAACTGAAAAAGCATGTGCTAGCAATGAGGCCTACAAACCTGACTCGGTTACACCAGTTCTGTCTGGAGGAATGGGCCAAAACTCCAGCAACTTATTGTGAGAAGCTTGTGGAAGGATACCCAATTTAAAGGCAATGCTACCAATACCGGGCAACAAAGTGTATGTAAACTTCTGACCCACTCGGATCAGGAATATCAGGAATTGTTAAAAACTGAGTTTAAATGTATTTGCCTAAGGTGTATGTAAATGTCTGACTTCAACTCTAAAATTACATTAGAAAGAGTGACTTGAGCTCTATCTAGTGAAAGTAAATTTATAGAAACTTGGGGTTGCGCACTTTTTACTTGGGCCATTAAGCAGCTGCATATCAGTGCTCAAGCAACCAATTTGAACACCAAAGCATAATGGCAGCTGTTTTTGCACAGGATTACTCCTATTTCTTTTCATAAATGTAAGTAATCTAGTTCTTCTACTAGGACAAGTATAAAGATGTGCTCTTAACTCTAGCTTTTGAACTGATTATTTTGTTTGCAAAATTGTTTTATTATATGTTGACTGGCTTTTTTGTATATCATTCATTTGTGAGGATCAGTATTGTCAGTCAAAATGGCATAGACTGCTGTGTGGCAGCTGTCCTGGCACCAGTTTGCAAGCACACAATGCCAACAAGCCATGCCAGAGAGAGGAAACAGATTTATCCAATATTGCCTCTGAGCCACACAGTGTTCATGTTGAACTTGTCCTGGCATGAGTCCCCTATTCAACTAACTAGAGCCCGACCATCATGGGATTTTTGATACCGATTTTAGAGGGGGAAAATTCACATATTACCAATATAGTTGCTGATATAGGTCCTAGTTAAATTTTGAGCTGCAATGAAAACAGACATTTTCTATGTGGATTGTGCTCTGACTATGCAAAGCTACTTTCTTAAACAAATATCTTTATCAAAGAATATTTAATATTATACATTGTCAACAAAATCTGGAAATGAAAACTCCCACCACTGTTTAACAAGTCAAACCCCTTTTCAAAGATGCTTTAAAGAAAAGGGATATCTGGAAAACCATTGGGTTTACCCTCAAAATTAATGGTGAGAAGTAGTAATGGAGATTGAATAATGAAAAGCTAATGCTAGCTGGTAGCATAAAATTACCTCAGGTATTAAGCGCTTTGTCTTGCCTCCTTTTGAAGTTGCGGTGAAAATTACAACGTTAGCTAAATCTGTTACTTTTATGTAATGCAGTGGAGCTCTATATAATTATTTAAAAAAAAAAATATATATATATATATATATATATATATATTTCCACTTTTTCTCCCAATTTGGAATTCCCAATGTGCTTTTGAAGTCCTCGTGGACGCATAGTGATTCGCCTCAATCCGGGTGGCGGAGGACGAATCCCAGTTGCCTCCGCATCTGAGACCGTCAACCCGCGCATCTTATCACGTGGCTTTTTGAGCACGTTGCTTTGGAGAATGGCGCATGTGGAAGCTTCATGCCATCCACCGCAGCATCCACGTTCAACTCACCACGTAACACACCAAGAGCAAACCACATTATAGCGACCACAAGGAGGTTACCCCATGTGACTCAGGGAGGCTAGCAACCGGGCAAATTTGGTTGCTTAGGAGGAAATTTGGTTACCTGGCTGGAGTCACTCAGCACCCCCTGGGATTCGACCTAGCGAACCCCAAGTGTGGTAGCCAGCATCTTATACCACTGAGCTACCCACGCCCCCTCTTTAATTCTTTACCATTTAGTCGTTTAATGCACCGCTGATACAGCTATCAAAGTGCCGCTTGTTAACTGCCAGACTTCAAATCCTCTGCTGTGGATAATGTTACTGTAATAATGCATAATCCACCGGTTTATTTGTGAGGTGTTGTGGTGAATGTTTTTGAGTTAACACAGCTAAATATTTAAAATCACAATAATAATAAAAAAACAATCGGAAGGTCTGCGGCAATTCTCACCTCTGTAAATAGATTGATAGAACTGACTCATTTGCGTCATTTTCAGTACGTCAAGTTAAAAAGATGACGTTAACAGAAGCATACAACATTGATTTACAACCTCGAAGCTCACGGTAGGTCTGACTTTAAAGGTTTGTAAGTTATCATTAAAAACCAATTAGTCGAAGGAGAAAATTAATGGAATGTTTACTTCCAGACCAGTCTGTTGCACTCCATTGAGATCCTCATTAGCCGCTTTTTCACTATCGGGCCAGTGTGAACAAGGGCCATCAACTGGCCAGCCAGGGCCAAAAGCCTCGGACATGAGCCGCAAGGCCAAAATCGATCTGCATTCCCATCATCTGGCCCATTTCACAAGCAAGAGGGAAGCTTAAGCGGAGGTATCATGTTGTCTAGTTCTCTAGAATATCGAGTTAAATCGAATGTACACTGTAAGATAAGTTCGTGTTGACAACTCGCTGACTGCCATGGTGTCCCAAGTAGTCTCTCTACTAACAGCAGGACGATGTCCCAGCACACTGTCTATGAAAGTTCACCGAACCATGGAAAGTAATTTCTTTGGGCACTGCTTTGTCCATTGGGCGTTTTAATGGATTTGTACCGTGCCTGCATTTTTTACATTTATATTTACCCATACATGTACCGTTGTGCGCTGGATATGCAACCTGAGAAGTTTGGCAAATCTCCGCTTTTGACATTGAACCCGCTTCAATCACCTGTTGGCCTTTTTTGGCCCAAGGGTAATCGCTGGGCCAAAGGTCATTGGCCCAGAGGAGGCACGATGAGGCCCTGGAAGTGACAGTGGGAACTCAACTGGCCCTGGCACGCTCTAGCACTCCGATAGTGGAAACACGGCTACTGTTTTGTACCAGAAAAATTCTACAGTTACATTTTAAAAAATATAATATTAAGAAATTAGAAAAAAAAATCATAGCTACATTTTGTTAATGATTATTATTATAAAATGAAAGTGCACTAAGTACTTTTTCAAAAGGGTGGCTTAACTGTAGGGCTTGTAGTCTGGCAAGCACAGTTACAAGATAGCACTGTTCACCAGGCCAATAACATACCTCCGAGTATTATTTTCAGGGTTCATGACAACACAATACAAAACCTTGAGTCTTATCAGCAATTTCTAGCCCATGTTCTGTGGGTGGAGCTTGACACATTCTTGATGCAGTTTGCTTTTGTTCGGCATGAGCGAAATGCTGTTGTGATTTGAGTATGTAAATGTCTGTCTTTGTTTTGTCTCTTCCTGTGGCTCAGAGCAGGGACTGCTGGGAAACCATGTGACATTTTTGGGTTGTTTCTGGGTCCCTTGAGAAATGGATTGAGTTAGTGCTGGTGTATTGGACTTGATTTAATATCCTTCATCCCATATCCTGCATATCAACAAGGCACATCACAGTGCTTGTTGATGTTTAAATGGCTGTATTTGAGAACATATTTTAAGATTTAAAGTAATTTGATTCCACATCTCTATGCCATCACAAGCTGGCTTTGAGGTTGATTTAGGCCAGAAACATACTTTACGTCAGTACGCATACACCGATGCCATCGATTGGCCTATGTGCAGTCCAGTTGAACATGCTTAACATTCGTTCTTGCATTACTGTGGCCTGAAGTATATAACAAAGAAATATCATAGTAATCAGTTTATGCAATGTTTGGAAGTAATTTAGTTTCAAACGATTGTTTTCATGGGTCGTTATTATTTTAAAACAATATTTATTTGAGCAATTTCGCCATTGTTGTTGCTAGTGGCCCAGATAATACATACTTTTCCTTCCTGGGTCGACTGATAGTCTTGACTGTTAGTTAATTGATTGTATATTGCGTATTTTATTTTAAAAAAATTCTTACCTTTCCATTTTTCTCTATTTAGTTGCCTATAAGAAGGCTCCACCACCTATTCCTCCACGTACAACCTCGAAACCCTATATCTCTGTAACGGTCCAGAGCAGCACCGAATCCGCACAGGACACGTACTTGGACAGTCAGGACCAGCGCAGCGAGGTCAACAGCCAATCAGGACGCAGCAATTCTTCCGACAGCCTCGCCAGCTCTCGTACAGGAAGTTTGGTGAAGTGTGCCAAGCGGCCACCCATCCTGCCCCCCATCCCAGCCCCGAGGGAACCCGTACCCCTGCCCAGCGCGAGAGTTACCACCCCGCCTCCTGCTGTTGTTCCACCCTTTCCCGCCCCAGATGTTAAAAATGAGCCAGTGAGACTGACGGTGGCAGCTAACGAAGCACAAGCTCCGCCCAAAAGAAAACTATCATCGATTGGTATTCAGGTGCGTACACGAGAATTCGACATGTACTTGTATTGCGTTATGAATTGCAGTTGCACGTTTCGGAACGCAACAATGCAAGAAAAGTGCGTTATTGTGTTGTGTTTCTGTGCTTGTTTTTCTTAGATGGACAAACAAATTACAGAATATATAATAACATGTTGTTATAATGTTAATTGGGAATTTATATTGGGAATTTTTAGATAAATGGATGTATGTATGTATGTATGTAATGCATAATAATAATAATTATAATGGCAGGTTTATTAGTAAATTGGTTTTATTGTTGATATTTTAAAATGTAAAATATAATGAAATATATTTGTATACATTTATATAAATATATTTATCATAGTAATGGTATGTAATCCCAAAAAATTGTAAATTGTGTATATACATTTTATAATATGATAGAAGAATAATTTTTTATAAAATGTTTTTGTGAAATGGCACTTGTTTGCCTTTGCGAATAATTTGCATCACATTATGCGCAGAGTATGTTTTTGACATTATTGACCGTCCCATTTTTAGATAAATATTTTATAATATTTTTTTTTGTCACAGGTGGATTGTGTTCAGCCGGTACTGAAAGAGGAACAAACTCCCACGACCAGGTTTCAGTCTATCGGAGTTCAAGTTGAAGACGGCAGGCCGTGAGTTTTTATTTTTTATTTTAATTTTTTTACAATTTATCCCCTTCCCATTTTCATCCAATTTGGAATGCCCAATTCCCACTAATTAGCATGTCCTTGTGGTGGCACGGTTACTCGCCTCAATCTCTGTGTGCGGAGGACAAGTCTCCGTTGCCTCCGCTTCTGAGACCGTCAATCCGCGCATCTTATCATGTGACTCGTTGTGCGTGACAGCGCGGAGACTTGCAGCATGTGGAGGCTCATGCTACTCGCTGCAATCCATTCACAATTTACCACACGCCCCACTGAGAGCGAGAACCCCTAATCGCGACCACAAAGAGGTTACCCCATGTGACTCTACCCTCCATAGCAACTGGGCCAATTTGGTTGCTTAGGAGACCTGGTTGAAGTCACTCAGCACGCCCTGTATTCTAACTGGTAGTCAGCGTCAGAGATACCCAGGCCCCCTGAAAAATCATTAAAGAAAAGGTTCATTAAAATGTTTTAATTGCCAACATTTAATCACCCTCATGTTTTTCCAAACCTGTATGACTTCCTTTCCTCCTCCTCCACATCTTTTCTCTGTACAATGAAATTGAATGGTGACTCAGATGAAAATTCTGCGCAACATCTCCTTTTGTGTTTGAAATAGAAAGTCATACGGGTTTAACTTGAGGGTGAGTAAATGACAGAATTTGGCTCCTCTGTATCCTTGAGCAATAAAAGTTACCGCTTGTCTCTCATTTAATGTTTGCCTCCATTTACACATTTGTAATGTGATCCTTATGTTGACAGTAGCACAAAAGCCTCTTATAGTGTGTGTGTGTGTGTGTGTGTGTGTGTGTGTGTGTGAGAATGCTTCTCAGCCTCAAAACGCACACAAATAATGATTGAGTGCCACCGGGCATCTGATAATGAGATTTGGTCTGTATCTCTCACTCAATTTGTTCTCTGGCTGTCTCTATAGCAGTTTATTTTCATATCTCTCTGTCTCTCATTTACATATCTCTGTTGAAGTAAGCTGTCTCCCACACATCAGCTGTCTGTCTTTCTTTTCTGGCCTTCTGTTCTGGTTTTCTCTTAAATAGACAAATGAAGTACAGTATATTTCATAACATGTAATGTTATTTGAGAAATTAAGTTTTATTTGAGGTGTTTAGAATTGTATTATGCTAGAAAATATGATTTAATACAAGAAATGCATAGTGTTTCAGAATATATCATATAGTTATTGTTTTACTCCGATCAGCCACAACATTAAAACCACCTGCCTAATATTGTGTAGGTCCCCCTCGTGCCGCCAAAACCGCGCCAACCGGCATCTCAGAATAGCATTCAGAGATTACATTCGTCTCACCAGAGTACAGAGCGGTTATCTGAGTTACTGTAGACTTTGTCAGCTCAAACCTGTCTGGCCAATCTCTGTTGACCTCTCTCATCAACAAGGTGTTTTCATCCGCAGAACTGTTGCTCACGGGATGTTGTGTGTGAAAATCCCAGGAGATCAGCAGTTACAGAAGTACACAAACCAGCCCATCTGGCACCAACAATCATCCATTATCTAATCAGTCAATCATGTGGCTGTGCAGTGCATAAAATCATCCAGATACGGGTCAGGAGCTTCAGTTAATGTTCACATCAACCATCAGAATGGGTGATTTGGACCGTGGCATGAATTGTTGGTGCCAGTTGGGCTGGTTTGAGTATTTGTGTAACTGCTGATCTCCTGGGATTTAAAAAAATATATAATTTAAAATTGAAAGAGAAAGTATTCAGACCCTTTCATTATTATTATTATTATTATTATTATTATTATTATTATTATTATTTTTTAAATTCACATTTTGTTGTTGCAGCCTTTTCGAAAAAACTTTGCAAATGTATTATTAATTAAAAAAAACAGAAATATCACATTGACATAAGTATTCAGACCCTTTGCCATTACAATTACAATTGAGATGTTTCTGCACTTTGATTGGAGTCCATCTGTGGTGAATTCAATTGATTGGACATGATTTGGAAAAGCACACACCTGTCTATATAAGCTCTCACAGCTGAAAATGCATTTCTGAGTGAAAACCAAGCCATGAGGTCAAGGTAACTGCCTGCAGAGCTCAGAGACAGGATTGTGTCGAGACACAGTTCTGGGGAAGGCTGCATTTAAAAACAAACTATTTGAGAGAAATGGGATGTACCTGAGCTAAATTTCAAGTGTCATAGTAAGGGGTCTGAATACTTGTACACATGTTAATGTGATATTTCAGTTTTTCTTTTTAATACATTTGCAAAGATATTAAAAATCACATTTTTGCTTTGTCATTATGGGGTATGGAGTGTAGATTGATGTGAAAAAAATGTATAATTTAAAGCAAGCTTAGCATAAGGCTGCAGCATAACAAAATGTGAAAAAAACCTTTTACATAATAGATTTATCACAGAATAGAAGTGTTTAATAGAAGCAGACAGCAAGAAAGTCCCTTTTGACCAACATCTCTGACAGCTGTCTTCTCTCCGTATGTCTAGACTCAGTCGCTTCACTAGCATGGCGTCTAGACAGGAGACAACGGAGGCCGAATCTCAGGAGCAGTCCGACGGTAAAACTGCTGCGAATAAGATGCCCAACCAATGGCTGGACGGTGGCGTGCACAAACCCTCGAGATCAGACATGACTCACTGCAGTTCTGCCTCGCTGCAGGAAACACTAGACCCCGCACTGGATCCGTCCTCGCTCCCCCCACCTGACCCCTCGCTGCAGGATGGGACTGGGAGCGTGAATGGAGCCTTGGAGCAGCCCGGGGCAGCGGCGTGCCTCAGAGATGGACGCTGCTTCCAGAAGCTTCTTCAAGCAGAGACGGAACGCATGAAGGCCTGGTGTCAACAGATGGAGGAGGAGACCAAAGACAAACAGTTGTCAGAGGAGGGTGAGATATAATTGTTTTTATACTGGTCTCTGAACAGCCGTTCATCTAGACCACATCTATAACGTTTAAACTGAATTTTCACCCAAAAATGAAAATTCTAGGATCGTTAATTCACTCTAATGTCGTTCCAAACCTGTACAACTTTCTTCTGTGGAACACAATAGGAGGTGTTAGGCAAAATGTTAGCCTCCGTCACTTCACATTCATTGTATTAAAAAAGCCTCAAAACTGAAGCTGCCTTCACACTGCCAGCTACTTTGTTGCTGCACTCATGAGGTGAGTGAATGAGGTGAGTGAATGAGGTGAGTGAATGAGGTGAGTGAATGAGGTGAGTGAATAAGGTGAGGTGAGTGAATGAGGTGAGGTGAGTGAATGAGGTGAGTGAATAAGGTGAGGTGAGTGAGTGAGGTGAGGTGAGTGAATAAGGTGGGGTGGGTGAGTGGGGTGAGGTGAGGGGAGTAGGTGAGTGAGGTGAGTGAATAAGTTGAGTGGGGTGAGGTGAGTGAATAAGGTGGGGTGGGTGAGTGGAGTGAGGTGAGGGGAGTAGGTGAGTGAGGTGAGTGAATAAGTTGAGTGGGGTGAGGTGAGTGAATAAGGTGAGTGAGGTGAGGTGAGTGAGTGAGTGAGGTGAGTGAATGAGGTGAGTGGGTGAGTGAGTGAGTGAGGTGAGTGAATAAGGTGAGTGAGTGAATAAGGTGAGGTGAGTGAGTGAATGAGGTGAGTGAGTGAATGAGGTGAGTGAGTGAATGAGGTGAGTGAGTGAGTGAGGTGAGTGAATAAGGTGAGGTGAGTGAATGAGGTGAGTGAGTGAGGTGAGTGAATGAGGTGAGGTGAGTGAGGTGAGTGAATAAGGTGAGGTGAGTGAATGAGGTGAGTGAGTGAATAAGGTGAGGTGAGTGAATAAGGTGAGTGAGGTGAGTGAGGTGAGGTGAGTGAATAAGGTGAGTGAGGTGAGGTGAGTGAGGTGAGTGAGTGAATAAGGTGAGTGAGGTGAGGTGAGTGAGGTGAGTGAGTGAATAAGGTGAGGTGAGGTGAGTGAATAAGGTGAGTGAGGTGAGGTGAGTGAATAAGGTGAGGTGAGTGAAGGTGAGGTGAGTGAATAAGGTGAGGTGAGGTGAGTGAATAAGGTGAGTGAGGTGAGGTGAGTGAATAAGGTGAGGTGAGGTGAGTGAGGTGAGGTGAGTGAGTGAGTGAGTGAATAAGGTGAGGTGAGTGAGTGAGTGAATAAGGTGAGTGAGGTGAGGTGAGTGAATAAGGTGAGGTGAGGTGAGTGAATAAGGTGAGGTGAGGTGAGTGAATAAGGTGAGTGAATGAGGTGAGGTGAGTGAATAAGGTGAGGTGAGTGAATAAGGTGAGGTGAGTGAATAAGGTGAGGTGAGTGAATAAGGTGAGGTGAGGTGAGTGAATAAGGTGAGGTGAGTGAGGTGAGTGAATAAGGTGAGGTGAGTGAATAAGGTGAGGTGAGGTGAGTGAATAAGGTGAGTGAATGAGGTGAGGTGAGTGAATAAGGTGAGGTGAGTGAATAAGGTGAGGTGAGTGAATAAGGTGAGGTGAGGTGAGTGAATAAGGTGAGTGAGGTGAGGTGAGTGAATAAGGTGAGGTGAGTGAATAAGGTGAGGTGAGGTGAGTGAATAAGGTGAGTGAGGTGAGGTGAGTGAATAAGGTGAGGTGAGTGAATAAGGTGAGGTGAGGTGAGTGAGGTGAGGTGAGTGAATAAGGTGAGTGAATAAGGTGAGGTGAGTGAGTGAATAAGGTGAGTGAGGTGAGTGAATAAGGTGAGTGAGGTGATGTGAGTGAATAAGGTGAGGTGAGTGAATAAGGTGAGGTGAGGTGAGTGAATAAGGTGAGTGAATAAGGTGAGGTGAGGTGAGTGAGTGAGTGAATAAGGTGAGTGAGGTGAGTGAATAAGGTGAGGTGAGTGAATAAGGTGAGGTGAGTGAATAAGGTGAGGTGAGGTGAGTGAGTGAGTGAATAAGGTGAGTGAGGTGAGGTGAGTGAATAAGGTGAGGTGAGGTGAGTGAATAAGGTGAGGTGAGTGAATAAGGTGAGGTGAGTGAGGTGAGTGAATAAGGTGAGGTGAGTGAGGTGAGTGAATAAGGTGAGGTGAGGTGAGTGAATAAGGTGAGTGAGTGAGGTGAGTGAATAAGGTGAGTGAATGAGGTGAGGTGAGTGAATAAGGTGAGTGAATGAGGTGAGGTGAGTGAATAAGGTGAGTGAGGTGAGGTGAGTGAATAAGGTGAGGTGAGGTGAGTGAATAAGGTGAGTGAATGAGGTGAGGTGAGTGAATAAGGTGAGTGAGGTGAGGTGAGGTGAGTGAATAAGGTGAGTGAGGTGAGGTGAGTGAATAAGGTGAGTGAGTGAATAAGGTGAGTGAATAAGGTGAGGTGAGTGAATAAGGTGAGGTGAGTGAATAAGGTGAGTGAGGTGAGGTGAGTGAATAAGGTGAGTGAATAAGGTGAGGTGAGTGAATAAGGTGAGGTGAGGTGAGTGAATAAGGTGAGGTGAGGTGAGTGAATAAGGTGAGGTGAGTGAGTGAGTGAATAAGGTGAGTGAGGTGAGGTGAGTGAGTGAGTGAGTGAATAAGGTGAGGTGAGTGAGTGAGTGAATAAGGTGAGTGAGGTGAGGTGAGTGAATAAGGTGAGTGAGGTGAGTGAATAAGGTGAGGTGAGTGAGGTGAGTGAATAAGGTGAGGTGAGGTGAGTGAATAAGGTGAGGTGAGGTGAGTGAATAAGGTGAGTGAATGAGGTGAGGTGAGTGAATGAGGTGAGGTGAGTGAATAAGGTGAGGTGAGGTGAGTGAATGAGGTGAGGTGAGGTGAGGTGAGTGAATGAGGTGAGGTGAGTGAGTGAGTGAGTGAGGTGAGGTGAGTGAATAAGGTGAGTGAGTGAGGTGAGTGAATAAGGTGAGTGAGTGAGTGAGGTGAGTGAATAAGGTGAGGTGAGTGAGTGAGGTGAGTGAATAAGGTGAGGTGAGGTGAGTGAATAAGGTGAGGTGAGGTGAGTGAATAAGGTGAGTGAGGTGAGTGAATAAGGTGAGGTGAGGTGAGGTGAGTGAATAAGGTGAGTGAGGTGAGGTGAGTGAATAAGGTGAGGTGAGTGAGTGAGTGAATAAGGTGAGTGAGGTGAATAAGGTGAGGTGAGTGAGTGAGTGAATAAGGTGAGTGAGGTGAGGTGAGTGAATAAGGTGAGTGAGGTGAGGTGAGTGAATAAGGTGAGTGAGGTGAGGTGAGTGAATAAGGTGAGTGAGGTGAGGTGAGTGAATAAGGTGAGGTGAGGTGAGTGAATAAGGTGAGGTGAGTGAGTGAATAAGGTGAGTGAGGTGAGTGAATAAGGTGAGGTGAGGTGAGTGAATAAGGTGAGTGAGGTGAGGTGAGTGAATAAGGTGAGGTGAGTGAATAAGGTGAGGTGAGGTGAGTGAATAAGGTGAGTGAGGTGAGGTGAGTGAGTGAGGTAGGTGAGGTGAGTGAATAAGGTGAGGTGAGTGAGTGAGGTGAGTGAGTGAGTGAATAAGGTGAGGTGAGTGAATGAGGTGAGGTGAGTGAATGAGGTGAGGTGAGTGAATGAGGTGAGGTGAGTGAATGAGGTGAGGTGAGTGAATGAGGTGAGTGAGGTGAGGTGAGTGAATGAGGTGAGTGAGGTGAGTGGGGTGAGGTGAGTGAATGAGGTGAGTGAGTGAGTGAGTGAGGTGAGGTGAGTGAATAAGGTGAGTGAGGTGAGGTGAGTGAATAAGGTGAGTGAGTGAGTGAGTGAGGTGAGTGAATAAGGTGAGGTGAGTGAATGAGGTGAGTGAGGTGAGTGAGTGGTGAGTGAATAAGGTGAGTGAGGTGAGTGGGTGAGGTGAGTGAATAAGGTGAGTGAGGTGAGGTGAGTGAATAAGGTGAGGTGAGTGAATAAGGTGAGTGAGGTGAGTGGGGTGAGGTGAGTGAATGAGGTGAGTGAGTGAGTGAGTGGGGTGAGGTGAGTGAGTGAGGTGAGGTGAGTGAATAAGGTGAATGAGGTGAGTGAATAAGGTGAGTGAATGAGGTGAGGTGAGTGAATAAGGTGAGGTGAGTGAATGAGGTGAGGTGAGTGAGGTGAGGTGAGTGAATAAGGTGAGTGAATAAGGTGAGTGAATGAGGTGAGGTGAGTGAATGAGGTGAGTGAGTGAATGAGGTGAGTGAATAAGGTGAGGTGAGTGAATAAGGTGAGGTGAGTGAATGAGGTGAGGTGAGGTGAGTGAATGAGGTGAGTGAGGTGAGTGAATGAGGTGAGTGAGTGAGTGAGGTGAGTGAATGAGGTGAGTGAGGTGAGTGGGGTGAGGTGAGTGAATGAGGTGAGTGAGTGAGTGAGTGAGGTGAGGTGAGTGAATAAGGTGAGTGAGGTGAGGTGAGTGAATAAGGTGAGTGAGTGAGTGAGTGAGGTGAGTGAATAAGGTGAGGTGAGTGAATGAGGTGAGTGAGGTGAGTGAGGTGAGGTGAGTGAATAAGGTGAGTGAGGTGAGTGGGTGAGGTGAGTGAATAAGGTGAGTGAGGTGAGGTGAGTGAATAAGGTGAGGTGAGTGAATAAGGTGAGTGAGGTGAGTGGGGTGAGGTGAGTGAATGAGGTGAGTGAGTGAGTGAGTGGGGTGAGGTGAGTGAGTGAGGTGAGGTGAGTGAATAAGGTGAATGAGGTGAGTGAATAAGGTGAGTGAATGAGGTGAGGTGAGTGAATAAGGTGAGGTGAGTGAATGAGGTGAGGTGAGTGAGGTGAGGTGAGTGAATAAGGTGAGTGAATAAGGTGAGTGAATGAGGTGAGGTGAGTGAATGAGGTGAGTGAGTGAATGAGGTGAGTGAATAAGGTGAGGTGAGTGAATAAGGTGAGGTGAGTGAATGAGGTGAGGTGAGTGAATGAGGTGAGTGAATGAGGTGAGTGAGGTGAGTGAATGAGGTGAGTGAGTGAGTGAGTGAGGTGAGGTGAGTGAATGAGGTGAGTGAATGAGGTGAGTGAGGTGAGGTGAGTGAATAAGGTGAGTGAGGTGAGTGAATAAGGTGAGGTGAGTGAGGTGAGGTGAGTGAATAAGGTGAGTGAGTGAGTGGGGTGAGGTGAGTGAGTGAGGTGAGGTGAGTGAATAAGGTGAGTGAGGTGAGGTGAGTGAATAAGGTGAGGTGAGTGGGTGAGTGAATGAGGTGAGGTGAGTGAATAAGGTGAGGTGAGTGGGTGAGTGAATAAGGTGAGTGAATGAGGTGAGGTGAGTGAATGAGGTGAGGTGAGTGAATGAGGTGAGGTGAGTGGGTGAGTGAATGAGGTGAGGTGAGTGGGTGAGTGAATAAGGTGAGGTGAGTGGGTGAGTGAATAAGGTGAGTGAATGAGGTGAGGTGAGTGGGTGAGGTGAGTGAATAAGGTGAGGTGAGTGGGTGAGTGAATGAGGTGAGGTGAGTGGGTGAGTGAATAAGGTGAGGTGAGTGGGTGAGTGAATAAGGTGAGTGAATAAGGTGAGGTGAGTGAATAAGGTGAGGTGAGTGAATAAGGTGAGGTGAGTGAATGAGGTGAGTGAGGTGAGGTGAGTGAATGAGGTGAGTGAATAAGGTGAGGTGAGTGAGGTGAGGTGAGTGAGGTGAGGTGAGTGAATGAGGTGAGTGAATAAGGTGAGTGAATAAGGTGAGGTGAGTGGGTGAGTGAATAAGGTGAGTGAGTGAGTGAGGTGAGTGAATAAGGTGAGTGAATAAGGTGAGTGAGGTGAATGAGGTGAGGTGAGTGAGTGAGTGAGTGAATAAGGTGAGGTGAGTGGGTGAGTGAGGTGAATGAGGTGAGGTGAGTGAGTGAGTGAGTGAATGAGGTGAGGTGAGTGAGTGAGTGAGTGAATAAGGTGAGGTGAGTGAATAAGGTGAGTGAGGTGAATGAGGTGAGTGAGTGAGGTGAGTGAATAAGGTGAGTGAATAAGGTGAGTGAGGTGAATAAGGTGAGTGAGTGAGGTGAGTGAATAAGGTGAGTGAGGTGAATAAGGTGAGTGAGTGAGGTGAGTGAATAAGGTGAGTGAGGTGAATGAGGTGAGGTGAGTGAGTGAGTGAGTGAATAAGGTGAGTGAGGTGAGTGGGGTGGGTGAGGTGAGTGAATAAGGTGAGTGAGGTGAGTGGGGTGGGTGAGGTGAGTGAATAAGGTGAGTGAGGTGAGTGAATGAGGTGAGGTGAGTGAATAAGGTGAGTGAGGTGAATGAGGTGAGGTGAGTGAGTGAGTGAGTGAATAAGGTGAGTGAGTGAGTGAGGTGAGTGAATAAGGTGAGTGAATAAGGTGAGTGAGGTGAATGAGGTGAGGTGAGTGAGTGAGTGAGTGAATAAGGCGAGTGAATAAGGTGAGTGAATAAGGTGAGTGAATAAGGTGAGTGAATAAGGTGAGTGAGGTGAATGAGGTGAGGTGAGTGAATAAGGTGAGTGAGGTGAGTGGGGTGGGTGAGGTGAGTGAATGAGGTGAGTGAATAAGGTGAGTGAATAAGGTGAGTGAATAAGGTGAGTGAGGTGAATGAGGTGAGGTGAGTGAATAAGGTGAGTGAGGTGAGTGGGGTGGGTGAGGTGAGTGAGTGAGGTGAGTGAGGTGAGTGGGGTGGGTGAGTGAGTGAGTGAGGTGAGTGGGGTGGGTGAGGTGAGTGAGGTGAGTGGGGTGGGTGAGGTGAGGTGAGTGGGGTGGGTGAGTGAGTGAGGTGAGTGGGGTGGGTGAGGTGAGTGAATAAGGTGAGTGAGTGAGGTGAATGAGGTGAGGTGAGTGAATAAGGTGAGTGAGGTGAGTGGGGTGGGTGAGGTGAGTGAATGAGGTGAGTGAGGTGAGTGAGGTGGGTGAGTGAGTGAGTGAGGTGAGTGAGGTGGGTGAGGTGAGTGAGTGAATTAATTAATTTCCAACAGCTGGTCACTATAGACCAGGAACACCACAGGTGTAACCAGGTTAAAACCAATACAATTTTATAAAAAAAAAAAGTCATTGCATTTTATTCCGAATAAATGAGATAAACTAGTTTTCTGGAAGAAAAATACAGAAAAAGTTAATTGACCAGTTTGGACAATATAAGGGTTAAAGGTGTTTGGTAAGTTATTCAAAGTAGTCCATAATTAATCACTAATTACTTCTATAAAATTGTAATCAGATTACTTTACTGTTTATGGTGTTGAAAGGGTAATCGCACATTGCTAATAACTAGGACTGGGTAAAAATATAGATTTTCCAATGCATCTTAATCTTCATTTGAATGATCTCAATATCGATTCTTAAATCCCAGTTTGAAACGTCTGCAGCTCTTCTATGAAGGAGGAAGTGGGGGTCAGGTGAACGGTCCACGTAATTCTTAATTTTGATCACTTTTCAATGTATCTACACACTGTCCGCTGAACACACACACACACACACACACAGCTTCGTGCATCTTTCTCTCTCTTCTGCTGCCGTCTCCTCCCCTTT
This sequence comes from Xyrauchen texanus, assembly GCF_025860055.1. NCBI lineage: Eukaryota > Metazoa > Chordata > Actinopteri > Cypriniformes > Catostomidae > Xyrauchen > Xyrauchen texanus. The sequence continues at coordinate 7,496,260 of NC_068300.1, forward strand.
TATCTCCACTACAGCTCACTGGAAACACAAACGGGTGTCAGATGCACAGATGAAAATCCTTAATCACTCAGTTTAACAAAATATATACAGAATAAAGATTTCATGTGAGTTCAGGAAGCTGTCACTAATAGCAGCAGGTTTAACTTGGCGTTCTGGGCCTTGTTTCCCAATCTCGTGTCTCTTCACCGGCAATCACTGGAGCTTCCCTTTCCAGACGTGCACGAAATGCCCAAAGGAGCCATGAATAAATGATGATATCACTTTCTCTCTCTAAACATGCGGACTCATTAACAAGCTTTAATCTGAAATGGCTCTCAGTTGTCGGCTAATTTTGGCTCCTCAATCCTGTGATTTAATGTCATTAGGTTCGAACCTGGCAGGAGCAAAAGAGAGCCTGGAAAACCGATGGTGGCTTCTGTGAGATGATGATGCATACGTGATGTATTTTCCACTTGGGCAGCGTCAAACAGAACAAATCAATGTTTTGCATTTATTAAAGTCTCAAGAAGAGTATGTCCTCTGTCTCTGTAGTGTTGGGAACGATCCGCAGTGCAGTCGGCAGCGCTCAACTCTTAATGTCTCAGAAGTTCCGGCAGTTCCAGGGGCTTTGTGAGCAGAACCTGGTGAGTATCCGGATGCGGCCCAGTTTCACATGGGTCTCTTTGCCAAATCCATATTCAAGGTTTGGGTATATAGTATATCGCAATAGAACTGTTATTGATTAGCACCCTCTAGTGGCACTTTATCTGCATTACAAACAGATTTTTACACTGGGTAGGATATTTAAAGGGATAGTTCACCCAAAAAATGCATATTCTGTCATCATTTAATCACCCTATTGTTGTTGCAAACAAGTATGATTTTCTTTCTTTAGTTGAACTTAAAGGAGATGTTAAGAAGAATGTTTGCTTCAGTCACCATTCACCTTCATTATATGGAAAAGAAATTGCAATAAAAGTGAATGGTGACTGAGACTAACATCTTTTGTGTTCCATGTAGTCATTCTGAACAACATGAGAAAATCATTAGATTAGTATTTGGGTCAACTCTCCCTTTTAAATTTGTAGTTTTAATGTTGTTATTAGATTAGTATTTGGGTCAATGACATGACACACATTGTTTTTATTATTATTTATTAATTTGAGATTATTGATTACTATTTGAGGGAAATGGGATTTACCTGAGCTAAATTTCAAGTGTCATAGCAAAGGGTCTGAATACTTGTACACATGTTAAAGTGATATTTCAGTTTTTCTTTTTAATACATTTGCAAAGTTATCAAATATCTGGTTTTTGCTTTGTCATTATGGGGTATGGAGTGTTTTAGCATTTTAGCATAAGTCTGAATATATATATATATATATCACATTGATCAGATCAAATGGAGTAACCTTATAATAATGTATAGATATTCATGACTGAAATTCCTGATATTTGAAAAAAACAAATATCTTAAACATGTTTGAAAACTCGCTCAAAAACTCGACTCAACTCGGGTTTTTGGGGTTTTCCACTGTAAATAATACCTGATACTGTTTTAGTACCACCTTGGTCGAGGTTCCAAGCGAGCCGAGCAGATCACTGATTGGTCAGGGAGCATCGTCACTACCAGCGTCACTGGATTTCCGACACGCGACATCATCCCGCTAGTTTTAAAGTTAGCAACAGCGATAGTAGTATCATTTGTTCAAGCGACTTTCGAATTGTGAAAAAAGAAATGGCTGTGCGCAAAACCACACCGTGGTCAATAAACGAGGTGCAGACGGTCCACTCGATAGCGATGAGCGAAACAATAAAGTATCTCAGGAAGTGTCTCAGCTGTTGGCCACACGGCTACCACCGGACCTACCAACAGTGAAGGGAAAAGTTAAAAAACACTTAAAAGTGACTACAGAACCATCAAGGAAAAGTGGAAGTGGTTCGACCAAATGGACACTCTCTAGACCGCTGAGCAATGGGAGGGAGAGTGCCCTGGACTGGCGTTGATCCATGATGGAGGATGGTACGTTTTGTTACGTTAACTCTATATTCTGCTTGAAAGCTTCACTTTATTTAGTTGATCAGCTACTGGAAGCTTCTGAAACAACCCGACCAATGTAACTGTTACACTTGTCAAACAACTGCTTTATGTAGCGCAGTGAGCTAGTAGCTAACAGCTAGCGGTCGTGTTATTGTTTTGGTCAGTTTGTGTCGTGTTTAAGATGATGTCACGGCAGTAGTTGAGGCGGCGCAACTATGACGATCAGCCTATAATCCCACCCACGTTGATGCGGCACTAAACTGCAGTGGAAATGCAAGCTCAGAAAAGTAAAGCGAGTCGAGTTGAGGTGAGTCAAACCGTAACGTGCCGTGGAAAAGCACCATTACATGTCTACAAACTTGGCACATGTTAACTCTATTAACTCTATTTTTTAAAAGATTTCACATCAGTTCAGTCCTTATATGTCAATCACCCATTTATTGAAAATTCTATAATGTTACCATTTGCATATGGGACACATAAAATGCTTTAAGCCTTTATGACATTATACAACAGGGATCGAAATCATAATTTTGCTGGTGTGTTATGTTTGTTTTATGGCTCTCACATACAGTGGATTCAAGATGCACATTATATCTCTGAGTTTTCACTGGGACTCAAACCCCATGACCTATGTGTTGCCCTGCTCTAATAGTTAAGCAACATGATTAGAATCTGTCTGTTTTCGTTCTTCCGTAAGGATGCAAACGCTCAGCCGCGGCCCACGGCGCAGGATCTGGCGGGGTTCTGGGATCTACTGCAGCTGACCATCGAAGACATCAGCATGAAGTTTGACGAGCTCCACCTACTCAGGGCCAACGACTGGAAGATGTCCGAGACGCAGGAGAAAAAGGTCCAACCGACGTCCAGTACCTTTGTAATATCCTAACATTTCCTGTAGCCAGATTGCGCACTTTCATTTGTGAGCCCTCAGATTTGCATCTCAATTCTCGGACCGGCATGCTATCATACTACTCGTACTATTTCTGCAGTACACAGTGTACATGTATAATGTACGCCGTATATTTCGAGCCTAAAACTTTTAAAACTATGCTATTTCACCTACTCAGTTTTAAGTATGTAGTAAGCAGTACGTTAGTAGGCCTGTTAAGTATTAACACATTGCAATTAATGCATTTAATATTTGTTTATACCGTAATTTCCGGACTATTGAGCGCACCTGAATATAAGCCGCACCCACTGAATTTTAAAATAATTATTATTTTGAACATAAATAAGCCGCACCTGTCTATAAGCCGCAGGTGCCCACCGGTACATTGAAACAAATGAACTTTACTCAGGCTTTAACGAAACACGGCTTGTAACAAAAATAAATAGGCTTTAACGAAACACGGTGTGGCAGCGGGGGCGTGGTCAAGCGCCCGTCCGGGAGAGAAAAGCGGTAAGGGCGCTTACATCAAGTGCTGAAAACTGTCACACTGGTGCCAGTTTTCCCAAGGAGGACACGTGAAGCAGGGCACTTGACGTTCCAGGTAAGGCTTTTAATGGCCACAGCAATGTTTACAATCAATTTGATAGTTTCTCAATTCTTGGTCTTCTATGCGCCAACACTAGACTGACGTGTGTCTGTCTGTCTGTCTGTCACTCACTCACTCACTCTCTCGCTACCTTTTTATGCCGCTCTCCCCACGCTTACTGAAATTAGACACAGGTGTTAGACATAATTTAGCGCAGGTGTAAGCGCCCTTATTGCTTTTCTCTCCCGGACGGGCGCTTGACCACGCCCCCGCTGCCACACACGGCTTGTAACAAAAAATAAAAAAATTAGTAGTAAACAGTAGCCTAGCAAGAAATTCATCGGTCACTATCCTCCTCTTGTGCACATGAAACCATTGAAGTCATCTCCTTCGGAGTTGAATAGCCTCAGCTTTAGTTGTCTTTTTGCACTGAGTCAATTCATCACGCTGCTGTTTCCAACGTCTCCCGTGCAGCAGCTCTTTTTCCTTTTCCAACAGCCAGATCAATCGCCTTCAACTTGAAAGCAGCATCATATGCATTTCTCCATGTCTTGAGGGTGACAAAATGACTACCGTAATCAGAATGATGGGAAGTTTGAGCGCGCTCGATTTAATCTAAACAGTAAACAAAAAAGTTGTTTGACCTTAACCCGTTCGGCAATTTCATTGGTCTAATGAAAGCTTCATGCCGCCAAAAAACTGAGCACGTCACAGAATGTTTTTTTTTTTTTTAAATAAAATTTGAAAGCGGGAAAAATCCATATATTAGCCGCGTCGTTGTTTAAGCCGCGAGGTTCAAAGCGTGGGAAAAAAGTTGCGGCTTATAGTCCGGAAATTACGGTATTCAGTATAAAATTATTCAAACGTTATAATGTAATTTTATTGCTATAGATTTGTATAAAATATACTTTATAATTAATTATTTTCAACACATTTGAGTTGTATAAATTATGTAATATATTTTTTGCTTTACATTTATAGAAAAAAGTATTAAATAATTGTATAATAAATGTGTTTTATTTAAATGTAAAGGGGAAAAATATATTACATAATTTATAAAAAAGCTCAAATGTTAGATTAAATGTATACATAATGTGACACATTTGAGTTAATGTTAATTGTTAAATCAATCTGTACTCAGGAGAAGAAGCCAGCTTCTGCACACACACCAAAGAAGACGGTAAAGATGAAATCCACCAGCGGGAAGGAAAAAAGTGTCGACTCGACTGTGGCCGACAAGCAACGCCAGGAAGCCAGAAAACGCCTGATGGCTGCCAAGCGAGCGGTCTCCGAACGACAAAACTCTGCCACGGAGAGCGCCGAAAGCATCGAAATCTACGTTCCAGAGGCCCAAACGCGACTTTAAGAAAACGACAAGCAAAAACTCGTTCACCCTAATCCACCTCTCTAACGGGAAATCCCTGTCTTGCACACACGGTCGGGCACTCGTATTGAGGATACTAGGGCTGGATCTGAAGGTGTGGCGTGCAAAAAGGAGGCGTGGTAAACCACAAGCAAAAAATAATGAACAGAAAAAAAGAGCTATTCATTTTTGAACGCTACTGCGTCACCGCTGCCACAGAAGAACCTCCTGTTGACGTCTGTTTCTATGGTTACCCTTGTTATAATTATAAATGTTATAAAAGTGAATTATCTCATGGAATATATCAAGACTTTGTCTGTAAATTGTGCCGATATCTCTGAAAGACGTTATTTGCCGCGTCAGATCTCTGACCCTTTATACACATCACATGACCCGCATCACATAGAAAAAGACCCACCAAGCTCTCCAGGACGGCCTTTTTTTGCGCCCCTCGTACAGAATGCACTCAGGACCTGCACGTGTGCACTTGTATTTCATCGACGCAGTCTTCCTGTTCTCACAAATACACGTTTATTTAACTTTTCGCTGTATTCGTTCTTGGTTCGTCAATCTTTGGCCGCATGGAGCAGCTTCAGGGGGAGCAAGAACACGCAAGGCATTTGAATGGTGTCATGAATGTGAAATTGAAGCAATTTTAAGCGTCCAGTTTGTAGAAGCTTCTGGAACTCTTTGGGTAGATGATTTGATGGTACAACAGATACTTGAAAATCAGTAAAAATCAACGCAGGATGTCGAGAGTAAAATAGCACAGATCCCAAACCATCCCAATCAGAAAGAGAGAAAATTCCAGCATTCCACTTATTTTCGCTTTTAACGTTCACTTGTGTTTCGTTTTTATTTTCTCGTTTTGTCACCATAGTAAAAATGTCGATAATGTTTCTATAAATTGTAGTTTTCACTCCAGTAAAATTGATTCAGAAACACGTTGAGTGATTTAAAAAAATTCAACAAATTTTCCAAATGCTGTTTTCTGTTGTCCAATCATTCCATGTCTACTTTAGCACACGGTATTCCCAAACTGTATCCGGTGGATGTGGATCAGTTCAAGCAATGACAGTAAAATCGTGTCTTTTTGTGTGACTAATTAATTTGTGATTTTCTTTCCATTATTATGATTTCTTTATCATATATTAAAAGCTTGCTGATATGATTTGGAGAACTTTCAGGTACCAGAAAAACTGATTTAATTTATTTTCTTTCCTCTTGTGCCTCATTCATGAAATTCAAGCAAAATGTTTTTCTGTGTGAACTGTTCGTGCTTTCATTAATTGCTGTATTCAATTCAGTGTGGCTCTTTAAGAATGGTTTTACGAACAGTTTACCCAGAAATTCATTCTGTGAATTTTTTGGTTTGCATCGTCAACACACCCAAAATCTTTTATTTCCACCAAAAACAACCAGACAAGCTGTTGGTCACATATTTAAAGGCAAAGTGTGTCATGTGTGATATTTCAAAATAAGATATTGCTAAAGTAATGATTTGCTTCCAAACACTCCTACCACCTTTCCTTGGACTGCCATTGGTCATTAAACATGTAGTCCCGCCCCCAATCTCACGCCATTGGTTGAGACTGAACTGGGAGTATTGCTGCCCGTTTGTTTTCATGCAAATTACCAATGATCCTGATTCGAAGAGTCATCAAGGTCAAACCAAACTGTTTGCGATGGAAGTGGACGTCAAGCTAGGGAAAGAAAACCATTATTTTGAGTTGGCATCTCGTTATTTCAGTTATCTTGTTATTTTGGTTTAAAGTACTAAACAAAAGAGATACTACCTCCCTAGATGCTCACTTGATAATTTGAGATGTTATGTCATTGTTTTGAAATGAAGTCAATATAATGAGATGCTCAGAATAATGACAGTAATAAATAAAGTGTGCTGTATTTCGCCAATGTATTTCATTGGCGGAAATGGGCTTCCATCATTTTCCAAAGCCAAAAGAGTCCATTTGATTGGAGGATGACAAGTTCCTGTTCATGCCATTTGGTTTAGGCAGATTTTCTTTTTCAGTTTGTTTTGTACTCCCAATCTCTGCTATAAGCACCTGCTAAATCAACGAATCCCTAAAATCTGATTCGTTGATGGGAAGGTTTTTCCTGGAACATGTCCTACTTTGTCATTTAAACACTATGTGGAGTTATGATTATTATCAATGTTCCAATGTAGTTTTTGTAAGCAATGCAATGGAAAACAAAGGTTAAAATATATATGCTCTTGCATTAAAGGGTTTCCATTTTCAATTGACTCATGAACATTGACAAACAAAATATCATCTGGTATGATTCTTATCTCTGTTTTGTCACGTTTGTACACTAGACTGTTTGTAGAAGTAGGTTAAGCTCAATCGAAAGCATTTGTGGCACGATACCACAAAAGATTATTTTGACTCCTCCCTCATTTATTAAAGAAAAAGAAGCAAAAATGTTGGTTCCAGTAAGGCACAGACAATGGAAGTGGGGCCAGTCCATAAACATTAAAATACACCGTTTATAGCCACAAGGTATAAACATTACATGTGGTATCTTTGTTATAAATTTCATCATACCGCTGGAGATCAATTGAGGGCATTGAAAGGTTAAACATGATCAGCTGATTCTCGTCTCTTAAGATATCTCCATTCTTGACCTCTACTTGACCTTTCATGCATTTCAAAGCAAATCCTAATAATCAGCACAAATTTCCGAACTCCGCATGGCACCTACAGAGTCTTAAAGCGTTTGTATTCTTGTGGAAGGACTGAGAATTGACTTCAATTGAAAATCAACAGACTCAAGTGCATCAATCTTCAGTCTTAATAGGGCTACACTGGACTGAACACACGGAGGAAACTTCTGCGAGACTTTCAATGGACTCCTAGCCTGTCTTTGTACATTTTTATTTCAGTTTTTTACAGATGACGTCTCCGATATTTTGAAGGGACTTTAAAACGGGGTGGCATTGGATGAAATAACCGGATACAAATCAAAAGCATTTGTCTCTTGTTTTGTAGGTAGCCTGTGATAACCAATGACGTGGTCTGATGCTACATTTGCAGACAAATATTACGTTTCCAAATCGGATCAAGCTTTGCATCGATGGCCGCGTGCACACATTGACAACTGTATGTTGAAGTCATCAAGTTGTTATTTGTGCTTTTGTTTGTCTTCTGCATTTGCAGAGAATCGCCAGGTTTAATGGAATAGTTCATCCAGTTGTGATCAAGAGGAACACATGCAATCAAATCAGTCATTTCAATATGCACACAGGCCCGACTCTCACTCTTACGTCTCCAGAGTCTAGAGAAAGATAGATTTATTATAGATATGGTTGATGGTTCTTATTTTTCGAAACTGACATGTTTTAAAGTGATATAGATATACGATGTTACTCTGTAGATTGTAGGATTGTTGTTGTGAATATTTCTTTTACAACAAAAATAAAGTTTTATTTAACAAGATGATAGCGGAACAATGGGGTAAATGTTTGTTCTTTGTGCACAGATGGGAGGGACGTTGAATTAATGCACATTGTTCTGAATCATAAAGGTTGGTGACGTATTTTGGACTGTAAAAGGAAGACAAGCATCTGTTATCTGACAAACATCATACTTGTGCTTTAAAGTTTTTTTTCTTGTGGTACAGAAACACAAAGGCCAACAGGTTTAAGGTTCATGGGGGGATCTTACGAAGCCTGTTAAGAACATGTGCAGGATATATTTTTAATATTTCACCCAATAATTTAAAGAAATGGTATTTTGCATAAAATTACGTTATTTTAGGGCTTTTAAGATGTTTTGCGTTAACATTATTTTCATCCCATTCACCCATTTTCATGACTGTAATGCAAAAAAAATTCAAATAAATAAATATTAGGCCTAAATTTGAATGCACTGTCTTATTGTAATGCAGTAAACTGTTATGATCAATAGTATTGGGTGTAATCAGGTTACTTTTACTTCTTTTTACTTTGCCTCAGATTACAGAATACAAGTAATATGTAACATATTCCATTAGATTACTCAAGGTCAGTAATGTAATCTAAATACTTTGAATTACTTTTCAGCACTGGCAGGTTTTTTTCACTTGTTTTGACCATAAACAATTAAATAAAGTCTTCACTGTAAAGGACATTCTCTGAAAAAAGCCTAAATCTCTTATGCAGTTTTGCTATTTAAGTAAATGTTTCTTTTTTTAAGGATTTTAGATATTTTTACAGTCAAATATATTTTTAAGAATATAATTTTTTTTGCTTTACGTCTCTAATATCAAATATCTTGGATGACAAATGAGTTTTCGTCATATAATTCATTATAAAATATAATCGTGCCAGCTAACAGATGCATGAAATAGCATTTTAGCTTAGCATAAAGCTAATTGTTCACATGACAAGTTACAAGGTTAACTATTTTTGCTGCTCCAAACTTCAAAACCCCACAGATTGAACACAACAACATCCTTTCATGATTGTATGTGGATTCTGTTCATAGAATGAGGCAGAAGATACATTATTTGTAGCTTTCTATACAATGTTAAAGGCTACATTGGTTAGCATTTCTTGTCAAAATACCCTAACCACATAAAAAACATTGACAAGGCGTGTAATCGTGTATTTATTGGATTTATGTTTCATCTGTCAAAGCGTTTCTAACTGTTTTTTTGTTAAGCTGTAGAAACGTGATGCAGCTGCTCTATTAAGCTCCCAATGGAAAGTTGATGTCATATAAACCCCTTTTCACCCACAACAGTGTGAAAGTGCCACGAAACGGAGCCGAACACCATGCTCAACTTTTGGGCAGCTTCCAAAAGGATTTTTGCTGCTTGTTCAATTTACTAAACACAAAAAAAGTCATAAAATGGAAGTTTACTCAATCCATTTGAGTTGGGACTACATGAACCAATGTAGCATTGATGAAACTGGTAAATGTTAAAATTAAGTGTTATTTTATGTGTTTTTGTGCAAGATGAATATAAAGGAGGATACTCGTTAGTCTTTAATTTTTTGTTATGTTAAGATATAGAAGAGTTTCTATTATGGTGACAAGTTAAGCTTGATCTGAGGCTGAGGACAGGTAGATGTCGCACATGAAACTGACTGCTCGCTTCGTTGAGCAAATGCCGTTTTGTCGTCCATTTTGCATTACGTGGCGTATCGTGGTCCATTTGACCCGTTTCGTGGCCGACCCACCGGCACGTTCTCCCAATGGCCAGTCCGCCCCTGATCGGCCCCAAAGTGCGTCGGCCCACTGGGAAAATGTCCAGTATGCCAGATTACCAATCCAGCCCTGCTAACAATCAGCTTGTTTTTAGCATGGTAACATTTACTCTCACTAATTAGTACATTAAGAAATAAAATAGATTTACTTGAGTTACATTGACACGTCTAATTTTGTTGGGTTTACATAATTCAACTAGGTTCTTTTTACACAATGTGTTTGTGTTGAGATTACTTATTTATTTAAAATATTTTAATCAAGTTCACCTAAAAAGTTTGTGTGTGTGTGTGTGTGTGTGTGAGATCAGATTACTGTTATTGACTGATACTCTGAGTACATGTATTTCTAAACAATATTACCGGTAAGTCAAATATTACATTAAAACATGAATTATGAATGTACATATCAACTTGTGTGTGACAATGAACAAGAAATATAGGCATTTTAATTAGTTGAATCTTCTGTGAAAGGTGTTTTAGTTACATAAAAGTAAAGTAGTTAGTACTATGATTATGTTCCCATGAAGAAATCAGTTAAATAACTGATGTAGAGAATAATTAGTAATTGTTAGTGGATTACTTTTTTGAGTATTTTACCCAACACTGGTTATAATAATGAGAATCCTCAATGATGATAATAATAATAATAAACACTAGATGCATTACGGTAGTGAGGGATTTGGAGGGAACGTGCTTAATTGTCATGAAAATAATGTTGGAATTAATTAATTAATCGTACAAAAAGGGAAGAACAATAGGGTTAATTTTTATAATGCAAAATTATTATTTTTCTTTTAATTTTGTGGGGAATTTAAAATCAAGCAGGTTTTCATAAGATTCACTATTATGTTGAAAATACTTATTTTGTTTGTTCTAAAAGCTAGACCACCTTGAATATGGTTTTCGTTGTGTTGTATAAGGGGTACAAAAATAGAGTAAAAAGATCATTCATGGGTCCAATGGTAAAGATATTTATTTTAACATGATATATACCAGGTGTCATTTACAGAACAATGATAAAATAAGAGTTTTTGGCAAATGCTAACAAACCTATTCTGTAATGCACATAATTTTCTTAAAAAGATCTTAATCTGAATCTTTACAATAGTCTACGTGAACATTCTGGAGATGATTCGACATCTTGAACTTCATATGTTTGGATCATGTCTTCATTTCGTATTATATTAGTGTTTTAAGACTTCAAAATGGGCTTCTGTAGATCTAATGAATGACACAAATTGCCCCTTCAGTGGCTGATGACTTCAAAGATTTCAGCTGGAAAGAAAAAAGAAAACGGATCAAATATAACTACTAAATAGAACAGTACTATTGGATGAGATTTGTTTAGTATTGTGTAGTATAGTATTGAGTGGTATACTATACCACTCAGTATTTTGTGATTGGCATCAGTAGACGCTTTTACATGTCATCTTTGTCCTTAGCTCCGTGTTTGAGGATGCGAGTGAACTCGACGTAGTTGAAGTTTCCTTTCTTGTCGATTGGTGCCTCTCGGAACAGTTCGTCCACTTCTTCATCTGTGAAACGATCGCCCATGGTGGTCAACAGCTCACGGAGGTGGTCTTCATGAATGAAACCTGAGGAGTAAAAGATGTTAGGTTAGATATTCTCTTGATTCGATGCTTATAAAGTTCACAATAGTTAAAGAGCTCACAATATTCTGTTGTCAAAATAGTAAAGTTTGACTTCTGGGTAATTTTACCAAGTCTACATTGAAAATATGAGATTCAAAATCAAATTTATACCTGGAAATAAACTGAGTTAAAAAAAATATGCAAACATTTTGGCTTAAAATTAAGGGATATTTAAGCTTCTGCCCTTATTAGCAAATTTGTACAAAAACACTTGTAGAGTTTATGCCAGCTCGAGTGCATGCTCTTGTGAAACTCAAAGGGGGGCTTAAAAAATACTAAAACAAAATCATTAACAAGTTTAAGTCTTTTAATCGCTTTCTCTTGATTTCTGATTGTCAAATGTCAACCTTGTTAATGTGATTTTGTACAGTAAACAACTGATAATTAAAATAGCTATTCATGTAAATATCCGCATTAGATTCTCTTCCCAAATAACTCCTTGTAGTTGTAGTCACAACCTTGCTTGTAATGTCAAATGAAGTTGTTATCAACCCTGTTAATGTCAAACCCTGTTATATTTTATGAGGAAATAATTATGTCCCAACATATATTAAAATGAATTCATTTAGTTTTAGATTTATCTTGACAATGCAATCTGTTATCCCTTAAATAAATGATTGTGTAGTGATTACAGTCTCAATTTAAAATTCATTTTAAAATCTCCATATCAATCTGGAAAAGGAAGCCATTAAATTAAATAACCCATCTCTCTTTCTGAGACCATCAACTCTGGGAAAGATTTGCAACTCTTTTAGAATAACTTGTATAATATCTATTCATAACTATAGTATAGAGTAGTACTGTATAGTGTTGAGTGGTACAGTATAGTGAATTGAAGTAAATGATAGTATAGTTTAGTATAGTATTGAGTGGTATAGTATAGTTTAGTATACTCTTTAGTAGTATATTGTAGTATAGTATTGAATATTATATTGTCGTATAGAGAATTATTCTGTAGTATAGTACTGAGTGGTACAGTAAAGTAAAGTGTAGTATAGTCTTTAGTAGTATAATTTAGTATTGTGTAGTATAGTATTGAGTGGTATAGTGTAGTATAGAGTAGTATAGTGCAGTATAGTATTGAGTAGTATAGTGTAGTATAGTCTTTAGTAGTATAGAGTAGTGTATTGTGTAGTATAGTGCAGTATAGTATTGAGTAGTATAGTGTAGTGTAGTATTGTGTAGTATAGTGCAGTATAGTATTGAGTGGTATAGTGTAGTATAGTCTTTAGTAGTATATTGTAGTACAGAGTAGTATTGTGTAGTATAGTGCAGTATAGTCTTTAGTAGTATAATGTAGTATAGAGTAGTATTGTGTAGTATAGTGCAGTATAGTATTGAGTGGTATAGTTTAGTACAGTGCAGTATAGTATTGAGTGGTATAGTATAGTTTAGTATAGTCTTTAGTAGTATAGAGTAATATTGTGTAGTATAGTGCAGTATAGTATTGAGTGGTATAGTATATAGTTTAGTATAGTCTTTAGTAGTATAGAGTAATATTGTGTAGTATAGTGCAGTATAGTATTGAGTGGTATAGTATAGTTTAGTATACTCTTTAGTAGTATATTGTAGTATAGTATTGAATAGTATATTGTAGTATAATGCAGTATAGTTTAGTGTAGCACTGAGTGGTAAATTGTAGGATAGTGTACTATAAAGTAGTATAGTATTGAGTAGTATATTGTAGTATAATGTTGTGTAGTATAGAATATGAATAGTATATGTAGTATAGTATTGAGTACTACATAGTATAGTGTAGTTTATTATTGAATAGTATATTGTAGTATAGATAATTGTTGTGTAGTATAGTGCAGTATAGTTTTAGTAGTATATTGTAGCATTGAGTAGTATTGTGTAGTATAGTGCAGTATAGTATTGAGTGGTATAGTGTAGTTTAGTATCGAGTAGTATATTGTAGTATAGATAATTGTTGTGTAGTATAGTGCAGTATAGTTTTAGTAGTATATTGTAGCATAGAGTAGTATTGTGTAGTATAGTGCAGTATAGTATTGAGTGGTATAGTGTAGTTTAGTATCAAGTAGTATATTGTAGTATAGATAATTGTTGTGTAGTATAGAATACTGTAGTGTAGTACAGTCTTTAGTAGTATATTGTAGTATAGAGGAGTATTGTGTAGTATAGTGCAGTATAGTATTGAGTGGTATAGTGTAGTTTAGTATCGAGTAGTATATTGTAGTATAGATAATTGTTGTGTAGTATAGAATACTGTAGTGTAGTACAGTCTTTAGTAGTATATTGTAGTATAGAGTAGTATTGTGTAGTATAGTGCAGTATAATATTGAGTAGTATATTCTAGAATAATGTAGTATAGAATAGTGTAGTATAGTATTGAGTAGTATATTGTAGTATTATGCAGTATAGTATAGTTTAGAGTAGCATTGAGTAATACATTGTAGGATAGTGTACTATAGAGTAGTGTAGTATAGTATTGAGAAGTATATTGTAGTATAATAATGTATACTATAGAGTAGTATAGTGTATTATAGTATTGAGTGGTACATATTATAGCGAAGTGTTGTATAGTTTAGTATAGTACTGAGTAGTAAATTGTATGATAGTGTTCTGTAGAGTAGTATATTATAATATTGAGTGGTACATAGTATAGTGAAGTGTACTATATAATATAGTATAGTGTATAGTAGTATTAGTATATTGTAATAAAGAATAGTATAGCGTGGTATCATGTAGTATAGTATTGAATAGTATACTGTAGTATAGAATAGTGTACAGTAGTGTATAGAGCCAAGTTGTTTAGTATAGTGTAGTATAGTATGGAATACTATAGTATAGTATAAAGTAGTATAGTGTATTGTAGTATTGAGTATTAGATTGTAGCAGAGTAGTATATTATAGAGTAATATTGTTTAGTGTTGTTTACAGTACTGAGTGGTAAAGCATAGTATAGTGAAGTATAGTTTAGTATAATATAGAGTAAGTAGAATAGTATAGTGTATTATAATACAGAGTAGTATATTGTAGTATAGTGTAGTATAGTACTGAGTAGTATATTGTAGTATAGTATAGAATAGTGTAGTGTTTTATAGTTTAGAGTAGAATATTATAGTGTATTAAAGTATTGAGTAATATATTGTAGAATAGAGTAGTACTTTATGGAGTAGTTTCATATATTATAGTATACTGTAGTGTAGTATTGAGTGGTACAGTATAATAAAGAGAGGTGTAGTATTGTAAAATCTAGTATAGTCTTGAGTAGTATATTGTAGTATGGAGTAATATAGTAGTGAGTGGTATAGTGAAGTGTAGTATGGTATAATGTATTATATTATTGAGTAGTATAAAATAGTGTAGTGTAGTGTAGAGTAGTACATCTGTGGTTCACAAACTTCTTCAGTGTGAGGCCCCCTTTGTATACATCCCTGTATGCCCCGTCTTAGCAATCAAATGTTCTATAGTGTTTAAAAATCACATTATAGAATTTTTCTTCAGCCTCACTAGTGCCATCTTATGGTCCACCAGGAGGCCACGGCCCAACGTTTGAGAACCACTTTAGTATAGTGTAGTGTTGAATAATATAGAATAACTATATATTATAGAATAACCCACTGTACCGGAAGCTTCCTCGTCAAAGCATGTGAAGGCGTTTCGTATGACGTCTTCAGGGTCGGTTCCGTTTAGACGTTCTCCAAACATGGTGAGGAACATGGTGAAGTTAATGGGTCCTGGAGCTTCACTCATCATACCCTCCAGATACTCATCCGACGGGTTCTTCCCTGGATGACCCGACAGAACAAAGAGTGTTTTAATAACAGTAATAATCTTCAAATGGTTTTCCATGTGCACATTAAACCTAGTTCACTTGCACCAAGTTCACAACCTTGGTCTAAGTTTAATTTGTTTAGATAAAACCAGTCAAGTGTGGTTGGTTATAAATTAGATGATTATTTGCATGTCATTTGCCTAGTAAAACGTTATTGCTGAATGACATTGTTGGAGGCATCTCACAGAACCTATTAAAAACATTTCCATATCATTTTTCACCATTAAAATAACTTTAAATAAGTTTTTAGGACCATTCAAATGATTTTGCAATGTGACATTAATTTCCCGTTAAGCATGTTTCCCCACAAATTGGCATTACCATAATTCAAAATGCTCAATCTAATAAATGCAATTGTGAAACACGATAATATTATATAAATTGTAAAGTATTTATCCATCATGGTAGTCTTTGTTGTAAACAAATCATTGCATTGCAGGACGTTTTAATGGGGATCATGCTGCATTATATTCAATTAACCCAAATGTGTGCAGCATTACCAAGAGACGCCAGCATATCATGAAGATCCTCTTTATCAACAAAGCCATCTCTGTTCTGATCAATCATATTGAAGGCTTCTTTGAACTCTTGGATCTGCGATTGGTCAAACATGGCAAACACGTTGGAAGTAGCCCTCTGCGGGCGTTTCTTCGTGGTCTTTCCCTTGGCACGCTTGGCAGCAGACATCTTGTTTCTGTATTGAAGGGACAGATAAGAGTTAATTATCACTTATTTAGAAGAGAGTACAAACTACAAACATGATTATGTAAAATACAGCCATCAACTTTAACTTTTGTGATCAAAGTGTTGTTAACTAAAGTATGTTTTCAAATGTTGAGTATGTAAAAAATGACTTGAAGTATACTCATTAACTCTTGCATCCTTACTGTTAGAGGGACATAAAACAAACAAAACGTTAACTTCATACTTCGACAGAAACCCATTTAAGGTTATAGATGCTTCAATTCAACTTATGAACTCTTAGAAATGACACGACTGGTGAAAAGTTTGGAAATACCTACTCACTTATTATTATTATAGTTTCAACCTTTTGGAATAATAGTAAAGACTGTTAATATATGTCCACAAAAGTGTTTCAAGCATTCAAGGATTAGCCTTTAGGTCAAAAGTTTTCCAAGATAATAAGAAATTCCAATGTCCAAACTTTTGAATAGTAGTGCACACTGACTGACAGTCCTTATAACCAGAAGTTAAAACCCAAACTGTGTTAATACATTAGCCATTGACAGACCAAACAATGATTAAAACCACCTAAATGAATATCTTCTGGTAACTATACCTTGTCTTTCTGTTGAAACAGGTTGAGAATGTGCGACTGTGTTGGGGTTGTTCCTCGGTCAGACTGAAGGGAAGTTTGTTTGGATTTTCAGACTTTCTCCACACCTCCCTGTTCCTGATTTGGCCAATAAGGTCAAACTCCCGCAGTCGGGCGCGTCTAGAGCGTTTAGCCATACAAGGCAAAGGAATCTAAGAGCGGCTGGGCTCTCATATCCTGAGAAACAGCAGAGGGTTTTCACAATAGCTGGACAGAAGCCTTATTTAGCAAATAAACTACTGAGTATGTGGCACAAAAGAAATGTTTCCTTTCCAGCATGTCAGTGTAGATAAAGGCCAGAACAGGGTGCATACAGGTCGTAATTTCAAGCCCTATAGGGGGTGCTGGGAGAGGAATTTGCATTGTAGAACAAAGATGCAAATTTACAAGCTGCTGGCCTGGTAACATAGAAAGATATTTCTTACTTGAGCTCTCTTTCTCCAAAATGTATATACATAAATGGGTGTTTTATTACACCATTAAGGAAACTTAGAGCCATATAATGGTCCCACAGCACAAAGTGTTGCTCATTTTAAAAATATAGATAGATATATAAAGTACACTGATGAGCCAAAACATTAAGATCACTCACAGGAGAGTGTATCGAATAACGTAGATCGTTTAACAAGGCCACATGTCAAGATCTGGGTAGATTAGATGGTAATCGAACAAACAGTTTTCGTAGTCAACGTGTTGAATGCAGGAGAAATGGACAGGAGTAAAGACATGAGCGACTTTGACAAGGGACAAATTGTTATGGCCAGATGACTGGGTCAGAGCATCTCTGAAATGGCAAGGCTTGTGGGGTGCTCCTGGTCAGCAGTGGTGAGTACCTACCGACAGTGATCCGAGCAGGGACAAACCACAAACAAGGCGACAGACAGGCTGTTGGGCGCCCAAGGCTCATCAATACACATGGGCAACGAAGGCTATCTCGTCTGGTCTGAACAGACAGAAGGTCTACTGTGGCACAAGTTTCTGAAAATGTTAATGATGGTTATGTTAGGAATGTGTCACAACACACAGTGCATCACACTTTTCTGCATATGGGGCATCAGAGTGCCCATGATGACCCCTGTCCTCCGTCAAAAGCCCCTACAATGGGCACGTGAACATCTCGGAGCAGTGGAAGAAGGTCGTCTGGTCTGATGAGTCCCATTTTCTTTTACGTCCGTGTAAATGTGTGACGTTTACCTGGGGAAGTGACAACACCAGTATGCACTGTGGGAAGATGACAAGACGGTGGAGGGAGTGTGATGCTCTGGGAAATGTTCTTCTGGGAAACTCTGGGTCCGGCCATTTATTCACGTGCCACCTACCTAAACATTGTTGCAGACCAGGTACACCCCTTCATGGCAATGGTATTCCCTGATGGCAGTGACCTCTTTCAGCAGGATAATGCACCCTGTCACACTGCACACATTGTTCGGGAATGGTTTGAGGAACATGATGAAGAGTTCAAGGTGTTGCCCTGGCCTATAAATATATATATATATATTCATTAATTAAATTAAATAATTAAAGAAATATTTTAGATATATAGATATCAATACCTATATAAATGGATGTATAATTAAATATTTATAATTATAACATTAAACAATTACAATTTTATTTATGTAATTGAACAATCATTTAAATATAAATAATTATTTGAAAAAAGTAAAATATTATTGGGTATATAATATATACAGTATATAATATTTATTATATTTTGTTATTATTAATATATTATTATTTATTATTTAATTAAATAATTATATTTTTTAATGTCAACATTTAATATATATATATTATATTATATGTGTATGACTTACTATCTTCTGCTGAACACAAACAAAGACTTTATAGAAGAATATCTCAGCTCTCTAGGTCCATACAATGCAAGTGAATGGTGACCAGACCTTTCAAGCTCCAGAAATCAAATAAAAGTACATAAAAGTAATCCATACGACTCCTATGGTTTAATAAATGTATTCTGAAGCAATGAAATCCCTTTGGGTGAGAAACAGATCCAGTTTTCTTTCCGAATGTGAAAGTGAAAGTGGAGATTTATTGTATAAAAAGAAAAAGAAAGATCTGTTTCTCACCCACTCCTATCATATCACTTCTGAAGACATAGATTTGACCACAGGAGTCACATGGATTACTTTTATGTACCTTTATGTGATTTTTGGAGCCTCAAAGATCTGGTCAACACTGACTTGTATGATATGGACCTACGGAACTGAAATACTCTTCTGAAAGTCATAGTTTGTGTTTTGCAGAAGAAAGAAAGTCATACACATCTGGGATGGCATGAGGGTGAGGAAATTATGAGAGAATTTTCATTTTTGGGGGAACTATCCCTTTAAGTCACAGTTATGAATGTATGTGTGTTCTGTGTCAAAAAGTTTGAATGGCATCTGCAAATACACCACAAGCGCTATAGTTATTATTATTTTTATATAATGCAAAGTCACATTTTCATGAATTTATGAAAAGTTACTAAGATATTGTAATGTTTTTGGGCATGTCCCATAAGTGCCATTGTACATGAATATGGTAATTAGTGTATTAATCAAAGTGCCATAGTATACCCATACAGACTTCTAAAATATGACATTATGTGAAAAACACATATATGAAATATATCTTCAGTTATGATAGTTTAATGGCCATTTTCATATGCAACATATGATTTTTCAAAAACTAGTGGAATTTGAATATACTGTACGCTTAAATGAACTATCATTTTAAACTGTATATGCTCATATAAGGCCATATATCAGATTTTAACTATTTGATACAATAACCATAGTACATTACTTCATATAAGGGTTCAGGCCTGTACTCAATAGAGTATTAACAGTATTTTTGTTTTGAGTAAATATTCTGACATCATAACGTTAAAAAAAGTTAAGATAATAATAATTTACATTTATAACGTTCCCTAACATTTAATCAGTGGGTCTATTACTTTATTCAGTGCTTAGGCAATACATTGACTGTACATGAAAATAGTCAGAAAATTGTACAAAAAAAAAATAATAATAATAATTATAGTTAATATATATTTATAATTTGAATGCGCATAAACTGCTGAGTTGTTAAGCATTACATAAAAGTTGTTAGTAATGCCCTATAAACACTTTTCTGATTGACGTAAAGTTTATCCAATCAAATGAGTGCCCTGAAACCACGCCCCAGCAAGTCTGCATCACAATGATTGGTTGGATTATTGAGCGGCAAATTTTACTAGTGAAATGTTTCATTTGAGACACACAGCAGTTCTTCCTCCAAGGGGCGCTTCACGGCTCAGACAGACGAATACCTCTCGGATCCACATTCAAATCTTACATAGGTTATTGCCTCATTTGAGATATTGGTAAACTAAACCGTATAATATTTTAATTGAATTATTTACAAGGACATATATAAATCTGCCCCAGCAATCTCTATAAAACTAAGCCTCATCTAGTTATCACAAATAGCTGTGATTGGTCCATCTATACCCAGCGCTGAGAAAAGTATTTGGTAACACGTGACAATGCCGTTGATTCGTTATTTTATTTTTCAGAAGCTGTCTGGACAATATTTTACACTTGAATAATATCACTAAGACACCTTACTAGCCATTTAATTTAAAATACATTGTGAAGAGATAAAATAGAATAATTATTTATTAGATTATTCGTATTTGACCAATTGGAAACAACGTTCGCGTGTCAAACCACGCCCACTCCGGCATTCCTACTCATGTTATTCTACTGCTACTGATTTTATTTCTTTTGTTAAACCACTTTGCATTGGACATATTCAGCATACACACACACATACACACACACACACTTCCTGAAACACAACGTTTTAAAACGTTTCTTTACTAAGGCTTCTAAAGGAAAACATTAGTAACGCTATATGGATTCGTATGTAATATCCGTGTGCATTTGTCTTATCTCCGGTCCAGGGTGAGTACAGATCTGATTTGTGAAATACACTTCTAAAACAGCATGTGTAATATGATGCTGGGCCTTTTATGATCTGATCTGTGTCATTTGATACCTGCGCAGGTGGACTGACATCTGATGTCCTTTGCTGACCTTCACACCTACACATCAAGACCTGTAATCTGCATATTAATCATGGACCATCGAAAGGACAACAAAAAGGCAGAAGCCAGAGTGAATGAGAAGAAATGCTGTGAGTTATTATTTTCTACTCTATATTTGTTCTTTAGTTTGTATACTTTTATCCTAAGTAAATTACAGTACACTTATAGTATAACAAGTTCAGTCTACCTGGAGTAACATGAGACCACCATAAATCATGGACCAACCCATGACTGGTTTCGAACGTACAACCTTTTGGTTTCTTGCCCAGATCTTGAATATATGTATGTGTATATATATATATATATATATATATATATATATATATATATATATATATATATATATATATATATATATATATATATATATATGGGGATTAATTTACAGGAATAAATACAAATAAATAAAGTATGAGCAGTAGTAAATATAGAGGACCTTGCCTTAGCAATAAAAATAATAACAATAATAACAATTATTTAATACAATAAAATTAATACAATAAATAAAACCTAACAAATAAATATATAAAATAATAAATAAAGTACAAGTAGTAGTAATAATGGATGACCTTGCCTTTGTAATAAATTAAATGCATTAAATAAATAAGTAAATTAGAATGAATTAATACAATAAAATTGATGTAATAATAATAATAAAAAAACAAATAAATTAATAAAATATAAAATAATGTATGAACAGTAGTAATAATGGAGTGCAATAATAAATACATAAAATAATGAATACATTAAATAAAAAAATAATGCAATAAAATGAATGAAATATGATATAAATAAACAAACAAACAAATAAATAAAATAAAGTATGAGCATTAGTAATAATAGAGGGCCTTGCCTTAGCAATAAATAAATAAATACAATAAAATATATGAAATAAAGTAAAACAAACAAATAAATAAATACAGTTGTAAATAAAACATGAGCAGTTGTAATAATGGAGTGCAATAATAAATAAATAAAATAATAAATACATTAAATAAAAAAAATATGCAATAAAATGAAAGAAATAATAAAATAAAGTATGAGCAGTTGTAACAATGAAGGGCCTTGCCTTAGCAATACATTAAATAAATACAATAAAATATAACAAACAATTAAATTAAACAAATAAATAAAGTATAAGCTGTAGTAATAATGGAGGACCTTGCCTTAGCAATAAATAGATGTCTCATTATATATTTAATGTACATTTAGAGTGTATTTATATTATTAGTCTCACAAATGTTTTCTTGACAAAACATCACTGATATCCTACTATATTCCTAAATGTTTTCCTGCTATAGTACAGTACCTAAAAAGACCCTAGTATTAATTTGCAGTGATTGTAATGTCAGTTTTGCAGTGTGTCATTCTTGTATGACTTTATGGGATCTTTGCAGCTCAAATCTTCCCAAACTTGAACAAAAAGATTCCGTCATTTGAATTGAGAGTTTGAGATTTGGGTCAAACAGTGTGTTAGTTTAATCTAAAGCCCGGTTAAGTGGCATGTCAGATTGTGTTTTAGTGCAGGGTAATATACTTGATATACACGTGTGTGTGAACGTGAAATGACATCATCAGACAAGTCAAGTCAACTATATTTACAAAGCACATTTAAAAACAGCAAAAGTTGAACCAAAGTGCTGCTCATTTATATATAAAAGTCTACGAGAGTACACAAATATATAAAAACAAACAAACTAAACAACATGTAACCTTGATTTTAAATAGTATCATTAGATGCAGAGTAAAGGTAGAGGTTTTAAGATTACGACACAATGAGGCTTGTCTGATACCTGATGGTTATGCTGAGACAAGCATCATGGCTTCCAGCATCTCTCATGAATAGTTAAGATGTCTCTGCCTGGGTTGCTCAGCGAGTATTGACGCAGAGTATCCACCCCTGGAGTCATGCGTTTGAATCCAGGGCGTGCTGAGTGACTCCAGCCAGGTCTCCTAAGCAACCAAACTGGCCTGGAAATGTTATGAGCATAAACAGGGTCATTTGGAAACATGAAGTTCATCAGATGTCGTTCTACCGGTGTATACTGCACTAAAAGGGAAATTGCACAAAATAAATAATTTGTGTGTTTATGTTTTTCGTAGCGTGGGCGTCGTACATGACCAACTCCCCCACTGTGATAGTACTGATCGGCCTTCCGGCAAGAGGAAAAACATATATATCGAAGAAACTGACCCGCTACCTCAATTGGATCGGGGTTCCGACAAAAGGTAAGGTGATGAGTTTATAAATGATATAACTTAATACTGAAATTAAGTTTGAAATCCATCTCATAGCCATTATGAATTTCCATCATTCTTTTTTATTTTAACCATGAGATATTGTCGTTTTTCTTCCACTAGACATTTCGGTCCCACTTTATATTAGGTGTCTTTTATGCACTTACATTAAAATACATATAATACAATTGTAATTTTATTTATTTTGTAACCGCAAATGTCACTCAAGATTCACATTTGCTGCTATTGAAGTTGAGGTTTAGTAGTAGGGTTAGGTTTAGGTTAAGTTAGGGAAGGGTTAGGTTGAGGTTAAGTTAGGGAAGGGTTAGGTTTAGGTTAAGTTAGGGTAGGGTTAGGTTGAGGTTAAGTTAGGGAGGGGTTAGGTTGAGGTTAAGTTGGGGAAGGGTTAGGTTGAGGTTAAGTTAGGGAAGGGTTAGGTTGAAGGTTAAGTTAGGGAAGGGTTAGGTTGAGGTTAAGTTGGGGAAGGGTTAGGTTGAAGGTTAAGTTAGGGAAGTGTTAGGTTGAGGTTAAGTTAGGGAAGGGTTAGGTTGAAGGTTAAGTTAGGGAAGGGTTAGGTTGAGGTTAAGTTGGGGAAGGGTTAGGTTGAGGTTAAGTTAGGGAAGGGTTAGGTTGAGGTTAAGTTAGGGAAGGGTTAGGTTGAAGGTTAAGTTAGGGAAGGGTTAGGTTGAAGGTTAAGTTAGGGAAGGGTTAGGTTGAAGGTTAAGTTAGGGAAGGGTTAGGTTTAAGTTAAGTTAGGGAAGGGTTAGGTTGAGGTTAAGTTAGGGAAGGGTTAGGTTGAGGTTAAGTTAGGGAAGGGTTAGGTTGAGGTTAAGTTAGGGAAGGGTTAGGTTGAAGGTTAAGTTAGGGAAGGGTTAGGTTGAAGGTTAAGTTAGGGAAGGGTTAGGTTGAAGGTTACGTTAGGGAAGGGTTAGGTTGAGGTTAAGTTAGGGAAGGGTTAGGTTGAAGGTTACGTTAGGGAAGGGTTAGGTTGAAGGTTAAGTTAGGGAAGGGTTAGGTTGAAGGTTAAGTTAGGGAAGGGTTAGGTTGAAGGTTAAGTTAGGGAAGGTTTAGGTTGAGGTTAAGTTAGGGAAGGGTTAGGTTGAAGGTTAAGTTAGGGAAGAGTTAGGTTGAAGGTTAAGTTAGGGAAGAGTTAGGTTGAAGGTTAAGTTAGGGAAGGGTTAGGTTGAAGGTTAAGTTAGGGAAGGGTTAGGTTAAGTTAGGGAAGGGTTAGGTTGAAGGTTAAGTTAGGGAAGGGTTAGGTTGAGGTTAAGTTGGGGAAGGGTTAGGTTGAACGTTAAGTTAGGGAAGGGTTAAGTTGAAGGTTAAGTTAGGGAAGGGTTAAGTTGAAGGTTAAGTTAGGGAAGGGTTAGGTTGAGGTTAAGTTAGGGAGGGGTTAGGTTGAAGGTTAAGTTAGGGAAGGGTTAGGTTGAGGTTAAGTTAGGGAGGGGTTAGGTTGAAGGTTAAGTTAGGGTAGGGTTAGGTTGAGGTTAAGTTAGGGAGGGGTTAGGTTGAGGTTAAGTTAGGGAAGGGTTAGGTTGAGGTTAAGTTAGGGAAGGGTTAGGTTGAAGGTTAAGTTAGGGAAGGGTTAGGTTGAGGTTAAGTTGGGGAAGGGTTAGGTTGAAGGTTAAGTTAGGGAAGTGTTAGGTTGAGGTTAAGTTAGGGAAGGGTTAGGTTGAAGGTTAAGTTAGGGAAGGGTTAGGTTGAGGTTAAGTTGGGGAAGGGTTAGGTTGAGGTTAAGTTAGGGAAGGGTTAGGTTGAGGTTAAGTTAGGGAAGGGTTAGGTTGAAGGTTAAGTTAGGGAAGTGTTAGGTTGAGGTTAAGTTAGGGAAGGGTTAGGTTGAGGTTAAGTTAGGGAAAGGTTAGGTTGAGGTTAAGTTAGGGAAGGGTTAGGTTGAAGGTTAGAGGTAAGATTAACAGCGTAACTACAGATGTAATTAATTCAGGCACTTTAAATGTAAGTACAATGCAACAACACGCATGTACATAGTAAGTACATTGTAACAAATGCTTAAGTACTTATTAGTTAAAGACAGCTAATATAAAGTGGGTCAGATGTTTCTGGAAGTACTGTTGTTTATCTGCAAGTTTCTAACAGAACAGTTGTGTCTGTGTTGACAGTTTTTAACCTGGGAGTTTATAGACGTGAAGCAGTACAATCATACAAGTCGTACGACTTCTTCCGTCATGACAATGAAGAGGCAATGAAAATCAGGAAGTAAGTATTGACACAGTTCTCTGTGTACAGTATAAACAGGATACGTCAAGCCTTGCATTATGCACACTATTTAAAGACAGAGATAACCAATAGGACATTTCAATAGCTAAATTACATGTATAAACCAAATACTACTTTAAGAGACTTGTCTAATTTAAGTGGCATTTATTTTTGCCCTGTCATAATGTAGTTTTTCATCACCATTTTCCACTCTCTCACTGACCCTTACAATTAAACAGGCTGTTTTTTATTCTGTATGTATATAAACTTTGTTATGATTGCATATGAAATTAGTAATAATGCACGCTGTTGAGTAGCCGAATACTGAATTATGTAAATATGGACGGACGGTCATATGTTAATGAGCCCTTTATGACCATCTTCATTACCATGACGATTTCTGAAAGGGTAAATTCTGACTTTTCATTTCAATGGTTTAGTTTGCATAATAAAGTACATTGGGTGGGCTGGGGAGGGAGTTTTGAGACTTTATCATATGCTTTTATTTCAAAAGAGCAAGAAAAATCTCACGTTTTGACATAAGAAACTGTCAAAAAATATTCAGACAGATCTCTGAAATGATGCTTTAAAGTCAAATCCTCAGGGCAGTGCTAATGAATAAAGTCAACAAGGTTATTGACGCTTTGAAGTTTTGTATGATTATAGGCAGGGTCTGATATCTTTTGAGTTTCCGGCTACTTTATCTGATTTGTTTTCTGTCTTTTCTCAGGCAGTGTGCAATTGTGGCTCTGCAGGATGTGTATTCGTATCTGAATCAAGAAGGAGGGCAGATCGCTGTAAGCTCGATTCTTATGACCGTTTTTACCGTTGGCCTTTACATACTGAAACTACATAGTCTACAATTATTAGATTAAAGATCAAATTAAAGATTGTGTAGATTGAGGTAAATAAACAGTTTGAATTAAAATCAAATTATTACATTAAAGTCAATAAAAAATTTACCAATTTTTTTTTTATGCATAATTGCATTTCAGCCTTGACAACAACTGGAAGCATTTAACATGTTAATGTGGGCATGACGTGTTGATAGGATATTGGTCTTGGCAGACTCGATCTGCTGTGCTGGTGCTGCTGAGCTATTACGTAGACTAGCTACTTCTAGAACATACACAGTGCATGTGGACATGCTGCTGCAAAATTTGCAGATATAGACAGGTGGAGCCGGGGAGAGGAGGGTTTTGGAGAAAACTTGCAGCGTGTTGTAGTGAAACCAGCTTAATTGCAAACTGAGCAAATTTAAATGTGAGAGAGAGAGAGAGAGAGAGAGAGAGAAGTTACACATCAAAGGACCTATAAGCTCACACCATGTGAGCCGATTGACTTGACATATTACATTTGAGCGAGCTGATTGGCTAACAGATGAAATCAGCTTGCGCCATTTAGAGTTGCATGTCATATATGTTGGTTAGTAAACTAATACATTGATCAGATATTTCCTAATCTATATGTCCTCAGAGTCTTTGTTTGCAGTGTGAAATTAAGCGTTTGTCTCTGACAGGTTTTTGATGCTACGAACACAACCAGGGAGAGAAGAAACCTCATTCTGAATTTTGCACAGGAGAATTCATATAAGGTCAATGTCATGGAGGATCTGTGAATATCAGTCATTATTTACTGAAATATCATTCTTTGGTCTTTATCTGTCTTTTTAAAGGGATAGTTCACTCAAGATTGAAAAATCTCACATTATTTACTCACCCTCATGCATTCCCAGATGTGACTCTTTCTTTTCTTCTGCAGAATACAAACGAAGATTTTTAGATGTTATCGATTTTCGTTGAGAACAGACCAAAATATCACTCCTTTTTCACTGTACATCTTGTCATTGCGGTCTCTAGGTACGATTATGATTTCAAGTTCATTTATGCTTGCAATAATTTTGCGTGCCCTCGCAATAGTTTTGTGTTTCCCGCAATAGTTTGTGTTCGCTCGCAATAGTTTGTTTTCGCTCGCAATAGTTTGTTTTCGCTCGCAATAGTTTGTTTTCGCTCGCAATAGTTTGTTTTCGCTCGCAATAGTTTGTTTTCGCTCGCAATAGTTTTGTGTTTCTCGCAATAGTTTTGTGTTTCTCGCAATAGTTTTGTGTTTCTCGCAATAGTTTTGTGTTCGCTCGCAATAGTTTTGTGTTCGCTTGCAATAGTTTGTTTTCGCTCGCAATAGTATGTGTTCGCTCGCAATAGTATGTGTTCGCTCGCAATAGTATGTGTTCGCTCGCAATAGTTTTGTGTTCGCTCGCAATAGTTTTGTGTTTCTCGCAATAGTTTTGTGTTTCTCGCAATAGTTTGTGTTCGCTCGCAATAGTTTGTTTTCGCTCGCAATAGTATGTGTTCGCTCGCAATAGTATGTGTTCGCTCGCAATAGTTTTGTGTTCGCTCGCAATAGTTTTGTGTTCGCTCGCAATAGTTTTGTTTTCGCTCGCAATAGTTTGTGTTTCTCGCAATAGTATGTGTTCGCTCGCAATAGTATGTGTTCGCTCGCAATAGTTTTGTGTTCGCTCGCAATAGTTTGTGTTCGCTCGCAATAGTTTGTGTTCGCTCGCAATAGTTTGTTTTCGCTCGCAATAGTTTGTGTTTCTCGCAATAGTTTTGTGTTTCTCGCAATAGTATGTGTTCGCTCGCAATAGTATGTGTTCGCTCGCAATAGTTTTGTGTTCGCTCGCAGTAGTTTTGTGTTCGCTCGCAATAGTTTTGTGTTCGCTCGCAATAGTTTTGTGTCGCGCGCAATAGTTTTGTGTTCGCTCGCAATAGTTTTGTGTTCGCTCGCAATAGTTTTGTGTTCGCTCGCAATAGTTTTGTGTTTCTCGCAATAGTTTTGTGTTTCTCGCAATAGTTTGTGTTCGCTCGCAATAGTTTTGTGTTCGCTCGCAATAGTTTGTTTTCGCTCGCAATAGTTTTGTTTCTCGCAATAGTTTTGTGTTTCTCGCAATAGTTTGTGCGCTCGCAATAGTTTGTGCGCTCGCAATAGTTTGTGCGCTCGCAATAGTTTGTTTTCGCTCGCAATAGTATGTGTTCCCTCGCAATAGTTTTGTGTTCGCTCGCAATAGTTTTGTGTTTCTCGCAATAGTTTTGTGTTTCTCGCAATAGTTTTGTGTTTCTCGCAATAGTTTTGTGTTCGCTCGCAATAGTTTGTGTTTCTCGCAATAGTTTTGTGTTTCTCGCAATAGTTTGTGTTTCTCGCAATAGTTTGTGCTCTCGCAATAGTTTGTTTTCGCTCGCAATAGTATGTGTTCGCTCGCAATAGTATGTGTTCGCTCGCAATAGTATGTGTTCGCTCGCAATAGTATGTGTTCGCTTGCAATAGTTTTGTGTTCGCTCGCAATAGTTTTGTGTTCGCTCGCAATAGTATGTGTTCGCTCGCAATAGTATGTGTTTCTCGCAATAGTTTTGTGTTTCTCGCAATAGTTTTGTGTTTCTCGCAGTAGTTTTGTGTTTCTCGCAGTAGTTTTGTGTTCGCTCGCAATAGTTTGTTCGCTCGCAATAGTTTGTTCGCTCGCAATAGTTTTGTGTTTGCTCGCAATAGTTTGTTCGCTCACAATAGTTTTGTGTTTCTCGCAATAGTTTTGTGTTCGCTCGCAATAGTTTTGTGTTCGCTCGCAATAGTTTTGTGTTCGCTCGCAATAGTTTGTGTTCGCTCGCAATAGTTTTGTGTTTCTCGCAATAGTTTTGTGTTTCTCGCAATAGTTTTGTGTTCGCTCGCAATAGTTGTGTTTCTCGCAATAGTTGTGTGTTTCTCGCAATAGTATGCGTTCGCTCGCAATAGTTTGCGTTCCCTCGCAATAGTTTGCATTCCTTCGCAATAGTTTGCATTCCCTCCCAATAGTTTGCGTTCCCTCCCAATAGTTTGTGTTACCTAACAATAACTTTTGCCTTCCCTCACAATAAATGTACCATGGTTTTACTACAGTAATCATATTTTAACCATGATATTCGCAGTGAAACCTTAGTGATAATAAAGGAAAACTAAAACATTGGTAATAAAAAAATATATTTTGTGGGTATTTATGGGTATTATGGTTTTACAATGCAAATACTGTAGTTTAACTATGGATTTACTGTAGTAATATTGTAGTACCTATGAAAAGTAAGATAAGTAACCATGTTTTTTTTGGTGGAAACCATGGTGTTATTACAATATACTGTATCCATATAGTTACCATTGAGTTGCTAAATACAGTATTAACCATGGTTAATCTATTACAAATACCATGGTATGTGTAGTAAAATATAAATGACCACAAAATAATTATTTTTATTATCAATAGTTTTTGTCTTCCTGTATTATTATGATGGTTTTACTACGAATATCAAGGTTAAAATATGGTTATTTTAGTAAAACCATGGTAAACTTATTGCGAGGGCATGCAAAACTATTTCAGAGAAAAAAGTCCAGCCCTGTCCTCTCAGGGGCTCCGAGGGTGAGAATTTTTTATTTTTTTGGTTGATCTATCCCTTTAAGAAACAAGGATACAGTCTATGATGCTAACATGATTATTATGGTTTTGCAGGTGTTTTTTGTCGAGTCACTATGCGATGACCCAGAAGTCATTGCTGCCAACATCTTGGTGAGTGACATTGCAGAAAATATACTCGTATACTATCGTTACATTCACTAAAATGATTATCCATCGAAAAGTGCCGTCTAAAACTCACATTATGGGCTGGCAACGCTTCTTATAATCTCAAAATGGCCGAATATCGGCTGATTTATTGCTGTGTGGTTGATATAAGGGTCTATCACAGCATTTTACATCAAAATGGCTATTTTGTTATTATTGACATTCATGGACATCATGTATGTGGTGTGTCATGAATCATGGCTTCAGTCCTATAAAGTTGTATTAATTTCTGTCCAGGATGTGAAAGTGTCCAGCCCTGATTATCCTGAGAGAGGCCGAGAGAGCGTCATGGAGGATTTCCTCAAAAGAATCGAGTGCTACAAAGTGACGTATCAGCCGTTAGACCCCGATGAACACGACAAGTAAGATTATACCTTCTGGAGGATTACGAGAAAACGTTCATTCTTTATTCGTTCATTCGTTCATTCATTCATCTGTGACCTGTGATCGCAACATTCCTATGTTTTCTCACAAAATGCCCAGCAGAGGGCAACTTTAGACCAAAGAATTCTGTATAATTCAATATAATTTACTGAATTTATTTGGTATATTTGTTTTAATGGTCATCATAAATACCCCTTTTGGAATAGGTTTAAAGCAATGCAAACGTATGTGATCATTTACACATTTACCCAGGTGTACAAATAATTCTGAATCCTCAAGGACATTTTTGAAATTCCTCTGGCTGAATCGCTTGGCTTTTCTGGAACATCCAGTTGTGAAATGAAATGTGTATAAAGGTTAAAGACAGAGCTGTGAAAGAGTCTCTTCCTCTGTCATTGTCTTCATTTTATTGGCATACATGTGCTCATGTCTGTGACAGGGTGGAGGGCGGGGCCGGGTTGTGATTTTACACGCCCGGTCCCTTATCAGGCTAATCAAGCCTCAGAGAGGGATAAAGACCGACTGCGGACGGTGGTGCGAGAGAGAGAGATCGTTTAAGGGCAGCTGTCCGTCCTATGTGTGTGTTTTTGTCTTTTATAGTTTGTTTGCTATTGAAATAAAAGAATGCAGAATTACACACAGCCGTGTAATAGTGCTCCGACAAGAAGCTCTTGGGTGACTCGACTCGCAATTGAGTTTGACATTAGCATGTTGCTTAGTTAATGCTGTGCGACTCTAGCTCTGGATCAGGTGGTAGAGCGGGTCGGCCACTAATCGCAGGGTTGGCGGTTCGATTCCCGGCCCACACGACTCCACGTGCCGAAGTCTCCTTGGGCAAGACACTGAACCCTAAGTTGCACCCTGCCGTCATTGGTGTGTGAATGTGTGTGTGAGAGAATGGGTGAATGAGTCACGGTGTAAAGCGCTTTGAATACCACCAAGGTTAAAATGGCGCTATATAACTGCAGAACATTTACCAATTACGTCAACACAGGACAGAAAATGTTTTGTCTAACGATATCACAAGGTCTTCAAAACTGATTTCCTCTTTGTCTCTCGCTGGCTCTTTTTTCAGGGATCTGTCCTTCATTCAGGTGATCAATGTTGGCCAGCGTTTCTTGGTGAACCGTGTACAGGATTACATCCAGAGTAAGATCGTTTACTACCTCATGAATATCCACGTCCAGAAGCATTCGATCTACCTCTGCCGCCACGGCGAGAGCCAACACAACGTCCAGGGCTGCATCGGAGGAGACTCCGAGCTGTCCACCAGAGGAAAAGAGGTACAAATGAAAGGTTTTCATTCATTTATTATGGCCCAGCTGTCTCTCTCATGATTTGAAAACAGAAAAGGAAAGTTTGTCAAAGTTACCAGGAATGCTTGGTTGAGGTTATTGCTGCCAAACGAGGATCGACCAGTTATTAAATCCAAGGGTTCACTTACTTTTTCCATAGCACTGTGCATGTTTAATGAGATGTGTTCAATAAAGCCATGAAAGATTATAATTGTTTGTGTGTTGTTAGCTTAAACTTGTGACTTTGATGAAGATGAGATGACATGTTATGACCAATTAATGCAGAAAACCAGCTAATTCCAAAGGGTTCACATACTTTTTCTTTCCACTGTAGATAGATGGATAGATACATGTCATAAACAGGCTGTTTTTGAAACCGTACCTTTAAGACTTCTATATTCATATGACCTGTTTTATAAAGATCAGATTGCATGTTCTTGTGTGCATTATAAGTGGACTTTTGGGAAAACCACAAAAATGTTACAAAAGTGTCGAATTTAACCTTAACTTTAAGAAATGTATATTATTTAGCAAAACTGTGATTCATGAAGCATAGATAAACAGTAACTACTGTAAACACAAACTGTACACACCAGCATGCCCTGCGGCAGCAATTTACCACAGCAGGTGAGGCATTTTTTAGGCTTGTTAACATTTTCCCCGCTTTGTTTTAGTTCTCTAAAGTACTGCGTGGGTTCCTGGAAAACCAGAAGATCCCAGACCTCAAGGTGTGGACCAGTCAGCTCCGACGCACCATCCAGACAGCGGAGGCACTGGGCGTCCCGTACGAGCAGTGGAAAATACTCAACGAGATTGATGCTGTGAGTTCTGCGGTGCTGTTTTTATTGTAACAGCAGTGCTTCTGTTTCTCACATCAAGATTGGACTTGTTATTCATATTTTACTGTAAAGGAAACAGAGTTTTTTGGTAGAACTTAATTAGTCAATTTGAATCAGATGTTGACAGGAAGTGTATCACATCTCACTCATTTAACTCATAAACCAAGTGCTTCCAGTTTAGGAACAAATAAAAAATCCATGGAGGTGGATGACTTTGATATCAATTGCAAAACAGGAAGTAAATCCACCGTGTCATTAGTGATCAAAGTCTGAATCAGTGGAGAAACATTTGTGCCCCATTGTTTAAAATGACTTGTTTGTGTTCTGTATCAGGGTATTTGTGAGGAAATGACATATGAAAAGATCCAAGAAACATATCCGGTAGAATATTCACTCAGAGACCAGGACAAATATCATTACAGATATCCAGGAGGAGAGGTATGTACCAGTACCAAAATTCACAGCAATCAGTGGTAAATAGGGATTTTTGGGGTAAATAGTCTTCATAGTTGGCTAAACTTGAATGGCGGTGAATGGGGGACCACAGCGAATTAAATTTTTGCTTAATTTGTGTAATATTGAAGTCTCTATCCCTCTCATCGTCAGGGGTTCCAGATGTCAAAGGTTAGGCTTTATTGAGCAACACAACAAAACCTGAGATGGCAGCATCTGAAATTACACTCGTGCATATTTTATACAGTTTCTGTTCCACCATCTCTCTTTGTGTGATGGCCCCTTCATCCAATAAAATCATCTTATGCCCCCCCTAGTTTCGGCATCACCGTCTCCCTTCCAGCTGGTCACGTTTGGCCCCAACTTGCTGTTTCATCTCAATGCCTTTTTTGACGACCATGGCTTAATCGGCACCAGCTCTGCTCATTACATTTTCCTTTCAGTATCCACATGCACACCTCCCTTTGGGCCATACAGTGTTTGATAGAAAGAGGCTGTAATTCTTTCTAGAGAAACCAAGCTGCTACAGGTGGTGTTCCTCATCCTTAAAACTCCCCACTCACATGCTTAACACATGCATCTGGTCTCCTCCGGTTTCCCATGGTCTCTCATTGTCTGTATCGCATTAACTACTTTTCCCTTGACTCAGAAAGGCCTTACACAGAGAGAGACTGCAAGCTAAGCTGTTTTCCATTGTTTCAAACTGCATCAGAGTATTAAATCAATAAAAGAATGATTAACATATTGTATAACATATTGAATAACATTGATAATGCAGTTATTCATAGTACATTGATTACACGTTGTCATTTTTAGATAATTGCATATTGCATACATATTCAGTGATCATAAAGGGATTAACTGAATGATTAAATAAAAATCTTCCATACTTACCCGTCTGCTCCAACAGCAAAATAAAAATCTACAATTACACTTTCAAAGCTTATTAAAAATTCCGGAGTAATATAGTACAAAGTACAAGTGGTGGTGGTGTAGTGGTCTAAAGCACATAACTGGTAATCTGGTAATCAGAAGGACACTAGTTTGAGCCCCACAGCCACCACCATTGTGTCCTTGAGTAAGGCACTTAACTCCAGGTTGCTCCGGGGGGATTGTCCCTGTAATAAGGGCACTGTAAATCACTTTGGATAAAAGCGTCTGCCAAATGCATAAATATAAATATATAAATATAAGTACAATGTTATAAAATTACACTAAATATTAAAGATAATTAGAAATATATAAATGTTTGCTAC
Organism: Xyrauchen texanus; assembly: GCF_025860055.1. Classification (NCBI taxonomy): domain Eukaryota; kingdom Metazoa; phylum Chordata; class Actinopteri; order Cypriniformes; family Catostomidae; genus Xyrauchen; species Xyrauchen texanus. Next base: position 7,530,528 of record NC_068300.1, read on the forward strand.
ATTTACGTTGTTAAAGAAGGTGGTAACGGCAGGGCTGGATTGGTAATCTGGTATACCGGGCATTTTCCCGGTGGGCCGATGCACTTTGGGGCCGATCAGGGTGGACTGGCCATCGGGAGAACCGAGCGGACTGGTGTGTCACCCGCGAAACGGGCCGAATGGGCCGCAATTAGCTAAAATGAGCCGCAGCGATATGCAGAAAATCCCGAAATCCACAAACTATACTAACATCAAGAAACATGTTCAGGTCATACAGTAAGGGCTTGACTTGACCATGAATTATGGACAAATTCTTGACAATCTTCTCTTGCTCTAAATTTCAAGAGATCAAATTAATGTTAGGCGAAAAAAGATACCCAGACATCTCTTTGTGATATTAACAGTTTTGTCCCTCTTCTCTTGCTGTAGTCATATCAGGAACTGGTGCAGCGGTTGGAGCCAGTAATCATGGAGTTAGAGAGACAGGGTAATGTGTTGGTGGTTTGCCATCAGGCCGTGATGCGGTGTCTGCTTGCGTACTTCTTGGACAAGAGCGCTGGTACAACACCCACACACACACACGCACGCACGCACGCACGCACGCACACACACACACACACACACACACACACACACACGCACACGGTATCTTCTGTTACTGTCCTGATATCCTTTGCCTGTTTACAGACTATAATGAGATAACAAGAAGCATGAGATTCTATGTTTCTACGAGCTGGTTTTTACTCAATAAGTGTCCAAATGAGGGGACAAGGGTGAAATGGGATAATTCACCCCAAATTTTGATGACATTATAATAAACATATGTTGAACATATTCCACAGGGCTTAACAATAAGCATTTTTCTCTTCTTTCTTTTAGTCAGGTTAGTAGTTAAAAGTAGTTTTTTACTTGTGCTATCTTTGTTTTGACTGGCTGGCCCCACCACAAAAAATGCTAGCTTTTATTTATTATTATTAAATCTTCGTCCATCTTTTGTGTTGTTGTATTGTACAGATGATTTGCCTTATCTGAAGTGCCCTCTTCATGTGGTGTTAAAGCTGACCCCAGTGGCTTATGGTATGTGTTTGATTTCTGTTGAAAATGTAATCCAGTACAATGACTAATAATTAGTTAAGTAATACATTACAATGTGTATAACGCGGCATTATGAATAACTTTCTATAGATAAATATTCTACATTTTTTTTTAAATTGTAATCAGATTTTACTGATTACTTTATTGGAAAAGTAATCACATTACTTAATACTTTAAGTTACTTTTTAAAAACACTTCAGAGAAATGTAGTTTTTCCTCCTAGTTCAAACACAGCACCACATATTTCTCCTTAATAAATCTTTAGGGGGTGTACGCCATGTTCATGTTTTACATGTATTCTGCATAAATAATCTTATTGTAAATATACATGTAACCCAAAGCAATGTAATCAAAATGAATTAACTTAATGGAAAGTTAGTAATCGTAATCTGATTTATTGATCGTATAATGCGTTATGGTACTTTTTGTACTGAAAGTAAAAGTAGTTACATTACACTGTGGCAGCGGGGGCGTGGTCAAGCGCCCGTCCGGGAGAGAAAAGCGGTAAGGGCGCTCACACCTGAGCTAAATGATGACTAACACCTGTGTCTGATTGCAGTAACATGAGGAGAGCGGCATAAAAAGGGCAGGAGTGACGGAGCACGGGAGAAAGAAGAAAAGACTGTCTCTGCATACCCTTTAAAGAAAAGATTAAAAAGACTTACCCTTTAAGTTGACACTGGTTTCCTTGTACTGTTTTACATTGGTGCAGAAACCCGGGACCATTTTTTTTGTGATGGAACAAGGTCGCCCCATAGAGTCCTCCCAGCTGGCGGAAATCCTCCAGTCCCTCGCTAATCTCCATCAAGGCCACCAACAATCCCTGCTTGAGCTCCGGCAGGATCAAGATCGGCGGTTCTTCGAGGTCATGCGGGCTCAGGCAGAGGACCGACTCGCTATCCGGAGCCTCCTCAGCCAGGAGGCTGCGTCAGCCCCAGCCGCGACCCTGGACACCCACGCTACGCTGCCCCCGCCCATGTTACAGAAGATGGGGGTTGCAGATGATCCTGAGGCCTTCCTCGACCTGTTTGAGAGGACGGCTGAAATCTGGGGCTGGTCGCCCGAACAGTGGGCAGCCCGTCTAATTCCTCTCCTGTCCGGGGAAGCACAGCTTCAACTGCCAACAACTGCCAGCGACGAACCTCCTGGCTTACTCTGACCTGAAGAGGGCCATTCTGCAGCGGGTTGGTCGGAGCCCGGAAGAGAATCGCCAGCTCTTCCGGAGCATGAAGCTGGAGAAGTCCGACCGCCCGTTTGCGTTTGTTCAACGGCTCCGGGACGCTTGTCGGCGGTGGCTGCTCGCGGGGGACCGCGACGTCGAGGGAGTCATCGATCAGGTGGTACTGGAGCAATTTACGCAAAGACTGCCGCGGAGGACCACCTGGCGGCGATGCAGAGGGCAGATGAGCCCTCCCCCCCTCTCTCTCCCCCCTTCCCCTGTGTCTCCCCCTCCCCTCCCCCGTTCCCTCTCGCTCCTGCCCTTTTTATGCCGCTCTCCTCATGTTACTGCAATCAGACACAGGTGTTAGTCATCATTTAGCTCAGGTGTGAGCGCCCTTACCACTTTTCTCTCCCGGACGGGCGCTTGACCACGCCCCCGCTGCCACATACACTTAACACTAATTGAATGCCCTTTTTATCATTCTGGTTTAATAAATTAGGTTTTCTCATATTTGTTGTTGTTGTAAATGAGATGGAATTGACAACTTGCATTGCTGGTTTTTTAATATTTGTCAATGTCTGTTACAGGTTGTAAAGTTGAAATGTTTGACCTGAAAGTAGAAGCTGTAAACACACATCGGGACAGACCACTAGTAAGGAAATATGTAACTTCTATAACATTAACGGTTATTTCAGTTTATGCCCTTTATAATCATTTTCTAATGCATTATTCATATGAGCATCTGTTAAATCAGTGGCTCTCTACTGGTTTCGCTTCGGGACGCACTTCTATATTTGGACGTCAAATGGCAACACAACAAAGTAAAAAGATGTAGCATGGGTCGGATTTGATTTTATCTTAATAATTTTATTTTGGTGCATGGCACAAGATTGTATCTTTTCCTCTTCAGTGCGGTTTAGCATGTCGGCGCTGTCTACTGTTTGAGAGGTGTGACTTCCTCCCATTGCTATTTAAACTAGAACATTATCACTTGAATTAACATGGGGCGCATCAGTTTTGTGGTCTGTGCCGCGATATCGAGGGAAACCCGATACTATAGTAGGTTAAAGCAGAGCAGATCTTTGGTGCAAGTGATTCTGGGATGCTAACGTGCAAACCAGGCTTCAATCGTCCCGTGGAAATATCATGTTTTATATGAGAAGCAGGTTTAGGATGTATAAAGCGTAGAACACCAGATTAATTACATTTGCCTTGGTGGCCTGAAATGTTGGTTGGGCAGCTGGAGAAAGATTTTCAATTGAGGGAGAACCCTTTTCTTTCCCTGCTGTCCGGGACACTATCCGAACAGACCTGCCATCCACTTTTGGGTCGCGACTCAACAGTTGAGGAAAAACTGTGTTATATAAAAATTCAAGACTGACTCATAACGTCTTTTTTTCTCATTTATTTGAGAATATATTTTTATAGATTTTATTTAAATGAAAGTTTTTATTTGAATTGTATTATTATGATGGGCTTTTACATTTACATTTATTTGAATAGAACAGGGTGAAAGGTAACAGGAAATGATCCCACTCCAGGCCCCGTCCTAATTTTGGATTATTCTGGCTTATGTTGTGGTCCAAATGGTTTATCCAACACAAATACATCTTTATAAATCAGCACCCTCAAAAAAAAAAAAAAACCCTTCATGTTGTACCTCTAATGGATCACGCAGGTCTGACTAAGTCACCGTAAGGTCTGCAAAGTTTGTTCTTGTTACTGTGGTCTGTTTTTGCAGTATAAGTATGTAGGTGTATGATTTTCCTGTAAACACTCTCACAGTGAGCGAGCTTGAAATTGCAGACCACAGGACTGCGGTCAGACCGACAATATAATGCTGTGATTCAAGCACAAACAGGCCCAGAAATAGTTTTGGCTTGTATTTGAAAGCTACAAGCTGTTGGGATGAGATCAGCATGTCATTTTATTCTGCTTTATTATATTATTTTAGCCACAGAGGGAGTTTGACTGCATCAACACATTCATTTGAATGCAAACAGGACTTTTCTTGTTTGATGTAGTATGTTTTGTTTACAACTCAGAGCTCCCTCCACAGAAACCAGATCATATTACGGCCAAAATAAAAAATTGAATTCTATATAGATTTATATATACACCGATCAGCTACAACATTAAAACCACCTGCCTAATATTATGTAGGTCCCCCTCATGCCACCAAAATAGCACCAACCCACATCTCAGAATAGCATTCAGACATGATATTCGTCTCACCACAGTTGTTCTTTGTCAGTTCGAACCAGTCTGGCCATTCTCTGTTGACCTCTCACCTCAACAAGGCATTTCCGTCCGCAGGACTGCTGCTCACTGGATGTTTTTTGTTTTTGGCACCATTCGGAGTAAATTCTAGAGACTGTTGTGTGTGAAAATCCCAGGAGATCACAGCTACAGAAATACTCAAACCAGCCCATCTGGCACCAACAATCATGCCACAGTCCAAATCACTGCGATCACATATTTTCCCCATTCTGATGGTTGATGTGAACATTAATTGAAGCTCCTGACCCGTATCTGCATGATTTTATGCACTGCACTGCTGCCACATGATTCCAGGTAACGTCCCTTTTTCAGGACACTGTATTTTAAAGATAATTTGTAAAAATCCAAATAACTTTACAGATCTTTATTGTGAAGTGTTTAAACAATGTTTTCCATGCTTGTTCAATGAACCGTAAATAATTAATGAACATGCACCTGTGGAACGGTCGTTAAGACGCTAACAGCTCACAGACGGTAGTCAATTAAGGTCACAGTTATAAAAACTTAGGACACTAAAGATGCCCAGGGTCCCTGCTCATCTGTGTGAACGTGCCTTAGGCATGCTGCATGGAGGCATGAGGTGCAGATGTGGCCAGGGCAATAAATTGCAATGTCCGTACTGTGAGACGGCTAAGAGAGCGCTACAGGGAGACAGGAAGTACAGCCGATCATCCTCGCAGTGGCAGACCACGTGTAACAGCACATGCACAGGATCGGTACATCCGAATATCACACCTGTGGGACAGGTACCGGATGGAAACAACAACTGCCCGAGTTACACAGGAATGAACAATCACTCCATCAGTGCTCAGACTGTACGCAATAGGGTGAGAGAGGCTGGACTGAGGGCTTGTAGGCCTGTTGTAAGGCAGGTGCTTACCAGACATTACCGGCAACAATGTCGCCTATGAGCACAAACTGCCTTTCGCTGGACCAGACAGGATGGCAAAAAGTGCTCTTCACTGACGAGTCGTGGTTTTGTCTCACCAGGGGTGATGGTCGGACTCGTGTTTATCGTCAAAGGAATGAGCGTTACACCGAGGCCTGTACTCTGGAGCGGGATAGATTTGGAGGTGGAGGGTCCGTCATGGTCTGGGGCGGTGTGACACAGCATCATCGGACTGAGCTTGTTGTCATTGCAGGCAATCCCATTGCTGTGTGTAACAGGGAAAGCATCCTCCTCCCTCATGTGGTACCCTTCCTGCAGGCTCATCCTGACATGACCCTCCAGCATGACAATGCCACCAGCCATACTGCCCGTTCTGTGTGTGATTTCCAGCAAGACAGGAATGTCAGTGTTCTGCCATGGCCAGCTAAGAGCCCGGATCTCAATCCCATTGAGCACATCTGGGACCTGTTGGATCAGAGGGTGAGGGCTAGGGCCATTCCCCCCAGAAATGTATGGGAACTTGCAAGTGCCTTGATGGAAGAGTGAGGTAACATCTCACAGCAAGAACTGGCAAATCTGGTGCAGTCCATGAGGAGGAGATGCAATGCAGTACTTAATACAGCTGATGGCCACACTTTTGATTTTGACCCCTCCTTTGTTCAGGGACACATTATCCCATTTCTGTTAGTCACATGTCTGTGAAAATTGTTCAGTTTATGTCTTAGTTGTTGAATCGTTTTATGTTCATACAAATATTTACACAGGTTTAGTTTGCTGAAAATAAAAGCAGTTGAAAGTGAGAGGAAGTTTATATTTTTACATACTGGGATCTTTCAGCAATGTGGTGGGGATGTTGTTTCTGATTTCACATAGAAAGAAGTTAGCCAATCATAACAGTGGTAGTTTACTTATAGAAGTCTTAAAGGTACAGTAGCAAAAAAATGCCTTTTTTATTAAGGGGCAGTTAGAGGGTGGGAAATGATAATGTCACACTAAAATGGTTTTGGTGCTTGACAAAAATGATAAGATTTATATGAATGATATGGTCACTTTGATGTTAATATGGCTGTTGTCACAGTTTTCACCTTCATACTTAATCCCGTAAACCTTCTTATTTTTATCAGGGAAACACCAAACAGGAAGTGCCGCCCACTCTTCTTAGAAGAAACAGCTTTACGCCACTGTCTAGTCAGGATCAAGTCAAGCGACCTCGCCTATTTAGCGTTGGCAACCCGCCCCGTTTACCAGCCGTTCCTGCTTTATCTACCACACGATTCCCTGACGCACAGGAAAGTGAGGAACTGAATGAGAATCAGGTTAGACTTGTGTGTGTGTGAGAGGGTGTGTGTGTGTGTGTGTGAGAGAGAGTGTGTGAGAGTGTGTGGTTGTGAGGGTGTGTGGTTGTGTGTGGTTTACATTGTTTCCCTCTGCATAATAAATCAGTTTATCATAAATGTCCCATATGATCATGTAGCACAGATAATTACAGTTTAAATACTGAATTACATTTTTAAAAGTTCATTAAATAAGTTACAAATACATACCGGTAGTATGAATCAAATATGATGCATCATGCACACAGCGTTAATTATATGTCACCATAAATTGTAAGGGGCTTTTTCATGTAGAGTGCATTTATTCATTATTCAAATATATATTTTTTATCATTTACACATTTGACAGTATACCAGTAATTACATGAATTGTCCTGTTAAATCTGATGTTTCACTGTATATGGTTTCATTTTTAGAAATCTGTTAATTTCAAGTCATTTCGATATTTTTGGGGGGACCTAACCTCTTGCGACCCCACGTCCACATGCGTGAACGTTGTATTTTGGCTTCGCTTTACGCAATGCATAATTACGTTTTTATTTAAACCGACTTCAGGAGACTCTGCGCTGTCAGTAAAGGGTTAAATGTATGTAGTCATGTGACCAAACAACATGGCGCTGATCACAGAGGGACAATTTGGAACGGCCAATTCTCAATGCGCTCTAAGTCCTCGTGGTGGCGTAGTGACTCGGCTCAATCCAGGTGGTGGAGGACGAATCTCAGTTGCCTCCGCGTCTGAGACCGTCAATCCGCGCATCTTATCACGTGGCTTGTTGAGCGCATTACCACGGAGACGTAGTGCATGTGGAGGCTTCACGCTATTCTCCGCGGCATCTGCGCACAATTCACCACGCGCCCCACCGAGATCGAGAACCACATTATAGTGACCACAAGGAGGTTACCCCATGTGACTCTACCATCCCTAGCAACCAGGCCAGTTTGGTTGCTTAGGAGACCTGGCTGGAGTCACTCAGCACGCCCTGGATTCGAACTCGTGACTCCAGGTGGGGGTAGTCTAGGGTGACCACCTGCTAATAAGCCCAAGGGGGGACAAGGGGTATGTTTCTGAGGGACAATGTGGGACACTGCCTGGCGCGGCGGTGCCCCCACCCCACAGGCAGACTCACTGATAGTGGTTTACCCATTTCTAGCACATACCATCTTACATGGTATATTAATAATGCCCTATTCCCCTAAACATGTGTAATTGCTGATGTATCCTCATGAATAGGCCAACCAATGTGTATTTTTTTTTCTAAATAAAGATTAATAATATTTTGAACATTCAATGAATTGACAGATGCACTTCCACTTATGATTTACTTTAGCGATTTAATTTTATTTATTTTTCATTACAATTTATTCACTTTAAATAAATTATAATATAAAATTATAGGATTAACAGGAATTGTAGTTGCTCAACACCACAGGAACAGTAAAAAAAAAGTCTTAACTCACAACTCCAGAGGTTCACGGAACGAGAAGGGGGAGGAAGGATGGTGAACTTGCACTTTAGTAAAGGCAGGCGCAGGAAAAAAAAATGTCTCCATTTTTTGAATTGGAAAGCGCGCATCTAAAAGTTCCTTCCCAGTGTCTGGTATGCACGTGCGTGCGCTGTCATGACAACAACGAAAAACTGAGGGGTGTGTCACGTGGGTGTGACAACAGTAGCGTAGTACTGAACTGTCAAGTAATGTTTGTTTGGCTGCCTGGGGCTCGAGGATATAGAGCGACCAACGTTTTTTTTGAGCAAGCATTGATTATGCGTGACACCAGGGACGTATTGGGACTGAAATTCAGCCCGGGACTTTAAGATGGAGAGGCCTTTTATGCGAATGCCCTTGGTGCACGAGCAGAAGGATTTTTTGCAGATATTTTAATTCTAATAGTGTTTTTATGGTATAAAGAGAATCAGATTACATTGAAGACCTTCAAGAAATTTTAGGATGACACCTGCCTCTTCAGGTTGTATAAGCAAGTCACCACTGCACTGAACACAACCAGGTCAGCAAAACCTAATCTCTAACACATAAGTCACAGTATAGTTAGTATACTGCTAACTACCAGCATGTCATGTGTACAGTCAGTCGGAGTGATAAAATGGTTACAAACACTAACAAATACCCACTCAGATACTCAAAAACCACAATGCAGTCCCATAAAATAGAGATTTGTGTGTGTGTGTGTGTGTGTCCTCACTTTCAACTCTCCCTGGCTCAGTTTCCCTGCTGGACCCTTCCTCTGCTTACTGATTGTACAGCTGAGAAGAACATGAGAAGAACATCAGTAATAAATATGACTAAGAATAATACATTTTCTAATTCAATCTGTGCTTCAGTCAGGTTATTATCTAGTATGTGGAACTATTGGCATTTTATCCTATATGTAAATATGTAATATTGTGCTGTATTTTTCTATTTTGTGTGTGTGTGTCCTTAATAAAGCTTTGATTGATTGATTGATATGCCTAATATGATTGCCTACCCAGCCTTGCACACTGCCCCTCTACCTGTCTGTTTCCTGGTTTCTGCTGCTCCTCTGCCTCCTCCTTTTTTCTTTTTAATTCTTATTTTTTCGCCCCCACCCATTTCTTTCTCTTCTTTTTGCCATTTTTACCGTTTGTATCTGTTGCATTCACACAAACCCGCCAAACATGACCAAAAGTAAACTCCTTTGATCGGCGCCTAGTTTGAGCCAATCGGATGTCAGGAAAAACGAGGATCAGTCCAAGTTGGGAGGGGCCGCTCGTATCCCCCCTCAGATTGAAAGTATTGGTCTGGCCCGGTCTGAATCTCACACACACACACACACACACACACACACACACAGCGTTCAGCCAGCTGAGAGGCCGGTTAGGCCGGTCGCGTATCATTAAAAAATTCCCGGTATTCCCGATGGCCAATCCGCCCCTGCGTGACACGGTCTCAATTTGCGGGACGTATGAATTGGGCTTAAAACGCTGTCCGCGCACGCGCTACGCGGGACGGGTGGTCACCCTAGGGTAGTCAGCGTCTTTACATGCTGAGCTACCCAGGCCCCCATTTATGGTCATTTCTGATGTAATGTCTGTAATGTGAATAACCATGACTCCTGGAAACATAAACAATTTGATTTAAAAAAAATCAGACTTTCTGTAGCTTGGTATTGTTTCAAATGTCAGTGGTTAGTCCCACTGTCCATATATACTGTAGTACATACCAATGTTTTTACAGTTAATTTGTTTGATGGAATAAAAGTCAACATTGTCATTATTGTCACCACACGATCAAAGTAACCCATATGTTCTTCTCTTAGGAAATACTAAACTGCTTCCAACCTGGAGACTCGACAGACGCTGTCCAAGAGTGACAACATAAACCACAAGTTGTGTGACGCCCGTCAGCGTAACTTGGATATTTTCCACTTGTAAACAACCTCAAAAGACCTGTTTTCTCCAAACAGACTCAACTGTTTGATGCCTGGTGCAAACGATCAGGAGTCTAAAGGCAGTTGCCGAGTTTGAAGACTCGTGTAGAACATTAGAGTGAACGCAGTTTAATGCAGCGCCCGCATCGGTGATCTGTCCAGTTCAACCATCATCCATCCATAAACATTTGGAGGTATAGTGAAATCAAAGCAGCCAAATGAGAGTTGATGAGTCTAAAAATGACTTTTATTGATTTATTAACTCAACAATAAATGCATAGAATATTAATTCATAATATTAAGCTGATTGACGGCTTGTGGGACCAATCAGAACATAGTTTAGAGTCAAACAGATTGAGTGGGTGCAGCTTGTGGGACCAGTTGTACCACAGAATGGTGATTTCGGGAAACCGACGAAGGTCGGTAAAATTTGTTTTTTTTTGGTCATTGGTCTTGTGGCATTTTTTTATCATGATGCCTTAGTAATATGAATGCCCATGCTGCCACTGGATATAGTCTAAAACATTTTTGTTGCAATTTTCGGTGTTAATTGTCTGTGATATTATTACCGTTGAACGAATGTTCTGTGTTCAATACAAGTTAAAGCTCAATCAACAGCAATCGTGGTTTATTTTGAGTCATCCCTCATTCTGTAAACATTAAAATACTCAACTTTTTGTAAAAGTATCGTCACAAGACATAAACAATATGAGGGTTAACATGATTTTAGTGTGGTAATATCGCTTAACCTTTTCTCTGTACAGTTAAAATTTTACAACTTTGTAGTCATGATGACGCAACACATTAACCCCCCCTCCCTAAACTCTATGGAGGGGCTATATTGCGAAAAACGTTTTCGCTTAAAACGTTAAAAGTCTCCGACTTACTCCGTAAGTCAGGCCTATGAGGTATCACTTGAAAGCTTAGAATCTGAACTTTTCAAAGATAACCATCAATCCTGCATTAATGTTACTTAAGATAACAAAATAAGGCTTTAAAACATGTGTTGAGAATTAGCGCCCCTTAGAGGTAATGGGGTAGAAATATTTATGTAATAATAAAAGTCTTCCACAGCATAAATGAAAGCTCTCGCTCTCAGGAATGTGACTGTACGGTTCATTTTGTTGCCCTAACATACATTTCAAAAGAATGACAAAGTGAAATATGATTTTTTTTTGGAAGTCATCAAATACAAACATCTCTTTTATGCTCCAATAACTGCTGCTGTAAGCACCAAATAGCTCAAATCTGCTTTTACCTTAGGAACTTCTCTCAAAAATGAGCCATCGGTAACTTGTCGGTGAGGTTGCTTTGCTGAATAATCCAATGTTATATCTTAGATGTCCAAAACAAAATATTCCATCCAGAAGGAAAAGCATGCAAACAAATCATCAGAAAAATATGCTTTTGACTATTGATGATGCAATGTTTTACATCAACGCAACAGGGTGGATTTCAACTTTCTAATGAGTCCTAGATTCAGCTTTTAGTCCACACAGAGGCCGAGATATCCAATGGAACAACGGGCGTTTCTCTGAAAAATTTTACTATTATTTTTGCAATTAGTCCACAGTATGTGTGAATGGTGAGCTTTTAAACTTAAGTGTGAACTATTGCAGGCGGCAGCCCAAAAATGCACCAGAGTTTAACCCCTTAATCTCTCCATTGACCATAAAACGTCAATTTAAACAACTTTACAGCTCAAATAATACAAACGTTTTAACAGAAGACTTAATGCAAGTGCTTTTATTAAATGATACAATTTAAAATTTCTGCATTTTTAAACCCTCCAAAAATCTGCCCCATTCACTGTAATCTCAATTGTTTTCTTTTTTGAAAGAAAAAGCACATTTTTGTTGTAATCAACATTATGCCACAAATGCTATTCGACGGAGCTTAACTTGTATTGAACCCGTAATACAGCGGACTCATTCTGCTTTACAACAGTTTGTGTTGTGATGTTGTACAGCTTTGTAGAAATATTTTATTCAAATATTATAAATGTTTTTTTATAGTCTCATGATTTCAGAAGTCATGTACCAAGGGTTTGTTTAATTTATGTTCTGCATATTTATCTCTTAAACTTCCTATAGTTCAGGAAAGGGTCAGGCTAGTGCTTCAAATAGAAACGAGGAATGCATTAATTGTTAAAAAATATGTCAAACTCTTGATTGAATCTGTGATGAATGTCTCATCATTAGACGATATTGTACTGCATATTATTATAGTCATTTTTCTATTCTCTCACCGAAGACAAGCTTCCGGATGTGTCAGAAGAACATTTAAAACTACTGAGAATATTCCCACTCATAGTGTCGTAATATGTGTTTATGTTTATATAATATAGATGATCTTTAGTGGAAAGCTTTAAGCTATTTAAACACTGAATGCGTTCGTTTTGCCTGGAACACTGGAACACTGGAAAAGATGTCCTGAAAGGAGGAATTCAAGATTGTTTGACATTTGCATTTGTAATTGTAGTCTTAGAAAGTCAACGCACAAATGTTTTTAAATTTAAGTAACATGCCAAATGTCCTTCTACCATTCTAATGTCTTAAAGTGAGTGCATTGTGATTCGTGATAGTATTAACACAAATAATAATTATGGTAGGTGACATCGTTGGTAAGTTTCGGATCAGTAAGTGCCTTTGCATCGCAACCAAAGTCTTCAATCAAAGCCTGACGCTTAAATGCTCCAATGCTTTGTGAGTTAGTGTGCAGATTATTCAATTCTTGGACCTATAAGGACCCTTGTAATTTATCCAAAGCATTTATTTTAATGAAGTTAAGAAAGTTAAGAAAAGAGTTTTGTGTTCTGGATCCATTGGGTTTCATTACCAGGACATAATGTAATGTCATGCTGTACACCATTCATTAATAGGCTTTGTGATGTAATAAAGCAGCCTGTAATGCAAGTCATATTATTATTATTGTTTTCCTTTATATATATATATATATATATATATATATATATATATATATATATATATATATATACCTTAGTACTATACATATTTGTATTTGCTATATTTGCAGGAACCACGGGCACTGCATTTCATTTGCAAACCTTGATTTACATGTCTTATACTTCCAATACCAAACTAGGATTTAAAAATGTTTTAGTCATATGATAACATAAAGCCATCTTTACGTACAGTTCTGAAAATTTACATTTATGCATTTGGCAGACGCTTTTATCCAAAGCCCTTACTACAGGGACAATCCCCTCGGAGCAACCTGGAGTTAAGTGCCTTGCTCAAGGACACAATGGTGGTGGCTGTGGGGATCGAACCAGCGACCTTCTGATTACCAGATTACCAGTTATGTGCTTTAGACCACTACACCACCACCACTATAGAGATATATTGGCGAGCATTATGTGATGCAATATTTTCCACCACTCAAAATAGATAAATGGGATCATCATCTACCTCGTTCATTTTGAGCTGAACTGGTTAATCTGGAGGGAGATTGTCACAGTGTTTGCTGTAATTCTTGCTGTAGTTCGGTCTGATAGCAGGGTGAGGCTCCCTCAATTATTTCTACTCCCTTTTCTTTCATAGCGACTGCAAAAACAGACTGTCTGTCCTGTGGAAATGGGTGATTTATTGGCATCATCACAAAATCAGTCAGTGCTGCTCGTACAGATCTGGATGAAATATCGACTAGTTGAGTAACGCTGGCAAAGGTTGAAAGTTTAATTACCAGGTGCACATGTACCGATGTAAAGGATAGCTATAGACGTAACACATTATATAACTTTAGCTATACTTTATAGATCATAATGGAGTAACACATAAACATCAAATAAAAATCATTATTTTCTCACAAATAAGCCCCATTGTACTATAAAGCCAATATTAAAATACAATAAATATTTCACAATTTAAATAATATTAAAATATGATTATATTTTAATATAATGGCATTTTGAAATATTTAATTTTAACAAAATAATATTTTAATTACATTTTTAAATATATTAAAATAATAAATAATATTTGTTTTTATTAGCAACACATTAATTCAATGAAACATGAAAATGTCACAATGCAAAACATTTTATGGTCTTAGAAATATGTTAATTTTCATAAGTAAAATAATTTCTCTTATTTTGATTTTGGTGTCAAATATGACAAATATGTTCTTCGGTGTGTGTAACCCTAGTAATGTACTTAAAAGTAATCAAATAAAAGTCAGTAACTGTAATCTGATTACAAGGATTTAAAGGAATATTCCCAGTTCAATACACGTTAAGCTTAATCGGCATGTTTATTATCACAAAAAATTATTTTGACACGTCCCTCCTTTAAAAAAAAAGTAAGAAGCTAAAGTCGAGTTTACAGTGAAGCACTTAGAATGGAAGTGAATGGGGGCCAATCCGGAAACATGAAATACTCACGGTTTCAAAAGAATTGCCACAAGACATAAAACAATAAGCGTGTTAGCATGATTTTAGTGTGATATAATGGCTTGCTAAGCTTTTCTGTTTAAAGTTATAGCCAATTTTACAAATTCGTTGCCACATGATGCCATAAACCCTAAAACGACCATAAAAACAACTATTTAAACAACTTTACAGCTCAAATAATACACAATTTTAATTAATGTAAGTGTTTGGATAAACTCATAAGCCTCACATGTCTGCCTTTATACCCTGTAAAACGTTACCCCATTCACTTCCATTGTAAGTGCCTCACTGTAACCTCAAGTTTTGCTTTTTTTAAAGAAAACCCGGAATGTTCTTTTAAAATGCAATACGTTTTTTGTATTATTATTATTGCTATTATTAAAAAGTAATGTTGACGTAGATTCATGGAATAATAATAAAATAATCTTCCATTTTTTCACAGCTGAAATCATATTTAGAAAATTCTTCTGAAAATTATTCCTGTCTGTAATTTCCTGGAATTCTGATAGAATCACATTCTAGTCAAAACAAAGCGTGGCATTCCCCCAAATGCATCCATAAAGATCAGCAGCTCAAAGTGGAACTTAATGTGTCTCCACAGTGAATTCATCATGACCTAAGATTTTGAAACTGCCGCCAAGAAACCATGAAGATGGAAAAGATCCGTCATGAATTAATGGCAAAAACAGTGACGTATATAGGGTGTAGTAAAACAACACTCCACCCGCAACAGACAAAGTAGCTGTTATGTCTCTCTCAAGGTGGAGTGTCGGTGTTTTGTAACACCTGCTGTGAGTCTTATCGGCCTCACCTCACAACACCTTAACTAGTATAGCAGAGGTTGCCACGGTAATAATAATGCACTCATACTGGCACATGTCTCATAACACAGCACACATATCAGATGTTTGTTTGACCAGAGAAAAGTGTGCATCTATTGCGACTACTCGTTCAAGGATGTCCTTAAGAATTCCAAACCTTGTCTATCATGGACAAAAAAACAACTGAAACCAAAATATCTCAAGGACTGTTTAGGCTGAATATTGCGAGTAAACTTCACGTTAACACTTTAAAAATGTATTCCTGATCGTCTGTGTGGAGAACCTGGATTGAGATGCTTATATTATGTTTCTACTTATGTAAATTTGATAAATGAAAACAAAGGGAGGTTCTACGTAGCCTATTTCACATTTTGAAATCATGGTTATTTTATGAAAACTGTAGATAGGGGTTCGGCTATTATTTTGAGGGCATTTTTGTGGCAGTATTTCCATGTATATTTACATCATCATCAGTGTAACATAACAGTTACAGACATTACAGAAGCATGCATGAGCTTGCTTTAATTATATGTTGTAGAGCCTTGAGTATTTTTCAACTATAGCATTACTATCAAGTACATTCTTGCCGGGGCCTTGGTAGCTCAGCTCAACATATCGGGTTGTCTCCTCTCGCTTACAGAAATACATTGTTGTCAAGTACATTTTGTGATCAAGACAGTCCCAAAAACATCCAAAGCAGATAAGCAAGGTCACATTCTTCCATCTGAGGCCTATTTCTCACATTGGCGAATTTTGTCTCGAAGAGGCTCAGATGGCTATTCAAAAATCACATCCTGTTTACCTTATCTTTTACTCATTACCACCATATTCCTCCCAATGTGTCCCATAACTATCTCAAGCATCTTCAAGGTTTATCAGAGCGTAATTAGCATGCAAAGCATTATCAATGGTCCTATTGACCAATGCTTTAGCACATGGAATCACACAACAAATCAGTAATGCTATAACAAATACAATGACTCCTATAGGTGTTAAAGCATTCAACCATTTAACCATGTTAATAAGTCATTCACATCATCTATAGTTTCTCTCGCTGTCAAGTCCGCTGCTATCTCCGTCATGTTTTTCAGGCCCATTTCTATGGCATGTCCATCTTCATCGTTTTCTGGAATGAAAGTACAGCAAGTCATTCCCATGATAACACGTACTCCTCCACTGGCTGCTGTTAACTGGTCAAGGACCAGTCTATTTTGTAGCGCTGTTAATCTAAGGCCTTTTAGTTCTTGGCATATTGCGTCAATCGTGATTTTTTTGTCTCATTTATGAATGATATCAGTTCATATCTAGTCATTTCAAATGCTTTCCTCTGTATTACTGCAACACCCACTTGTGGGAACAATGCTCCAAAGATTTTCTCTGTCCATAATCTGTGTTCTCCAGTGTGGTATTGCGTTTACTTGGACTACTTCTTCTGTTTGTTGTTTTCTCAATAGCTCAGACCACCATGGTGTGGTCACTTATTTCGACCGACCACGGCTCATCTACCTGTCCACAATTCCGGCAGAGCAGTGTACAAATGATGACCATATTGCCCATATCGGTCTCCTATCACACATGTTCCTTGTTTAGTAGGTGTTATGGGGTTACCTTTACCGCTGGTGTAGATGCACTATGCATCATATGCATGCATATATAACAACTACAATGCTTTTCCTGTGTTTTTTTGCTGTAAAGTTAGCTAGTTTCCACCACAAATTGGTAGCATAGGTATGGGTGCATCAACATCATCAATCCATGTCTCATCTATCCATCTATCCATGTCTTCGTCCCTTCTAATTCTCAAGTTCCCGGTTAGGCATTCAGCTCCTCCAGTACTTTCACCCTTCGCTTTCTAAACAGTCAGGCTAAATAGTCTCCCCAGGTGCAAGCATCACGCGGCTTGTGTGTATCCTCTGTGGTTGCAGATCTGTCAGTACCCCCGTCCTGGTGACCGCCAGAACCGTTGTTGGACCCAGATACTTGGGCTCACAAGCTTCGTTGGTTTCAGACACTTCACTTGGACCTGCTGGTTTGGAACAAATGGTTGAGTCGGCTTTTCTGTGGGCATAGAGAGAGAAAGAGTAACATCACCATTTATGCTATTCAATGTTTTGAGAAGGGAATCCACGTAATCAGCCACTACCACCTTCAAATCACCTGTGGACAAAGAGCATGTGCTGCTTTGACCCAAGGGGTCAGGAAAGGCCTGACCATTAGTATTTCAAATGGAGACAAGTCTTGTTGTTGCTGATGGAGTCATTCTTATCTCTGTTAAGACTGCTGGTAGTATGTCAACCTATCTTTTATTGTTCTGTTATTTTGTGCACACGCCAAACACACGTCTAGAATTTAAGACACTGTTTTTCTCACATTTGCAATGCAATTCTGTATTGCCTTTTCTTTTTTGTTTTTGTTTGTCTTTTAGCAGTCCCCTATCATCTGATACCTCATTGGCTGCCCAATGCTCTAAGTCATGTGCGGTTGGGTTTGCTTGCAAAATTTTGATGTCTTGATCATTAGTCAAAAAGGAATGCATCATTGGTACGATGCCCATTTTGGTATCCCATTCACCTATGTGTGTGCTATGAAATACTTCTTTTATTGCCCACTTTGCTACTTCATCTGCAAGCCTGTTGCACTTTGCTTCTTCTGAGTCACTAGTGGTATGACCTGCCACTTTGATTACTGCTAATGTGGAAGGCAACTGTGCTGTTTTAATCAAATCAGCTACCACATTGTGACGTGATACTGGTTTTCCATCCGAAGTTTTATAAGTTCTTCCCATAATTTTGCAAAATCATGCACTACCCCAAATGCATACTTTAAATCTGTATATATATTTATGCATTGGCCTTTTGCCAATTGGCAGGCTTTTGATAATGCTACTAGTTCTGCAGCTTGTGCTGATTTGCATGGTAATGAGTACACTTCAATCATTTCATTGGGTAGCTCTGTAATTGCGTAACCACACCAGTACACATTGTCATTTGGTTTATATAGCATGAGCCATCTACATACCAATGTCTCCCCTCCCCAGCTTTGCAGTGGAAACCTGTATTCTCTCCGTACAATCATGTGAGTAATGCTAGAAAGTGCCCTGAATGAACGAATCATGCAAATGAATCATTGGTCCATGGACCACACTGGTTGGTTTTAGAGCCAACTAGCAATAGATGTTAAAATAGCTTCACAACCAGACCGTCTGTGCAGTTTGGTTCTGAAACTTTAGTTATTTCTAAACATCCAAATGTACGAGTGTTTTGCCTCGCATTGGTCTACTTATCGTTTGTCCGATTTTGTTCAAACAACAAAAATACCTCCTTGTTTTGGTTTTTGATGTGAACATTTCTCTGATTTCATCAAAGTTCACTCCTATCACGAAGAGTGAAATGCGGCCGCGAAACTCCTACTGACTAACTCCTAGTGGCAACCGCCGCACTTCATCCACAGGACTGTCTTCAACAACAATGATCCTCACCTCTCGTGAGATCTGACGGCGGTTTTTATGACTTCATCATCCTATGACTAGTGACACATACCGCAGTTGTGTCACAGATGGTTTCTGACCATCGTAGAGATACAAGGAGTTTTACTTGAATCGTTTTATAACAGTATTTACAAGATATCTCACAGACAGGCAGATCAATTATATAAAGATCTTACCTGTCCGGAGATACCCCAATTTCTGACATCAGGACGGTTTGTAAAATACGATTGGGCAACCATCAAGGTTACATTGTTCCATCTGTGGCCTATTTCTCACATTGGCCCGGTTGCTAGGGAGGGTAGAGTCGCATGGGGTAACCTCCTTGTGTCGCTATAACGTGGTTCTCGCTCTTGGTGGGACGCTTGGTGAGTTGTGCGTGGATGCCGCGGAGAATAGCGTGAAGCCTCCGCACGCACCATGTCTCCACGGTAACGGGCTCAAAAAGCCACGTGATAAAATGCATGGATTGACGTTTACAGACACGGAGGCAACTTAGATTCGTCCTCCACCACCCGGATTGAGGCGAGTCACTACGCCACCACCCATTCCAAATTGGGCAGAAAATGGAGGGGGAAAATGTACATTCTTGCCTCTGATGATTCCTATATATTGTTATTTACACAGGGCAGATATACTGTTTATCAATATAATTTGATTACATATCGTATTTTAATGGGGATATAATTGATTACCGCTGACAGTTACATCAGCAAACAAGGTTTGAACATCAACCGTAACGAGTTCAAATTGAAGTTTGCAGCTTTTTAACACTTCCGTGTACAAATTTGAAGGCTGTTTATTGGATCAATTCAGGTAAACATCATATTATGCGACTACACGTTACTTTATGGAGAGTTTACGACCTACTAGTTAAGTCTTGCCTTAAGAACCGGTGGTGCAACCAAATTAA
This sequence comes from Xyrauchen texanus, assembly GCF_025860055.1. Taxonomy (NCBI): domain Eukaryota; kingdom Metazoa; phylum Chordata; class Actinopteri; order Cypriniformes; family Catostomidae; genus Xyrauchen; species Xyrauchen texanus. The sequence continues at coordinate 7,550,301 of NC_068300.1, forward strand.
GCACCGACTTAGTTACAAACTAACTAGTTAATAAGCCCTTAGTGTGAACTTTATGTTCCAATTTACCTGAGAAATTACGCACCGCTGGTGCACCCCGACCCAGATGAGTTGTCATAAGTTTTAAATGAGTACAAATTTTATCATGTATTTTAGGATCGGTGGAGAATGTTTTAAAGTGAAAATTAACACGATTTGTGATATTTTCTGTGAATATTATGACTTACATGTTGCCCTGTTCCTCACAAAAAGCTATATTTTAACGTAGTGCGCAATACGTTGACTACTTTTGTCTTTTTTTTACACCTCAACTGGTCACAAAACTGGTTTACTTAGTAAGTATTCCTCATAAATTCTCCTATTGTGTGTCACGGATAAATGTATCACCATACAGGTTTGTAACGGCATGAGGGAGAGTAAGTAATTACACAATGTTTTATACGTATTTGAACTTTTTCGATTTAGTAGCGCGCCATCCATATGCTCTTGAACACAAGGACGCATGCTTACTGAACGCCCCACTAGAGTCTACTTTTTAATGTTATTTGACCAAAACAAACGTACCACATAAATAAGTGTTTTTGAGGATCAACGCTGAAATGAGGGAAGGGTTTGAGCGCTCGTGACGACAGCGGGTGTGCGTTATAAGCACAACGCCAGCGTGTGTAACTTGAACTCATCAACTTTTGATTCAGAAAGTCCCTTTCACTCTCCGTTTGGAGTTCTCCGTGAATATGGCGAATGTTTGGAGAATTACACCCATACTTGTGTTAGCACACTTTGTAGGTGAGTAACTTTTAGGTATTTAAACCGTGTCTCCTCCGCACGCGACAGAACTAGACGTCTGCACTGAAAGCGCGCGATGTAGCGTTTGTTTCAAGTGACGTTTCGTTTTTTGACACGCTGGTCCGTCTGAAATACAATTATTTTATTTACTTATTTTATGCGTGAGTTGATAGGTATGCATGTAGCTTCTTTATTGGTTCAATATTTTAAATAATGTCGGACCGTTGTTGTAAAAACCAGGCTGGAAAAAACAAGTATATTTTTCTTGTCCCAAGGATGAAGCTGTTTTTCCCAACTCCAGGCCCTTGCACAATCTCATCCTTTGTTTCTAATAGCCTAAAATACTGTATACACGTTAGTTAAAGGCATGCTAACATGTAAAATTCTGTAGCTAAATCCATCCAAAGTCAATTTTATACCTTTATTTTTAAATGTAATATCTTAATTGAAAGTCAGTGACTGTAATCTGATGATAAGAATTTGAAATGTAACGTTATGCCATATTTTATTCAATTTTATACCTTTAATTTGGTATTTTTAACTTATTAACTTCATTGAAAGTCAGCGACTGTAATCTGATTATAAGAATTAAAAATGTAATGTTACGCTATATTTTAGTACATTTGATACCTTTTAATTTTGTATTTTTAATTTATTAACTTAATTGAAAGTCAGTGACTGTAATCTGATTATAAGAATTAAAAATGTAATGTTATGCTATTTTTAAAAAGTCAATTTTATAAATTTATTTTTTATTTATTATCTTCATTGAAAGCCAGTGACCGTAATCTGATTATACGAATTAAACATGTAACATTACGCTATATTTTAGTACATTTTATATCTTTAATTTTTTATTTTTAACTTATTAACATCAGTCAGTGACTGTAATCTGATTATACATTTTTTAAATGTAACGTTACGCTATATTTTTGTAAATTTGATACCTTTTAATTTTGTATTTTTAATGTATTAATTTAATTGAAAGTCAGTGACTGTAATCTGATTATAAGAATTAAAAATGTAATGTTTTGCTATTTTTAAAAGGTCAATTTTTATACCTTTATTATTTATTTATTATCTTCATTGAAAGTCAGTAACCGTAATCTGATTATAAAAAATTTAAATGTAACATTACGCTATATTTTAGTATAGTTTATACCTTTTACTTTTGTATTTTTAACTTATTATCTTCATTGAAAGTCAGTGACTGTAATCTGATTATAAAAATTTTAAATGTAACATTACGCTATATTTTAGTAAATTTTATATCTTTAATTTTGTATTTTTAACTTATTAACTTCAGTCAGTGACTGTAATCTGATTGTAAGAATACATTGATTTGATTAATTGTATTTAAACGCTGTCAGTGTGAACGGCTTTGACTGCAGTAAGGGACAGGCATAGGCATCACGCTATCCGGCAGGACACCACAATAATAATTATTTTACGGTTGCATCCTTAAAATACATCCATAACACAGAAAAACACCAGCATTTATTTCTTGTCGCTTTAACACAATATTAAAAACTTTGTTGTGATTTGATTTGACAGCGTCAGGCAGCATTTTCATTTTCACACATTGTCCTAGCCTGACACAACCGATGTTTGGATGTAATCTGATTACAAAGTAATCGGTTACTGTAATCAAATTACTTTTGTTTAAAAAATAATGTAACTTTACATTATAAATTCTTATAATCAGATTACAGTCACTAACTTAATAAAAGTTAATAACTTTTAAGTAAATTTCATGGGGGTCACATACTTCTAAAAGAATATTATTTGTGTAGAATACATTTAAAACATGAATTATGTTCATATGTATGTCTGTTTGTGTTTTTGTTACAGCTGAAGGGCGTTTGTAGACATTATAATATAGACATTTTTTAATTTGTTGAATAGGAAAACACTTTTCTGTGAACGTTTTTTGTAAAGTAACTTAAAAGTAAAGTACTCTGTAATGTTATTACTTTTCCCATGAAGTAATCAGTAAAGTAATCTGATAACACATTTTAGAGAAGTTCTTAGTAATTTGTAGTGGATTACTTTTGAGTAACTTACCCAACACTGGAAACAATGCAATAAAACAAGCGATTAAACTATCTCTTCCATGTAAATCAGAGTTTTTGTCCTAAGTAACGTAACGTTTTAACCCTTGATTTCTATTTTGACGCATCATGTTGGGTTGCCCCACCCACCGTGAAATCTCATTGGTTAAAAATCCTGCTCCACATAATTAAAAATGACGTGACCATTTTCGAGCATCAAATAATTTGAAGTGCTCAGACAAATTTGACCTGATGGCACAATGATAGTCGCTTGCAGTGTAGACAACCAAAGCAGGATTGAACGCTTTATATCAGTTCAGTGTTGACCTGTGTATTGACACTCTTATCCATTTCAGTGTCTCAAACACATAATCAGTGTGGTGAACCAACAAAATATGAGGGCAAGCAGCTGGACAAAATATATGTTAACAGATCGGAGTTCAGCAACAACGAAAAGGTGGCGTATATCTGCAATCCAGGTTATACACAGAGTGAAGGTAGCCGAATTACCTTTTGTAAGGACGGACACTGGAAACCCTTGACCATGACATGTAAAAGTAAGATCTGTCTGTCTGTCTGTCTGTCTGTCTCTATATCTGTCTGTCTGTCTATATCTGTCTGTCTGTCCATTTATCATTCTATCTGTCTATTTATCTGTCTGTCTGTCTGTCTATCTATCTATCTGTCTGTCTATCCATCTATCTGTCTGTCCGTCTATCTGTCTGTCTGTCTGTCTCTATATCTGTCTGTCTGTCTCTATCTCTGTCTGTCATTCTGTCTGTCTGTCCGTCCATTTATCATTCTATCAGTCTATTTATCTGTCTGTCTGTGTCTATCCATCTATCTCTCTGTCCGTCTATCTGTCTGTCTGTCTGTCTATCTATCTGTCTGTCTGTCTATCCATCTATCTGTCTGTCTGTCTATCTGTCTCTATATCTGTCTGTCTCTGTCTATCTGTCTATATGTCTGTCTGTCGTTCTGTCTGTCTGTCCGTCCATTTATCATTCTATCTGTCTGTTTATCCGTCTGTCTGTCTATCCATCTATCTGTCTGTCCATCTGTCTGTCTGTCTCTATATCTGTCTATCTATCTGTCTGTCTGTCTCTATATCTGTCTGTCTGTCGTTCTGTCTGTCTGTCCGTCCATTTATCATTCTATCTGTCTATTTATCTGTCTGTCCGTCCATTTATCATTCTATCTGTCTATTTATCTGTCTGTCCGTCTGTCTGTCTGTCTATCTATCTATCTGTCTGTCTGTCTGTCTATCTATCTGTCTGTCTGTCTCTATATCTGTCTGTCGTTCTGTCTGTCTGTCTGTCTATCTGTCTGTCTCTATCTGTCTGTCTGTGGTTCTGTCTGTCCATTTATCATTCTATTTTCTGTCTGTCTCTATATCTGTCTGTCTGTCTCTATATCTGTCTGTCGTTCTGTCTGTCTATCTGTCTGTCTATCTGTCTGTCTGTGGTTCTGTCTGTCCATTTATCATTCTATTTTTCTGTCTGTCTCTATATCTGTCTGTCTGTCTGTCTGTCTGTCCATTTATCATTCTATCTTTCTGTCTGTCTCTATGTCTGTCTATCTATCTGTCTGTCTGTCTGTCTCTATATCTGTCTGTCTGTCTATCTATCTCTGTCTGTCGTTCTGTCTGTCTGTCTGTCTATCTATCTATTGTTCTATCTGTCTGTCTGTCTGTCATTCTATCTAAGGATTTTACATTTTAATATCTCCATCATTCTTTCTTTCTTCTCTTTATCACAAAAATCTTGTCTATTTTTCTAGAGAAAACGTGCAGCCCGCTGCCTGACATAAAGAATGGACGATACCTCCAAGAAGGAAATTCATTCCTTGATAAAGCCACTGCTGTGTGTAATGCAGGGTATGGATAACATGACAATATTTAGATTATCATGCTATATTTATATTTCTACTTATAATACATAGGCTCATTATATATAATAACAAAAAAGGTTTATTATGTATCTCCCTCTACTAAACGGTTTATTAAGCTAGACCAAAAATCTTTATCTTTTGTGAGGTTTTCTGTCATTTATATGGCTGATAATTATTATCATTGATTTGTCCTGCAGATATGTTTTGAGAGGAGATCAAGTCCGTGTGTGTGAGGACAAAGGCTGGACTGGGATGAGCCCGACCTGTGAGGGTGAGTTTAACCCACTGTCATGCTCAAGTCTTCACAAACTTTCTATTTACCTTAATTTCATCAATCTAACCAGGAACTAACCAGTAACTAACCAGTAACTAACCAGTAACTAACCAGTAACTAACTAGTAGCAACACTATTAACAAAGTATAATTTTTAATAGCGTGACAGGAGCTTAGCTGACTTCAAAATTGAAAAAAAAAACACATTTTTATTAAACATGAGGATGTCTGATTCATTTTGTGAATCGGTTCGTTCAGAGAGTTCAAGAGAGAACTGTTTAAAAAGAAGAAACAGAAATTAATTTCATTGTGTTTGCAAAAAGTTTGCAAAAATTACCTTTTTTGTTGCTTGATATTTATCTAGATGATGCTGTTAAATGCAATGTTTTTAATTTAGTTATATACGTTTTATTTGATATATTTAGTGTACATTTAACTGTTTAAATGCTGTTCAATGCTGATATTTAAAAGCATATTACTAGCTTAAGTGGAATGAACAATTTTTTGTTTTTAAAGAGTAGCTTGACTTTAAATGATGAGTAGGTTATGGTGGCAAGCTACAGTTTTGAAGGACTGTTAAACCATTGCTGTGCATTAGATGCAAGAGGATTGTATGGCAGCAAACCCCTCTTGATCTGTTGTGTTTGTCTGAAATTAGAGGCAAGTATTTCATGACTTGTAGAAGTAAGCAGGCATAGATTCTGTAGCTCATTATCTTCTAGTGATGGATTCTTGTATTGGATCACGAGGAGCTCCTGGGGAAACACATTTGTCTGTAATTACTGTTTAATGTGCTGTATACACTGTATACTGGCTACTGTTCGTTAAAGATAGTAAGCGAAACAATAAGCATGTATGCTACATTGATGTCACAAGTAAGCTGCATCCAGTTAATATCTTATAAATAAAAATAAAATGTTATTTGGCCTTTTCTAATTCAGTTATGTGTATAAATGTAAGCATGTTTTAACTTTTGGCAAAAACAGAGATGATGTAGTTATTTCTGTCCATTTTATTGTGTGAATTACATATTATTAATTAAACATCTATTAATTATCAATTACTCTGAAAAGTGGAGATGGTTATGTCATGACCATGGCCATCTTAATTCGTTTAGTACGGGTGAAAATCCATTTTCAAACTTCTTATGTATGATCTTATTAAACAATAATAATTGTTTGCTACAGTAAATATATAAGAGTAACATACTATTTGTATGTAGCCTATTAACTCTTTCCCCGCCAGCGTTTTTAAAAAAAGTTGCCAGCCACCGCCAGGGTTTTTGACGATTTTCACTAAATTTTAATGGCCCGCAGAATATTTGCTTCCATGAATATATGAAGATGCTATATATCAAAATAAAGATCTGGGCCTCTGCTTTTAGGCAAAAAAAAACGATTTTATTTTATCTTCATTTGTTCTTTTTTATTGCGACTTGAACAGAGGTAGGTTTTGTCAAAAACAACATTTCAGACAAAAAGCTGTTAAAAAGGCATGTTTATGTCTGATATTTTGAGCTTCTCATACTCCACTTCTTCATGTTTGAGACGATCGCAGTCTGTTTCTTTGATCAAAGAGTTGCGTACTCTTTCAAAACATGCGGAGGGGTCTTCCTTACCGTATAACACCTAAAACACGGAAACCCGGAAAATTCTGTGTTTGGCGGGGAAGCGTTTTTTCATAAAACACGGAAAATTCCTTGTTTGGCGGGGAAAGGGTTAGTGTATTACTAATGTAGGAACAGTCATTTACAAATGATCAATTAACTATGTACTAATGCAAATATGTGATACTGTGTGTTTAAAAGGGTCATGAAATGCTCTTTTTTTTATAGTTTTATTATCTTCGCTGAGGTCTACTGATACTGCACCAAAACAGTCATAATTTTGTAGTATATAATCATTTTGCACCCTGTCTCTGGCCCTCTGTCTGAAACGCTCGGTTTTGGCCTAATCGCCTCCTCAAAACTTCTACGTAAAGGCCACTGTTATGATTGGCTATCATCGTGCAGCCCCTCGAAGAGAGTTATTTTTGAAACCCAATCGGAAGAAAATGAATAAGAACCAAAACATTTCAGGGTTTACACAACGCGTATCCAACACATTGCATCTGAATGTATTAAACTGTTCATCTAAAGCACAACTGTTAACGCTCACACCCTGTCTACACTGGACTCTAGAGTCGTGTCAAAAGTAGTAGAACCCATTATAAGCAATGATGCGGTCTTTCATGGCATGATACGTCAACAGTAAACCGATGTCCCGTTCCATTTTGCACTGCACACGGTGGCGATACTACTGCCAACAACATAAAAACACAGTTTAGAAAGTTTTTGTTGACATGCCCGGTGTAGACAGCCTAAAGTCGCTGTGTCGTGTCAATGGATGCACAGCGGTTTACAGCGGTAAACAGGGTGTCAGCACCAAGTGTGCCGCACAAGCCCTCAACAGTGAAGCCAAAACGTCTCGATCGCCCCCCGGTGACTGGTCCTAGTATAGGTCATAAACCCCGCCTCCCCATGTTACTCAACGGGACGTGAGACCAAATAAACAATTAAATTACACTTCACATATCTTTTTTCCAAAGATAGAAACTACAGTAAATGACAGAAACTATCACGTTGATGTAATTTCAAGTGTTTGTTTTTCAAAATAAGTTTGTTTTTAGTTATTTGATGCTATAAAAACGGTGCTGTGACATCATGATTGACAGCTGTGATTGACAGGTTCTCTGAGCGTCAACAACTAAAAATAGCGCAGATGGGCGAAGGAACGCCTATGATGCCTTCTCCTTTTCAGAGTTGTAACTTGACACTACGTCTTTTGAAAGAGTCCCGAGATATGTACCAATTGGTCAAACATGTCTGTCTGTGCATGTTTATGTAAAAAAAAGCATTTAAATCCAGACAGGTGAAGGTGTCCTGTGTAAGTCCACCTTGGATGAATCTCCCATGATAGGCCCCATCTCTCTCCTCCTGTGACGTCACAAGTTCCACGAATTCCAAACGAGTCGTCTTTGCCGATTGGTTTAAATAAATCCTCCTTTTCTGTTAATAACAACGTTTCCAGTTCTGAAACGTACAGTATTTATTTATAGTACAATGGCCTCTTATACACCGCCTGGCCAAAAAAAAAAAGTCGCCGTTTGGATTTAAATAAGCAGATACTTAAGAGCCTATGACTGGATCATTATTGCAGTGATTAATATTATTCAGCTGGTAACAATTCATTTAACCCAACCTGATGCAGTGTGTAGCATCTCATTTCTGAAACGGCCATCGTGGAAAAGATGTTACTGCGTTTTTGAAGGGGCAAATTATTGGCCTGCATCAAGCAAAGAAAACAATTAATAATCAAAGCTAAAGGTGGTCCAACGTAATCAGAAATGCTGTTTTGGCCAGACAGTATGTCAAAAGATCAAGGACAAATGTATTCCTTATGTCATGACCGCTTTAAATGACAAATTAATATGGGGTAATAAATGGTAAAATGGTAAATGGTCTGCACTTATATAGCGCTTTTTTATTAACCTTAGAGGTTACCATAGCGCTTTACACTGTGTCCCAATCACCCAGGCCGGGTGTGTGCCGGGATTCGAACCAGCAACCCTGCGATTGGTAGCCGAATATTGCTCTACCATCTGAGCCACAGCCGCCCCAATAAATGAATACTAATACAGTAGGCTGGGGGGCAAATAATTTTAATATTGCATATATTTTGTCGCTAGAAAGTCAGTTTATTTTGCCAAGAGCTTGTGTTTCTTTTTCTAGAATCGTAATAATTCATGGAATTTCTGCAACGTCATAAACATGCACTGCAAGACTGCAAAAGCCTTTTAGAAATATACCTTGTTGACATGTTAACGCTTTATATGGAGACCATAAAACAGCATCAGGGCTCTGCGTCAAGGTGGACGATGTAAATGTGTTACCCGATAGAAATTTTTAAGTATAGTTTTTATCTTAAGTTTTGCAAAATCTTGCTACATGGCAGTTTGTGTTCCAAAATGTCATTATATTATAATCATATTACTTTTATCGGTCATAATACTTTTACGTTATTTTTGCCTTTCTCACGGACTTGGATGATTTCACGAGTGAATTTTTTAGCTAGTTATACGTAGTATTATGTCTCATCTAAGTTTAATGGTGCAGTGCTCAAATATTTACATGTAGAAGTGCATATATTGTAACTTGGTGTCCATTTCAGCTATTACTAGCATACGTTGTAACTAGCGCACGGCTGGTGCAATAGCCCCTTTAGCATACTGACATAGTGGCTGCTTCTTAATGTGCATGTTTACATTATGGACTTTATTATCAACCGATATAAAGAAAATAGTTGTGAGGTTGTTGAATATACATGGCTACATATCTACACATCTCAAACTCTACATCCTCCTGTTTTTCCAAGTTTGCTCTATCAAGGTAGTTAGGCAAGACCGATTTTTCACTAGAATGCAAGTTTGTTCTTTGTGTTCTTAGCATTAAGAAACACAAAAATGGGAGTACCGATTCCACTATTCTAACTAATGACAAACATGGAATTTGGCATTGACTTTCAGCTTGCCATATTTGGCTGTATACCATATTTTGTGAGAATCAGTCGCATGGTGGCACTATAATACGCTAATTCACATTTGTGCTAATAATTCATATTTCCTCTGATTCTTTCAGTGCCTCAAAATCGTATGATTATGTGGATTTCCATGACTTTTTTAACTAGTCCTAGGCCGTTTGTCTGTTGTCTATTGTGGATTTCCTTGATTTTTTTAACTTGTCCTGGACCCTCCTGACAAAAAGTTGTTAAAGGAATTTTGATTGACTCCGAAGTGAAAGCATTTCAATGTTATAAGCCAATATGTTTTTGTGTGTAGCTCATAATGACAAATTGGCTTGTATCTTGTGAGCAGACTTGTGTACATTCAAACTTAATAAAACTTGGTACACAGTGAAGACAGAACAATCTGAGGTCTCATTCCAAATTTAATCAATTTCCGATGCTAGGGGGCGCTATAACATAACAAAATCCTCACAGTGCAGCTGTGATCAAATTAACTGTCCACAGGGACAATTCTGTCAAATATGATTGTTTTGGTCATCTTCTTTTCATGTGCTTGGACCCCGATAATTGCAGCTTGCAGCTATTTTTATAATGTATTATTGTTTTAATTACACTGTGTAGTACTTTCATTAAAAAATCTCTCTTTCTCTTTATATTCACAGAGCAAAACTTAAAACTTTGGAAATGTCCAAGACCTAAATTAGGAGACAAAGGCATTGTGAAAGATCAGAAGTCTGAGTATGTGACAGGAGAATCCTTATCCATAAAATGCAATGAAGGATTCAATGGATCGGGAGATTTCACATGTGTTAAGAACAAGAAATGGATCCCACGTGAGCCAAAGTGTCATGGTAAGTACAGAACCGAAGAGAAGACAAATACAACATCTTAGAATTCACCTTGAATGATGTGATTTGTGCCTGTTGGAATCACTGTGCTACAAAGGAATTTTGAAAGCTTGAATGTTAAATAAAGACACTGTGAAGACTGTGAAGTTGTAATGATATTTCACTCTTTGATTCTTCAGTGGTGAAGTGTCCAGCGATAAACATCCTTGATGGCAAGGTCACCACAAGAAAGGTTGTTTTCGGAACAGTTGTTCAGATCACCTGCTCTCCTAAATTTAAGCTGAATGGAGCACAACACCTCCGTTGTGCAGCAAACGGCTCCTGGACACCAGCTGTTCCCAAGTGTGAGCCAGGTAAGTGTCCTTTAAGCATGCAAGCATTTTGAGTGCAATCCAAGATGTCTAGGGCCTGATAGTGTTTGAAATTACAGCAATGTTTGAGGTAGATATTTAAAAATGACTTTGATACGAAGTCGATTGTTACGTTGTGTAATGTGTGCAATCTTTGCTGTGCCATCCGTGTTCTTACGCTCTGTCTGTGGGTGTGGCTTCTGCTCTGAGTGTCTGCAGGTGCCGCTGTTTCTGATTGTGTGGCTATAAAATCCCTGTGTTGCCTTTCATATGCGAGCTGTTGTGACTTCAGGCCGTCACACTCCCCCACGCTCCCCACCAGACCAGTTCCTGATGTTCTTGAGCTGAGAGTTTGTTCCACTGTTGCTCTTTAGATTTGTAGTGTTTTCTGAGCTATAGCAGTTAGGCTTGTTGGGGTGACCTGCCCCGTTTATTTGATTTAATTCGCTCTGTTTCTGTTAGTGAAGACAGGTTAATTTTATTTCCTTCTTTAAGGTTAGTTATTTTCTCCTTTTTCTTTCTAGGTGGTTTTGTTTATTATTTTGGGCTAGGGGTCACCCTGAAGCCCAAATACCAGCTGCATTATTACATCTTTAGTACTTTATCTACTTCCAATAAACACAAATATTGGATTTATGATCTTGTTGTTGTGGGCTTTTGGTCTGACGGTTGTGCGGGGAGAAACATCTCCCTTTACGTTGTTGCGTCCTACCCCTAGGGGACATAACATTGATACTAAAATGGTAACGATCCCAGTCTTTCTGCTGTATCGGTAGTACTAAGGTCCGTCTCAATATAGTGCAACTCTGAGTCTGGAGAGTTGAAGTTGTTCTTAACCATTTACAACCTTACAATTTACCTAAAGGAATGCCATTTAGAAGACCTTACATGTTGTCGCTTTAAATTGTTAAGCATAATTGGTGTAGGTATGTGCATGTAAACACTCTCAATGTGTTCTTTTATTCACTACAAATAAAAAAATAATAATATCTTCTTAAAAATAATAATAATATCTTCTGGTTTAGTGTCAATGGTCACCTGTTCAGCACCTGCTGTGGCAAACGGAGATATACATGATGGATACAGGGCATCGTACATGCCTAAAGACACAGTGACCATCACCTGTAAGGAGGGCTTTGATCTGATTGGCTCAAAAGATGTCATATGTGGGCCAGATGGCCAATGGCAGGCATTGCCTGAGTGTCGCTTGAAGGAGATTTTAGATACCAGTAGGTGCATTAAAGAAATAGATCACCCAATAATTATTATTCTTTTTCAGATTTTTCTCCAAAATAAGACTAATTTTGGTTCCTCCCCAGGTAAATGTGGCCCACCCCAGTCTACTGACCTGGCCCACCCCAGAGAAGAGTATTACGGAAAAGAGTTCAAATCTGGTGATCGAGTTCGTTACAAATGCACTGTTGGATACCGTTGGTCAGCAGGGGTATCCAGTATATACTGTAAAGATGGCCAATGGACTGAACTTCAGATGCAATGTGAACGTACGTAAGAGAACTTTTAACTTTGTTATTAAAAAAATGGCAGATGTTTATTAATATAATGACTCACATTCCATGTGGAGAGAGACAATCCACGCGTACTAACATTTGACATTTTGATATATTATAAAAATAGATTGTGTCAAAAACAAGATTATAAAGACCACATTCCCCATTAGAGCAACAATCAAACCCTGAACTTCCCCCCGAACAAAACAAACTATGCGCATTAACCCCCGTGCCCGACAGCGCCAACCAGCATCCATCCCTCTAAACTCTAACAGTCCATGTACGCCTACGAGGATCCCCGTGACAACTTTGCCATCGGATTGCTCAAGTCCGGTAGTTCTATACAAATTTCGTGAGGCAAAATGACATAACAGAAAATACTTTGCAAAACAAACTCCTGCCAGAAGGCAGAATAAACACTAAGAACATGTAGATTCATTCACAGAACAGTCTTGAAGGTGTGTTCCTCTGCAAAACAAGCTCCAGTCTCTAGTGGAACCAGCACAACAATAAAAACCTGTTCAGTTTCTTCAGGCAGTCAAACGAATGTTCAGTGAGCCGGCTGTTCTACTGAGTGCAGCAGATGACTTAATCCTGCCAATGTCCTGCAGAAAATATTCCACAAAACAATCTCCAGCCAATAGGAGGCACAAGCACAAAGAACGAGCAAATTCATCCAATAACTGTCCTGAAGGAGTGTTATTCCACAAAACAAACTCCAGCCGTTAGTCGGAACCAGCACAAGAAACAAACTGGCGTCCCGGTTCCTTAGACGGTCAAGTGTAGATATGAGTCCAAGTTCACTTGAAGGCAACATAAGAAACACCATGTCTTCCTCAGTCCATCAACTTTATAAAAGACAAGGCTTGTTGTGGGCATGTAGATATTTTGTGGCCATCCTTAGTATCCATTAAGCATAAGGTTGCTGGTTCGATCCCCACAGCCACCACCATTTTGTGTCCTTGAGCAAGGCACTTAACTCCAGGTTGCTCCGGGGGGATTGTCCCTGTAATAAGTGCACTGTAAGTCACTTTGGATAAAAGCGTCTGCCAAATGCATAAATGTAATGTAAATGTATCCATTCTCAATCTGGCCGGGAACTTCCGTGTAAAGCGATCTTCCATCAATGCAAAAGTTTCTTGAAGGAGTGTTATTCCACAAAACAAACTCCAGCCGCTATACGGAACCAACACAAACAGAAACAAAAAAATGGTGCCCAGCTTCCTCAGACATTCAAATGTATGTACAGCGAGACCGCTCACTTGGGGGCCACGTGAGAAACATGGTTTACTTATCCCATTGTTTCTATGCTTGCTTGGGACATGTAAATACTTTGCGGCCATCTTTAGTATCTATTCACAATTTGGTTGGAAACATCATTGCAAAAGCGATCTTCCGTTGATTTAAGAGATGCCTTGAATCGATCACATTTCTCTTGTCGAATTCGCAAAGACTGGGAACAAGAAAATGTTGTGATTATTCCAAGAAAGCTTTTCTTTGCTCGTCACCTCGCGTAACAAAAGATCTTTGTCGGAAGATCTCAGAAATTTGCCCATAATTGATCGGGGCTTGTCTCCCTCATCCGGGACCCTGTGAGCTAGCTCGATTTCCAGCTTGTGGCCTATGTCGAGCAGACTCGAGCAGAGCTCATCTAGGAATTTCACCATATCTCTGCCTTATTCGTGCTCAGAAATTCCAACAATTCGGATGTTGTTTCGCCGGCTACAATTCTCAAGGTCTTCCTGTTTTTCCAAAATGCATTCAACATTTTTCTTGGTCGCTAGCGGATTAGCAGCTAATTCCCTCTCCGATGACTCCATAATCAATCCATCTCTCCACCTCCGACAATCTTGTATCCAACTCAGAGAATTTTGTTTCCATCACTGTAATCGATCGACGTATATATATATATATATATATATATATATATATATATATATATATTTTTTTTACATTATGGTTATGAGAATTCATGGGAAATGTGCCCAACTGCAGTGGAACAAAATCTTAATGGTTTAATTTTCTTTAACCTCCTTAGACCTGAGCATGACTGTATGCATTTTCCATTTCCCCTTTTGATTTCTAACTAGTAGCACCTAATAAACAAGCAAAAAATTATAATAATTATAATTCTACAGCAAATAGTATTGCCACATATATAATGTATTTCCACATATGTGGACCGTGGGACTAAGCTGTGAAATTTTAAATAATACAAGCTATATATCAGATTTTGTTTCATCAAATTGTGTTTTTATTGAAGTATTTGAGATGTTACAGATTTTAACATTATTAGTTCAGATTCAAAGTAATGTCCAGCATCATCCAATCACTGCCAACCATGTTAAAATAAAATCATGCATTATAAATTCTGAATCCATGTCTGCCAAACATGTTGAGTGGTCCAAACATCATCTGCAGCCTGAACTTGAACTTTTGGCCAGATGTTAGGAATTAATGCATTGGAAAGCTATAGGATGCTCCCTTGTTCCCTTGCTCCATATTTAGTGAATGACTTAACCTCCAGTGTGCTGTCGGTCTGCACTGGTGTCAGAACAGTTTGAAATGTACCTTATTTTCATCCTAACTCCATATAAAGCCCCTGAAAGCAACATTGTTCAGCTTTTGAATGAGCGTATGTGGACATGATGTTTATCAACGTGTTGATGCAATAATTTTTCGTTAAAGTGGCATATCACTTTGGCATTGAAACTAGAGACTGTGCAGAAGTTTAACCCTTAAATGACAGTCCAAAGTCTTGTGCACAGTCAGTTTAAATTAATGTAAATGATGCGTTGCCTATAGCGAAGCCAAAATATAATGTCCACTCATGTGGATGCAGGGTCGCACAGGGTTAAAGGAGTATAAAGTTTAAATACTCACTGTTTCAAAAGTATACCTACAAGACATAAACAATATGTTTGTTAATGTGATTTTAGTTTGATAAAATTGCTTGTTTACCTTTTCTGTGTGAAGTTAGATACAATTTTACAACTTTGTTGCCATGACGACATAACGCTATTAACCCTTAAGCCCTAAAACAACCATAAAAATTAAGATTTTAACAATGTTACAGCTCAAATAATACGTTTTAATGGAAGAATTAATGTGTTAAATGTGCTAAGAATTAAGTGCTTTTATAAAATTACAAGCTTCACATTTATGCCTTTTAAATCCCTCCAAAAACTGTCCCCATTCACTTTCATTGTAAGTGTCTCACTGTAACCTTGAGTTTCGTGTTTTTTAAAGAAAAGGAGGGGCAAGTTGAAATACACTTTTGTTGTAATAAACATTATGCCACAAATTATTGATGTTGATTGGTGATGAACCCGGAATATTCCTACAAAATACTATTTCTTAATTTTCTTTTGATTTTATGGTCAAATATGATGTGTTTTTGACAGGTTTTGTACAATTGACCCAACAATTTATATAGTAATTTATATGTTTTATCAAAAGTGAAAAAATGCGGTTCTGCTGGAGAGATTTCCTATGGCCGCTTTGAATACACCGGCGTGTCATTCGGAGATTCGGCTAAAGCTGTCTGTCAAGATGGGTGAGAGACAACGATATTTATAGCCTTATGCTGATGATTAAATTGTATTGATACTGCTTGTGTTTTTATCATATTGTGGTGACATGTAGAAAATCCACACAAGGATTTTAGCCGAAACTGAGACATAGGGTTATAATGTTAGTGTAATGCAGATCTTCAGCCTTCTTCTAATTTTTGTGTTTTGTGGTTCTGTTATTGCAGGTATGGGCTGATTGGTCCAGCAGTGAGGCACTGCTTGGATGGAGGCTGGAACGGAAGGATCCCTGTGTGTGAACGTATGACCGTTTGCTTGCACTTCTTATGTTAATAGGACATTATGTGGCTACTATCTACAGTGGCCCAACACATTGATGGATTTGGACACTCAGGTCACACCGAACTGTCCGAATGTCATTGCATTGAATAACAAAACATCAAACCAAGTGGCATCGGCAGACAGATGATCCTAGACCATTTCTCAGGATTAACATATAGCATAACATATTTATACTAACCAACCAGTGTCAAGGCGATTTTCCGTGAACGTTTACACAGGCGTCCTAGCCAATAAACAACACACACTAACTATGGATGTGTTCCATTACTCACCCTGTGGTGTGGTGCTAACTTTCTGGAAAATAAATGCTACTTTAACCAAGTGTATCTGTCTTCAGCCTTGAGTGGGGTGGTTTGTAACGGAGTCTAAATCATTTTCATGGCCACTTAATACAGCATATAACACAAAAGTGCATTCACAAGAATGTGTTCTTTAATGCATGCCGTTCGTTTACATTATGAATCTATTTTCTACTATTAGAAATGGTAGCCTGCTGATTCATAGATGGATGACTTTTGAAGTGTGTTTTTGTATTTGTTGCAGCTGTTCACTGCCCTCCGCCCCCAGTGGTTAAAAATGCAGACATGTTTGACCCCACAGATGACTACGTTCCCTTTGGTTATGCACTGTCCTATCGCTGCCGTACTGGCAATCTGATTGGTGAAAGAGAACTACACTGCACCCAGAATGGTACCTGGAGCGCCCCTCCTCCTGAATGTAAAGGTAATGATTGAGTTGGTGTGTGTTGTCATTAAGGTATGGCATACTTCATAGAAGACTATGCAGTTATGCATATAGGAGGAGTGCAGGGTAAGATGAACCATCCCATGCTCTTGCCATAGATGTGTCTGTCTTGTCGGGCACTTCTCGCGCACCTTACAGTCTAGCTGATCCCACAAAAGCTCAATGGGGTTAAGATCCGTAACACTCTATTCCAATTATCTGTTGTCCAATGTCTGTTTCTTTGCCCACTCGAACCTTTTCTTTTTCAACAATTTCAAAAGTGGATTTTTCTTTACAATTCTTCCCATAAGTCCTCCTGAGTCTTCTCTTTACTGTTGTACATGAAACTGGTGTTGAGCGGGTAGAATTCAATGAAGCTGTCAGCGGAGGACATGTGAGGCGTCTATTTCTCAAACTAGAGACTCTGATGTACTTATCCTCTTGTTTAGTTGCACATCTGGCCTTCCACATCTCTTTCTGTCCTTGTTAGAGACAGTTGTCCTTTGTCTTTGAAGACTGTAATGTACACCTTTGTATGAAATCTTAAGTTTTTAGGCAATTTCAAGCATTGTATAGCCTTCATTCCTCAAAACAATGATTGACTGACGAGTTTCTAGAGTTTCTTTTTTGCAATTTCTTATCTAATATTGACCTTAAGACATGCCAGTTTATTGCATACTGCATAATAAGCTTCATTTAATGAATCAAATAGCTTTCAACTGTGTTTGATATAATGGCAAGTGTTTTTCTAGCACCAAATTAGCAATTTAGCATGATTACTCAAGGATAAGGTGTTGGAGCGATGCTGCTGTCTAGATTTGATCAAAAATGACTTTTTTCAAATTGTGATGATGCTGTTTTTTACATCAGTAATGTCCTGACTATACTTTGTGATCAGTTTAATGCCTCTTTGATCAATTAAAGTACCTATTTCCTTCCGAAACAGCAAAATCTGTAAATTATTCCAAACTTTTGGCCACCAGTGTGTGTGTGTGTGTGTGTGTGTGTGTATATTAAAAATGATTAGGTGAACTGTCACTTAAGTAAAAACTGGCTCATCTTACCCCACTTTGATCTCTCAGGTTACCAAAATTGCACACCAATTTCTTATAAGTTACAGACATGAAAATGAACACTGTTTCTCATTATGCCTTTCAGATGTCATCTGCCCTGTCCCAAAAGTTCCAAATGGATCCAGAATGATGGGCTTTAGGTCCGTCTATAGATTAGGGTACACCGTCATGTTTACCTGCAGTCCCGGTTATAAGCTTAAAGGAGAAAATTACGTCACCTGTGGACAAGATGGAGAGTGGACACCAAAACTCCCGCAGTGTGTGTGAACATTGGCTGACCTCATTTTAACGTCTTGGGGTGCAAGTGCCCCGCCAACAAGTAGTGACATCATGCAAACTCTGGGGTGTCCAGTACAGAAGTTTGCACATTGAGCGATGGTACACATATGGCTTTCTCTGGCTCCATAAGAATCATAATGAAGCACTTTCCTAATTACTGCATTTCTTTATTATATAAGCAGAATAATTATTTACTATGACTTTTCATTTTCACCAAATATTTAGTAAATATTTAAATGACCAAAATCGAATGAAGCTTTCTGGAATATTATAAAAAATGTTTTACAACTGATGCCAAATTTTACATTTATGTATTCTACTAATGGTATAAGCTACAGCTGATGTAATAATTTTTCCATTTGTTTTACTTCCTTGTTGACACTCTTTATTCAGCATAAATGAGAACTTATAAATCTCAATATAATAAAAGAAAGTAAAGAATAACACCAAAACTTTTGGTTATTTATAACACAAAATTGAGGCACACAAAGCAATGTTTAATATATGACGGTGTAATTTATGTTGCGGAACAAAATGTCCATGTAATGTTGACCACAGACATTATTTTACTTATAAATACAAAACTGCTATTATAAAAAGAAATAGGAAAATCCAGAAGAATGGCTCGACTCGAAAATGCTAATTTGTTGGTTTTTGGACTTCAACCCAAACAGCTCTTTTTCCATTGATAATTGATGGTTAGTTCTTCTATGGATCCTTTCCACACTTCTGTGTTGTGAAGTGGAAGTCGTCAAAGTTGGGTGAACTATTGCGGCGATTGGGAAGAACTGTAGTAACCAGTGCCACTATTTACAGTGTTCCTATTTGCACAAAAGGCCTGGATTTGTGTTTCCATGAATATCCAAAAGATGCCGAGCTATGTACGAGCTTGTGGATTCAGGGAATTAAACGTGAAGAGGATAACTTTGTTATTAATCGAGGAAGCAGTTTCGTTTGTGGACAGCATTATCAAGATGAGGACTTACAGCAGTCGTGCACAGGTGGAACTGTGAAACGTTTTGAGATCTGAGCTGTACCTCATGGTTTCACTGATAACACATCACAACCGACACAAGAGTGTGTGTTTGACAGGGTTAGAAGTGAGATGGAGCGGGACATGGGTCTCTCCATTCCTTAACATCTTGCGTCGCCCACCATCAGGTATTAGTTTCACCTGTGCCCTCTTTTTTGTCATTTATGGTGACTGATTGGTAGATCGTTACTTTAATTGCTGATTGAATGCACAACCTCTCAATAATCTATTTGTATTGACCTACCTTCGTATTTGTGCATATAGCCCTCGAAAAACAACTTTGGATTTAACTGTTGCTGGCCGATGTGGTCAATGTCTCCAAACATAATTGCAGGCAAAACTTTTAAGTATCTACACGCTCCACTCACTTATACAGAATCATGTTCAGCAAACAAAACAAGGGAAAATATTTGGCAGCTTCATTGACATTGAAAGGCCTTCGATTCTGTTTGGCATAACAAACTCTTCCTTAAACTCATCCAGAGTGGTATAAGAGGAAAGACATGATATCATAAAAGACCTGTACAAAGACAATAAATGCTGTGATAAGATTAATGACTAAAGAACCTTTATTTCAATCAGACCAAGGGAGTGCGTCAAGGCTGCAGCCTCAGCCCAACTCTTTAATATTTATATCAATGAATTGGCCACAACCCTTCAAAAGTCATCTGGCCCTGGACTGATCTTAGATGGCAGAGAAATCAAATGCCTCCTTTATGCTGACGACCTCCTGCTGCTGTCACCTAATGAAGAGGGACTACATGAAAGCCCCCACCCACACACACATCATGAACAATAGATTTTTACAATCAGGCGAACGATCCTTCATGCCAACTGCTATAATTATTTGGGTCTTAAAATCTCAGCTTCAGGACAATTTGATTTGGCGTTAAAAGATCTGGCTGTGAAATCTGGGGCCCCAAATATAAATGAAATCGTGAGTCCTGGGATAAAAGCCCTGTTGAAATTTTCCAGCTAGAATTCCAGAGAATTCACAGAAATGCTCAAAATCTGGGTTGGAGAGCAGAACGAGCTGCACTTCCTATTAGAAACTTATACATTTATGCATTTGGCAGACGCTTTTATCCAAAGCGACTTAAAGTGCACTTATTACAGGGACAATCCCCCCGGAGTAACCTGGAGTTAAGTGCCTTGCTCAAGGACACAATGCTGGTGGCTGTGGGGATAGAACCAGCGACCTTCTGATTACCAGTTATGTGCTTTAGCCCACTACGCCACCACCACTTTACACAAATAGCTCATATTCTACCAGAATTCCAGGACATGAATGATTTAGACAAACTCTCATATCTTATAGGAGAGAAAGTAGAGTGTATTCAGCTGGCAGCGCAGTATGTGTTCTCCTGTCGTCACATGTGGCATCACATACCAGTGAAGAGTCCCCTATGCCAGCTTGTCCTGAGACTGACTGAACTAACACCCGAGGAGATCGGCCAGTCTCAGAATAACCGCATGCTCACAAACATTCAGCCTAACCAAATTATCCACAAAGGAAAAATACATTAAAAAACACAAATTGGAATGTTTTTTGGCACTAAATCAAGAGTACACCGTGGCAAACTATCAGACTAAAATGACTGACAGAAAAGCACTGACGATGTACCGACTCGGTGAGCACAGTCTGGCTATAGAGATGGGCCGCCGCAGACAGATCCTGCTCTCAATGCAACCTGGGAGTGATTGAGACAGAGCTGCACTTCCTAACAGAATGCCCAAAGTATCAATCAATTAGAAACAAATATTACCACAAAATTAACAATATGTGCCCTTGGGATGTGGGAGACTAGTCGACTAGACGGTTTTGATGCTGCTAGTCGACACTGGAATTTTGTTTACACAGGCTGTGCTTAAATTACTATATTAATGTTACATATTTTGAACAGAATTAATAATACAAATGTTATTTAAAAAGAGGATATCTGGAGCAGATACTAAGTTTAATTTCACCTCATGCTGAGCGCGCTTCTTCCCGCTCGTATTCGAGGCACGCAGGAAAATTTTCTCTCAGTAGACAAGCAAACTCATAGTAATCACTTCGGTGGTGGTGCGGGAATCGGATTTCCAAACGTTTGAAAGTCCCTATGGATATTTTCATGGATTTACATTTATGCATTCGGCAGACGCTTTTATCCAAAGCGACTTACAGTGCAATTATTACAGGGACAATCCCCCTGGAACAACCTGGAGTTAAGTGCCTTGCTCAAGGACACAATGGTGGTAGCCGTGGGGTTAGAACCAGCAACCAGCAACCCTCTGATTAACAGCCCTGTGCTTTAGCCACTACGCCACCACCACCAATGGATGTTATTGATGTTATTGTTTCAAGTGCAGGATAGCTGCCTCAGGCGAGTCATGTCCCAGCTTTCACCCTGTCGACGTGTGTAAAGGGATCAATGGAAAGGAGGGGGCGAGAACCGGCTTGACGATATAAATAATATTTTAATGAGAAACTTAAAACAAGGACACAAACACACATGACGGACATGTCCGTGAACTATCTCTCTCTCCCGCACGATCCTCTGCAGTCAACCTTTATCCCTCTCGGGAGGCTTGATTAGCCTAATATGGGACCGGGTGTGTAGGATCACGACCCTGCCCTCCGCCCTCCGCCCTGCCACAACGTGTTCATTTTGCTCATCCAAAAATGTATGCTTTGAGTAGCCAAGAAAATTACTATTTTCAACGAGGTGCCGACTGCTTAACAGGTTGTAAATATTTTTTTTTTTACATGATAACCGTTATTGGTTAACGTTCTTTACTGAACAGCTGTCATATTAGATCAATGGCTAATGTAGGACTGTGCATCTTGAAATAGGCACAACTTTTCAGTGCGTATTTTTCCTCTTGTAGATTTGGCTAAGTCTACCTGTTAATTGTTTTCAACAATGTCCTGACTGGTTTAATATGTTAAGCATCTTTTACATGGTGAATTCCATTTAGAACAGGCTGGATTGATCTATTGGTGCTGCACTGTTCAATCAATTGTTTTCTAAAAATATGCCTCTTAAACGTTGATTCAGTGAATGCGTGTCATGTTCAGGGATGGATTACCGAAAAAACCCATCAACAATGAAAATGAACCCCCTACCTCTAAACAAATGTTGGCCTTGAAAACGAACCCCCACCCTTGCTCAACTGTTTTTGGGCATGAAAACCAACTAAAACATTACTAATGAGGGGAAAAATAATTTACAGTTTGGATTTCCCCAAGAAAACCTCATGATGAAAGTTATGAACAACTAGCCTACCTCAAGGTCAGTGGTCTTCTCACCACATGCTGCCATGTTACTTTTATATAGATGGTGAGCCAATTTAAAACTTTATACCAAGTCACTTGATCCCTTTCAATATTTTATTTTCTAGAAAATTTGGCCCACTCTCTCACCGTACCTCTCCCCAACCTCAATGTTTTCTACCAGTTGGATACAAAAACGAATTAGCCTAATTTTGGTAGGCTACGAGTTTAAAATGTAAATGTTAAGGGATGTTATTTGTTTTATCACACCTTTATGCAATTCCAGACCTGTACAATTACTGTCGAACACAAATTTTGAATTTGAGGAATCTTTATGCAGCTCTACTCAAGCTCCAAAAACCTCTTCTAAAAGCCATACACTATAGCTTTGAGTGAGAAAAGGACTGAAATTTAAGTCTGTGGTAGCAGGTAATTGACCCTTATAGTTCTTTTCCCCTGAAAACTAGTTTATTTCATTTAACCGGCAGGGACTCACATTCAACATGGCCTTAATGCCGCAGCAAATCAGTGTAGTATATCTAAGTTTAAAATACTTGCGACATGCTTATGTGATGCTCTTGTTCTACCCGCTCCGTACGGGACTCGAACCTAGGTCTCCGGCGTGGGAGGCGGTTTCTCCAACAAGGAGGCTAAAGGGTACAGCCTCTCGCGTCAGTCGCTAGTGCACCTCTTGAGGTCAGGAGAGTGAGGTTTACACACTGCACAGCTATCTACCAGCTGGCTCCCGTTACACTCACCCCCTAAACCTCACTCCCATCCGGGTCATGGCACCAATGTGACGCTCTTGTTCTACCCGCTCCGTACGGGACTCGATCCTAGGTCTCTGGTGTGGGAGGTGGTTGCTCTAACAAGGAGGCTAAAGGCTACAGCCTCTAGTGCACAGCTATCTACCAGCTGGCTCCCGTTACACTTACTACATGTTACACTTACTACATGTTAATCACATTATGTACCATTATATAAAATACAAAGAGGTCAACGGATATTGGATTGTGCCAATCATTCTAAAATTGGTCGCCTATTAAGTGTTAGTATTCGTTCCTGTGATGGGGAGGGCCAGACAAAGTCCAAATTGAATGAATATCCAGAAGTACTTTATGCTTGAACTACTCTGCAACTGCTGTAATCACTCGCCCCACATGCTTTAAAACAACCGTGCCACAGTTTCACCTAAGGACGTAGCACACACAGTGTTCTTTAAGTTTGATAATCACATTAAGTCATCAAGATTCCTGTCTTTCCACCCCCAAATTTAAGACATATTTATATTAAAGTTAAGACTCTTATCATTTAAGATTTATAAATTCAGTTTCCCAAAATGTAAGACATTAGCACTAAGGATCTGTGGGAACCCTGGACTCATTTTGGATGATCCATTGGAACACAATATCCAGAAAGGTTCGATTAGTTAAGAATGATGCCAAATAAGCAAGCTTGATCATTTAATGACAAGATGAGGCACAGAGGATCAAGAAAAACATGGAATACAATGAAGAGCCAATGACAATGAGGCAAGGCCTGCCACTGGCCATCTAATCCACATGTGACATTTGGTGGGCCAGTCATAACAAAGCCCTCCATGCACATGGTAAATGGTCTGCACTGATATAGTGCCTTTTTAAGCCTTAACGGTATTCAAAGCGTTACACTGCATCTCATTCACCCATTCACACACCAATGGCGGCAGAGCTGCTATGTAAGGTGCTAGCCTGCTATTGGGAGCAACTTTGTGTTCAGTGTCTTGCCCAAGGACACTTCAGCATGTGGAGTCGTGTGGGCTGGGATTCAAACCACCGACCCTGCGATTAGTGGCCGACCCGCTCTACCAAATGAGCCACAGCCTCCCACATGAAGTTCACAGTGTCTTTGGGCTTGTACGATGGACTCGCTCCATTTGCCATCACTCTATTTGGCACCACAGGTGTGGAACAAGTCACTGACACAGATAAATAAAGCATTCGTTTTTAAATAAGATCACTACCAAACACTTCAGTATGGCTTTATAATAATAATAAAAACAAAACAAAAAACCCTGCCCTTGCACAAAAATCACTGTTTGATCATACATTTGCTTTATAAAGCTACTGAAGTTATCCAGCTACTTGTTACAGTAGCCTACATTTAAAGTCTGATATTTTGATACAAATCTGTTTCAGTAGTTTGCAAGTTAATTTAATCCTGCTTAGAGGCTAGTGTAAACATTTGTGGCTCGCTTTCCTTGGCGAAGGGCTTGAGGCTTGAACGGAGCACAAATACCTCCCAAAAGGGGTGTTTACAGTGGAGTTGGGTTTGTTGCATTGCTGGAAAGATGCCACAGTTGTGGCACATGGGCAGCATTTTTGTGCTGCTCAGGGATATGTTGAGCTAATAGAAAACATGGTTACGTGGAAAACATAGCATCTGTGGACACCTGAACATTATTGTTTACTAGGTTAAGTGTCAGAAACATGTTAAACATGTGACGGCTTGTGTCTGCTTGGACAGAGGCTGTGTAAAATTGCAATGTGCTGTGTAATGGTCAGAACGTGTTCTGCTCTGTAGCGAGCTCACGTTAAAATGTCTGCGTTGGTTTGAAAAGATTATTGGTCGACTGAAAGGAGTTCGCCATTGCAGGATTGCCCCTGTGTTGCAAATGGGATAAATCGTGCTCCAGATGCCATTTTGTATGGAGAACGCTTCTGATATTCATGATAAAGTAGACAAACAGAATCGCCGAATGGATCGCGCCCTAAACGAGCTATGCGGCGAGGTAATGAGGCTGATAGGAATCACCCTTCGTGTTCAAATGGAGCTGGGATAGAAATCGAGAGGCACGAGTCGGGGCACCACTTTACGTGGTAGCGTTACAACGTTTAGATCCAAGATGGACCTTCATTCGGTGATAAAGCCACTGCTATGTGTTATAAAGGGAATGGAAAACCTGATTAGTATTCTGTCTTCAATTGAAGTTTACAAATGCAGCTGATCCTAGATCAGTTTGTCATTTCTCAATTCATCTAAGCTTAGGATTTAGGAAGACGACACTACATATATTTAATAGGCTACTAAATACTTATTGTGAGAAGCTTCTGGAAGGCAACCCAAAATGTTTGACCCAAGTTAAAAAGGTTAAAGGCAATGCTACCAAATACTAACAAAGTGTATGTAAACTTCTGACCCACTGGGAATGTGATGAAAGAAATAAAAGCTGAAATAAATTATTTTCTTACTATTATTCTGACATTTCAGATTCTTAAAATAAAGTAATGATCCTAACGGAAATTGAGTTGAAATGTATTTGGATATTGTCTATGTAAAACATGATGCTGCCACCCCTATGCTTCACGGTTGGGATGGTGTTCTTCAGGTTGTAAGCCTCACCCTTTTTCCTCCAAACATAACGATGGTCATTATGGCCAAACAGTTTAATTTTTGTTTCATTAGATCAGAGGACATTTCTCCAAATAATTAAGATCTTTGTCCCCGGTTTTGGAGCAGTGGTTTCTTCCTTGCTAAGCAGCCTTTCAGGTTATATCAATATATGACTCGTTTTACTGTGGATATAGATACTCGTTTACCTGTTTCCTCCAGGATCTTCACAAGGTCCTTTGCTGTTGTTCTGGGATTGATTTGCACTTTTTGCACCAAACTACGTTCATCTCTAAGAGACAGAATGAGTCTCCTTCCTGAGCGGTATGATGGCTACGTGGTCCCATAGTGTTTATACTTGCGTACTATTGTTTGGACAGATGAACATGGTACCTTCAGGCATTTGGAAATTGCTCCCAAGGATGAAACAGACTTGTGGAGGTCCACAATCTTTTTTCTGAGGTCTTGGCTGATTTTTTTGGCTCTTTTGATTTTCCAGTGATGTCAAGGTAGGCCTTAAAGTACATCCACAGGTACACATCCAATTGACTCCAATTAGCCAATGATCCTATCAGAAGCTAATTGGTTAATTGTCTAAAGGCTTGACATAATTTTCTGGAATTTTCCAAGCTGCTTAAAGGCACAGTCAGCTTAGTGTATGTAAACTTCTGATCCACTGGAATTGTGATATAATCAGTTAAAAGTGAAACAATCGGTCTGTAAACAATTGATAAATGACTCATGTCATGCACAAAGTTGATGTCCTAAACGACTTACCAAAACTAAAATTTGCTAATATGAAATCTGTGGAGTGGTTCAAAAATGAGTTTTAATGACTTCAACCTAAATGTATGTAAACCTCTGACTTCAACCATATAAATATTGTCATTTAAGTTAAATAAATATAAATAAAGCCAAAAATCGAATTAAAGGAATATTTTGGGTTCAATACAAGTTAAGCTCAATCGACAGCATTTGTTGCATAATGTTGATTACAACAAAAAGTATTTTCGTCTTGTCCCTCCTTTTCTTTAAAAGAAAAGCTAAAATCTGGGTAACGGTGAGGCAGTTATGATGGAAATGTTAAAACATTTCAAAAGTATAGCCACAAGATGTAAACAACATGCATGTTAACATGATTTAAGTTTGATAAAATTGCTTACTAACCTTATCTGTGTAAAGTTTTAGCCTATATAAATTTACAACGTGATTGCCATGACGTAACGCTGTAAATTTCAATTTAAACAACTTTACAGCTCAAATAATACAGCGTGTTTATCAGTAGAATTAATGTAACTGCAGATCTATAATTATAATCTTCACATTTCTGCTTTTGCCACAAATGCTGTCTGTTGAGCTGAACTTGTATTGAACCCAACTCATTCATTTATCTCTCAGAAAATAATGCATCTTTTTCATCTGTCTTTTCCTTTGATCTGAAAATGATAACTTTTATCTGTATAAATTAAGAAACACGACACCTTTAAGAACACCAATTTCTTTCATTTAAAAAGACAATACAAAATCCAGACATCAAGTGCAAATACCATCCCATGAATCATTGTGGCAATGTCATTTCTTTTCCTCCAAAACTTTAATACATAAAAAAAACATTATTGAAAAATGGGGAAAATAAAACACAGAAAAAACAGAAAATAAAAACAACAACATAAAAATAAAAATAGAAACTGGAATGTGATTTGATACAATGTATTTTAAAGTTGCTTGAAAATTGGAAAATTTTGGTTGCGCAAAGGAAATTATAAAAATAAAGCAGCAGTCACAGACCGCTAATGACAAGTTAGAGTAACTAATAATCTGCATTTCCTTTATTGAACATTCAAAAGACAATGTTGACTACTTTGCCATTAATTTTTTATTTCATGGCACTTATGGCTACTTCGCATATGACCCATCCTTTTACAGAGACTTCTATCCAACAGTGCTGCAACAGAGTACTTGACATGTTTAGTGATACACAGTGACTCAAAAGAACTTTAGTTTCTGTAAATGGGACTATATTGACAGTACTATACTTGTTATTGGGTCAACCCAAGTTGTGTTGTTTTTCTTTTACTTTCTACTGTATATGATCATATTTAGAGTTCAACATTTATATTTGCGACACTTGTTATAGATTCAAAAATGTACATAATACCTAAAACGATTAAGCATTGTTGGTTAGATTTTCTGTTTGTCACTGCACTTCAAAAAAACGAAACCGGGGTGGGATCGTCTGCAGTGGCGAATTTAGGCATGGGCGACATGGGCATCTTGTCGGTGGCAGCACGAGGTGCCCCGGGGGGCCTTGAACTCCACCAGCCATCTCATTTAAAATCATCACCACATACCACAACCGCAACCCCCCCCTCCCCCCCTTTGGGGGTGTGCTGAAGCGGGTTTCACCCAGGGTGCCATACAAGCTAGAACCGCTCCTGATCATCTGTGTGCTTGTACGTTAATGGCCATTGGGGTGGTGGACAGTCTTTGGAAGTAAGTTTGGGTCAAAAGTTCGATCAGCATGGTCGGATCACATCTGGAGCCAGCTTTGAACAATGAACTCCAAAAATATAATTTTTTTTACTTGCACAGAAATAGGCCTGAAACATACTCAACGCAAGTGTGTGAAGACAAACGCTTCAAGCTATGCATGCTCAAATTCATGTTTGGTTGCCATTTGAAACGTCAAACCGCAGTTCATAACACAACGCAAATTCGCAACTGGGCATTAACGTAAACTCTCTTTTTCTACGGTCAGTTTTTTTCTTTCAGGTCAGCTTTTGTCACTGTGCAGAAATGGTTTAAAGCGAATCCTGCTGAGCAAGTTTTCCGGTTAAGTGCATTCAACAGCATTTATTGCATAATGTTGATGACCACAAAAATGTACTTGGACTAGTCCCTCCTTTTCTTAATAAATGCAAATATCTGGGTTACAGTGAGGCACTTACAATAGAAGTGAATGGGGCCAATCTATTACAAAAGTGCATCCACAAGAATGCATTTTAGTGTGATTAAATCGCTTAATAGCATTTTTGTGTAAAGTTATATTTAATTTTACAACTTCATTGCCATGACAATGTGACCGTAACACCGTAAACCCCGTAATCCCGCAAAAACGATGATATAAACAACTTTACAGCTCAAATAATAATAATAATAAGTTTTAACAGAAGAGTTCATGTAATTATAAGCTTCACATTTCTGCCTTTAAACCCTCCAAAAATGGTCTCCACTCACTTCCATTGTAAGTGCCTCACTGTAACCGCAATTTGGCAATATTTTTCAAAATATATATATTTTTTTGTGGTAATCAACTTTATGCCGCAAATGCTGTCGATTGAGCTTAACTTGTTTTGAACCTGTAATATTCCTTTTACGTCAGCATGTTTATAGCAATCTCTCTGAATAACACTTCCTCCATTTTATTGGTGCAGAAACTCAATGGCTGCCTTGAATATTGAGGTTTGTTACTGCATTGAGTATCGCAAAAAACACACGTTAAGTATGTACAATGGGAATGTGTGCTTGCAACGGGTCGTCCAAGCCTTTGCGTTTGCACACATGCATGGAGTATATTTTGTATATTTTGGCCTTGTTGTTCAAATTTGATCCCAGCCTCTTTTTGACAGCATCAGGCTTTGAAAGGGCGGGATGGGGGGGGTTACAGAGGCATGTTTCTAAATACAAGGTCTTATGTCTTGATTTATCTCTCAGACTCCAATTAGTCTACGTTTATTTAATATTTACAATATACAAAAAAGACAACAACAAACTACCATTATGACCATCCAGTGAGCGGTCCTTTTCTGTTTACAAACGTTTACAGATCAAAACTGGGTATGGTTTGACCTTCTCAAAGTCATAGTCTTTGCTACATAAGACCATGTCCTAACAAGGTGCAAAGCGACAAGTTATTTATCCGTTCACACCAAAAGTAAAACTGCTGCATGGCATGACAATCAGCCTTTTGTTGTGGTCGCGGCTGGTTGACATGGAAGAGATTTTATCGCTTGCCGCTTCATCGTGTTGCACCTGGTTAGGACACGGTGCAACACATTATGTAAAGGGCTCTAGTTTGTGACTTAAAAACATATTCATAAGGGATACTAATGGGTTCATAATTAATACAGGAAACACTCATAAAAGTCGACATCCACAGACTTTGTACTTCAGGCACCTACAAGCAAATATCACTGAGGTCCAGTGAAACTTAACACCTGTAGACTGAACGCTGCTCCTCTGGATGGTTAAAGTGATGTGCAAAACACTGTTGTTTCGTCCTGGTCAGGACTGAAATGTGTAGACATGCTGTTTGGTTTTTCAATCACGTCCATCCGTGTCAACCTGTGGTTTGCGTTTATCAGTGATTCATATCTGCATTATGAAAACATTACTTCCAACCTGTGAAAGCGTTCGGCCCCTCGATTGCTCTTTTTCGTAGGGGAGGACATTTCTAGAATCGCATTAGGCAAAACCGAAAGGCTTAAAGTGACGTTTCTGAAGAAGCAGCAATTGCATGTCCTGCAAAAAAAACCCATTTCTGTTTTGGTCTCTCACAGAACAGAGTAT
Source organism: Xyrauchen texanus (assembly GCF_025860055.1). Classification (NCBI taxonomy): domain Eukaryota; kingdom Metazoa; phylum Chordata; class Actinopteri; order Cypriniformes; family Catostomidae; genus Xyrauchen; species Xyrauchen texanus. The sequence continues at coordinate 7,580,740 of NC_068300.1, forward strand.
TAACAGTCCACTGTTTTTAAAATACCAACCAACCTTTCCATCACCCAAGCCTTTTTCATAATGCACATCTTTTACGCCTTTTTAAATTAACTTGAATATTAGGAAACAGACGAATATGCAATTGACAATAATACAATCTGATCAGACAAAATACTACTGTTTTACAGTAACAGCACGACCATTAGAGATTACGTGTAAGCTCTAGGAGCTCAAATATAATGCTTTAACATTGTGAAATGCTTGATATGAATTAGGTCTTACAGAGAGCACACTAAGAGTACAGATATACAAAAGATTGTACGTTTAGTTTGAGAACAACTGGAGTTTTTAAGAGCTGGAACCTGGGGGGGAAAAACACTATTTTTAAAGCACAGTCACAGCTAGCTCCAGTTCAACAAATATATAATTTCTTTTACATGCTACAACTTTCTTTTGTCTGTACAACACGCTCTTTAACTCAAATCATCTCCGTGAAAAACAAGACGGGTGTTTAAACTTAAACTGGGATGTAGGACCACCCAAAACGTTGTTTTACTCTACGAAGATGCCTCTACGGACTAAGCGTGCAAACTGAACAAAAACATCGACGGCACAGAGTTGTGGCCGACGTGGATAGAGAGGTCTAACAGCGAGAAACACTTTAGTCAAGCTGGTGTTTGGTTTGAAACCACTGCGTTACATTAGACTACACAGCTTTTCCCCCCTCACAGATAACCGACAAGTATAAAAAAGAAAAAGGACAAGTGAAACATTTGAAATCTGCATAGTGTGATGTCATTAAGTGTGGTTGTGTGTGTGCATATTTCCTTTAAATGTGTGTAGGATCCTGTTGACTCGAGGCCAGGTGACTGAAGGTGTGTGGAGGTGGACTATGCTTTTGGGCTATTTGTATGGACGCAGGAAGGCAGAGACTTTGCTGTGGATGAGACGTATGAAGGAACGTGGAAGCATCTCCGTGGAGTCCCGAGTGGAGTACTTGTAGTAATTGTTAGGGTGAGCCAGCACGTCGAAAAGAGTTTTAATGAGTTTTTTATCCTGATGAGAAACAGAAAGGAGACAAGGAATGGAATGAGTATAGGCTTCAAATGGTACGCATTTATTCTTTACCAAAAATAAGGTCTTCACATAGCCCTGACTTCAAACAATTTTCTGTAATCGACATAATGTCACATGCGCTCCCGAGAGAGCTGAACTTGTGAATTGGAACTTTTAAACCTTTGAGGACCCTTTAAAAGTTCACTCAGTAATTTTTTTCCTCATTCAAGAAGTTTAACTTCTAAAGAAATGAATAGTCATTTTGAAACATAGGTATACAATCATGAGCAATCACATGAGAAGACGACTCCTATCAGTCATAACAGTAACCTGTTAAGCTGTTTTATTCTACATGGAGAGGGTCTCCTCATGGGGGCTGCCATGTTAGAATCACATGACCAGCCAAATACTACTGGCTTAATCTCAGTAACCGCCTTGATATTGGACACATTTGCTCTTGGATTAAATTAATCATTGCTGCATTTCATAGAAATCCATTTCTACAATGGCATCTGTAACTAAAAACTATTGATTTTGAATGATGCTGCATCCAAGCCACTAGGTGTCAGTAACTACGTTTCCATCCAAGGATTTTTTTGTGAAAAACTTTTTAGCGCATTAAAATAAAGCTGATTGAAACGCACATTATCGCTAAAATGTCACAAATGTCGACATAATATTTTTCCATTTAAATCAAGCGCATAAACTCTATGTTGATCCATCAAATGTTGCGGAAAAAATGGTTTGGAAACACTTTTTGGCATTAACGCAAAAATGTAGTGTCACATGACCCATATCTGCCCCAATCTTTAGCATGTGTTAATCATGACGAGCCAGTTTACTGTACGTGATTATGGATTGATCTTTACGGCATATAGAGCCGCATAATTAATTTTTCTTTAATAGCTGTGCTCACCGCATATACACATCGATTGATGGTCCTTGTACTGTGACAGAAAGTTTCCCCCACTACTTTTGCTGGCAGGTTGCCATGACAATTCGCTTTCGGGTCGGAACCGGTGGCAACCTGCGATAGGTGCAACATCAGGACCAATATTACAGTCCTATCAGAAGGGCAACTGCTCCATTTTGATTGCAATTCCTCCTCTTTTGTTTGGTTTTATTTGATAATTCAAATGAGAGTAAGATGACTCATTTCAATGAATTGTCTCAATACTCTCCCCATTTTATCCAAACTTCAGAGGAAACAAATTAGGGACATCTGGGATTCGAATTATTTAGATTTATTTTGTGCTAAACAAAAACTTATGCAAAAAAGTGTTTTTTTTTAGGCATGACGTCATCACGCACACCATTTTTAACGATAAAAGGCCATTTGAATGAAAACGGGCAGAAGGCGGCAAATGTCGCAATTTTCTTTTTTTTGCATTTTCACATTGTCGATAACAAAATAGCGTGAAAGGTGGATGGAAACTTGGCTAGTGTCCAAGATGACAGAAGTTACTGAGTGCACCTTTAATGGGTATTAAATTGTAGGGCTTTAATACCATATCAAATACCATATCAAATTAATTCATATAATTTTAATAAAATTAGAAAAGGACAATTACTTTTCAACTTACCATTGCATTATTTTTATTCAAATTAAGAGCTTCTGTACAAATTCTCACAGCACAATCAAAACCCCAAAATGTGATTCTTGTCCGGTTGCCCACTAAAGCTAAGCAGGGCTGAGCCTGGCCAGTACCTGGATGGGACACCTCCTGGGGAAAACTAAGTTTGCTGCTGGAAGTGGTATTAGGGAGGCCAGCAGGGGGTGCTCACCCTGTGGTTAGTGTGGGTCCTAATGCCCCAGTATAGTGACAGGGACACTATACTGTAAAAAAGCACCATCTTTCCGGATGAGATGTTAAACTGAGGTCCTGACTCTCTGTTATCATTAAAACTTTACTTCTAGTAAAGAGTAGGGGTGTACCTCAGTGTCCTGGCCAAATTCCCCCCATTGGTCCTTATATGTCATGGCCTCCTAATAATCCCCATCCCTGAACTGGCTCCATCCAGGGCTGGACTGGTAATCTGGCATACCGGGCATTTTCCCAGGGGGCCGATCAGGGGTGGACTGGCCATTGGGAGAACTGAGCGGGCTGGTGGGTCAGCTGCGAAACAGGCCGAATGGGTAAGCTAAAATGAGCCGCCACGTTATGCAGAACGAACCACAAAACGGCGCCACGATATGCAGAAAAGGCCAGCAAACCCCCACCCCCTCTACAACTTTTAGGCCAGTTGCTATCTAAAATCCCGGGCTAATGTCTCTTCCCAGTCCAGCCCTGGCTACATCACTCTACTCTCCTCTAGATCAATAGCTGGCGTGTGGTGGGTATTCTGGCGCACTATGGCTGCCGTCGCATCATCCAGGTGGATGCTGCACACTGGTGGAAGTTGAGGAGATTCCCCCTATACAATGTAAAGCGCTTTGAGTGCCTAGAAAAGTGCTATATAAATGTAAGGAATTATTATTATGAATTCTGTTTTAATGACTGGATTCCATGATACCATCCATGTTTTCGCTATTACGGAAATGATAGGGCCTTAAAATTGGGTTGCCGCCTCCCACGCTTCCAAATGTGTCTCATTATTAGCCATTACTGCTACTGTAAATCAAAACTCACCTTGAGTATTTCTTGATGGTTTTCAGATGCATAAAGTCTTCCATCTCTTACAATGTCTTCAACCAGCTGCTCATAGTCCTCTACAAATAAGAGAATAAATTTTAGCGACACTGCCGAAGAACTTAATGACAAGCATGGACAGCAGAAATCCACCAACTATACAATACATTTAAATTTAGACTAGGGCTTCTCTTGAGACTATACCATCATATGTCACATAGGGAATCTGGAACCCTCGAGCGCTGTTTACATCATTGGATTTGAAGTTGATCCAGAGGCGTCTCGATCGAGCAGTGAAAGCTATCGGTCTCTCGTACGTTTGACATGTCTCATAGGTGGTGATCGAGGTCGCTGACCCTGGGCGAGAAAACCCAAGTGTCCAAATAAATGCTAAACAACTTTCTAAAGCAAACCATCACTACTAATATGAAGAGACTACAGACAGCCCGGTAAGTGAATACTGGAAATACGCAAAATATTTTTTTTGACACTTGATAGAAATGCTCAAATGCTCACAGTTCTTCCTCATCACTAGCACATCTCCGCACTCATCCTCAGATGGGAGAAAGATCTCCGGGACAACGATCAGAATCTTGCGTTTGTGTGGAGGGTTGATGGTCCAGACACATTCAATATTGGCTGGATAGTTTCCCGGATAGTTAGGTGACTCGATGTATCCGATGAACTCTCCGATTTCACCCCCACATTCTCGATCTACACAAACACCCAGAGACAAACCACAAAGAACAGTTATGACAAATTTGCTTTGGATATTTGGAGGACTGTGTGTTTGACTCAACAAATCAGAGATTTTAAAACAACTTGTGATTTTTCCTGACTGTACCTAGGTAAATGTAGATATTTATCCTTCATAAGGCTTTGACAGACACATAGTTTCTCTGACCAACTCTCCTCAAAATGCCCTTAGTTGATCTGCTGTTGGCTTTTCTTCCAGATTCTAACCCTGGACAGGCTTTGTACAGTTATAGAGGATGCAAAAGAAAGACAGAATGGACTCACTCTTGCACTGAGAGACACTGATGGCCCCATCAAAGTCTGTGGTGGTGTTTCCAGGACAGGAAATGCAGTAGTTCTGTCTGAACTCAGCCTGGTAGGTTCCATGAGGGCAACGGATACAACGATGAACTGAGGTGTTATAATAATGACCTGGAGAACACAAAACTGCACACACAGAGATTACATCGGTTGGTTTTAACACAATAAAGCTTTCACACACAGCACTGTGCATTGACGCTTATAGATGGATCACATGTGCCATATTTTAGCACATTGAAGGCCTCATTTGTATAGTTTTGGTGGTCTGATCAACCCTTTGGAACATCTGTCAGTGGCCCCAAAAAGTATTTGGACACTTAGGCCACACTTAAAATATTTGTTAATTTCATGGCATGCAAACAAATGATGCTATGCCATTTATGGACCATTTCTGCCATTTCTTTTCAAATTCAAATATAAACACACTAAGTCAATTACGTGAAATGGAGGTACAAGGACATACAAAATGTAAATCATGTTTTACACCAAACACCATGATTTTTTATTTTGTATGTCTACTGTCTAGCTTGATGTGTGTATTGTATTGTAGAGTGTCTAAAATGTCTGACCTTTGACCTCACAGTCATTAAAGGAGCTGGCACCCTCTCTTTTGGTACCGAGCCCCCCTCCACATGGGAAACAGAGAGTTCGTCCTGGGTCAGGCTGGTACGAACCAAGGGGGCATGGCTGACAGGGCTTAAACCCGTCACCGGAGAAATACCCGGGTGAACACTGACCTATAAAGAGAAAGAAACCAAATTTCAAAAGTATGTGAAAATAATGTTTCACCCCTCAGTTCTAAACCGTAAGTATTTAACTAGTGTGATGAGGAGGAGGGCTTAGCCGAGCCTTGAGGGTGCACGCCCGGCACTGAGTCAAATAATTAGCGGGAGAGAGAGAGAGATAAAGGGGAGCCAGAGACGCCAGTTCGAGAGAGACACACGTGGCCACTGTATGTGTGTGTCTATGGGTTTTATGTTATGTTCAGTTCTTTTAACAGTCATTAAACCCGGGAGGGAGGAGGCATGAGTCCTCGCCGCTGCCTTCAGCCAGGGGAGGAGCCGCGGCCGTCCGCTGGGGGATGGTGTTGCTGCCGACTGCCGGGAGTCTAAGAAATTGCTGCCATCCGCCAGGGGACGGAGGAGTGGCTGAGGACAAGGCGAGCAAGTTTTTCTCTCTCTCTCCTCTCTCTGTGTCTGTGCCTCTCCTGCTCACCCTTTCCCTCTCCCCTTTTCCTCCCCACGTTCCCAGGAGGCGGGGTGGGCCATCGGCAGGCAGAATGGCAGCGTCTCCCCTCCAAAGATGTGGGGGAGTAGGCCAGATGGCGCCCGGTCTGAATCGTGCGGGGAAGGAGTGTGATGACGAAGAGGAGGGCTTGGCCGGGCCATGAGGGTGCACGGCCGGTGCTGAGTCAACTACTCAGCTGGAGAGAGAGATAAAGGGGAGCCGGAGATGCTAGTTCGGGAGAGCGAGAGAGACACACGCGACCGCTGTGTGTGTCGATCTACGTGTTTTATGTTATGTTCAGTGCTTTTATGTCATTACAGATTGCAATTTGCAGTGAATTTTGTTTTAAATTTGATTAAAATATATATATATATATTTATATTTATATATAATAATAGTTTTACCTTGAAAAATGTACTAATGCTTGCCTTTGCAAGTGACGCTAATATAAAAACAGATTTATTGAGGTTTAAGGCCATTACTGTAAACTACTGTAATAACATAAATGAGGCTTCAAGATGTTTTCCTTGTGTTTGCAAAAATGGTAAAAGACAAGTTTAGTTTAGGACATCCATTATGTACATCCATATACGAGTAGAAGACGGATTAAGTCTAGTTACCTGCACATGACGTGATGTTGCGGGCCCCTGATGAGCCATGGCGGTCTCCACCAGGGCAAAGGTCACAGGCCAGCTGACCTTCACGTTCCTGGAATGTTCCAGGTGGGCACTGGACACAGCGCTCCTGCTCACCATGGTAGTATGATCCAGGCAAACATCTGACTAAGAGAAAATAGCCAGCAGGGGGCAGCAGTGAGGGGACTGATATTCTGAGGTCTGGATCTTTACTGTATTTGACAAATACAGTTGAAGTTTTCTTAAGTTTTAACTCGAGGCCTTGTAGTTTTGAGCTGATCTCATTTGTAGCCAGACCTGAAAAGTTTGAATAATTTTTAGACTTTGCTTTGGTTTGTTGCCCTGTAACAACTTGCTAGCAAATGGAAAAAGATTGGATTTCAGTCCAAGCCTTATCGTACATATTTTGAAAACTAGTTAAGATAACTTTATCATTTATCAACTTCATCAAAGTTCCTGTCGAGGACAAGTCTTGAGTCTTGGTCGTCTGGCTGAGTGGTTCTCGTGGCGTTTCTTTTTCTCATTGTGGTGCTGCGAAATCAGGATTATAATGTACATAGAAAATATTTTGGTGACAGAGTGATGGGTAAACATTGGAGTGAGAGCACTATCGAGGATGATCACATATTCCACTACTTAGGACTACTTTTCTCTATTACATTTTTTGCAGTCCAGACTCAAGTTTCCATTTCTGGTAAATACTGTTGTTTATTCTTCTCTGTTACTACTTGCTTCTATAATACAGCACTTTTACATCAGGTCAAATGGATGGTTCACCCAACAATGAAATCATCATTTACTCCCCTTCATGCCAACCCAGATGTGTATGACTTTCTTTGTTCTGCAGAACACAAGCAAAGATTTTTAGAAGAATATCTCAGCTCTGTAGGTCCATATAGTGCATGTGAATGGTGACCAAAACCTTAAAGCTCCAAAAAGCATCTTAAAAGTAATCCATAAGACTCCAGTGGATAAATCCATGTCTTCTGATGCGATCCAAATGATTTTGGGGGAGAACAGACCAAAATGATTTTTTTTTTTATGTACATCTTGCCATTACAATCTATAGGCACAATCAACATTTCAAGCTCGATTACACTTCCTGCATGCACAGAGCGTTAGATGGCGCTAGGAAGAGTAATCGAGCTTGAAATCATGATCGCCAAAGAGACTGTCAAGATTTATAATGAAAAAGGAGTTACATTTTGGTCTGTTCTCACCCAAACCCAATTAGATCACTTCAGAAGATATTAATTAAACGACTGGAGTCTTCTGGGTTACCTTTATGAGGCCTTATGGATCTTAAAAAGTTTGGTCACCATACACTTGCATTGTATGGACCAACCGAGTCAAGATATTCTTCTAAAAATCTTTGTGTTCTCAGAACAAATAAAGTCATACTCATCTGGGATGATGAGAGAATTTTAATTTTTGGGGAACTATCTCTTTAATAGCAGCTGTAGTGAAGAAGGGGGTTTTACTCATGAATAACTGGCCCCACTCACTCTTCTGTTCTTACCACAGCGGCCGCTGTCTTTCTCTCGGCCCGGTCCGCAGTTCTCTTGCCTCAGTGCAGACTGGGAGAGCTTCTGCGCGACCTCATACTCTAGTCCAGCTACACGTATCAGGAAACGCTCCTGGTTAATGGATTTCTTCAGGGCTTTGATGTACGACTTCATCTGCTGCTCCATGCGCTGCCTTTGACACATCATGTTACAGTTCCCTGGAAGGAGAACAAGATGAATCTCATGACTTTCGGCCAACTAAGGCATGAAAAACAGCACTGGTAGTAGGGATGGGTCGGGATGGTTGACAAGTCAGATAGTGGTGCTTTTAATGGAATGGCTTAAGAGATGCATCTTCTTGCAGAAGATTTTAGCAGGCAGACAGAGTGCTATAGTGCCTTAGAGAGTGCCTTCGTGTGCTGCTGGACTTTCAGGACGGTATCTTTCACCAAAAAGTTGCATCTTTACATTTATCCCCTACAATTATGAAAGCACCGCCTGGCGCCTGTGTAACAAATCCACTATCAGTTCTGTCTGATTTCAAATTGTCTTCTGTTATTATGCATATTATACAACATAATCTGTTGAGCTAGTTTTGTGCAATAAAGGTTAAAGACTCAGTGGCTCAGGTGGTTGAGCGGGTCGGCCACTAATCGCAGGGTTGGTGGTTCAATTCCTGGCCCACATGACTCCACATGCCAAAGTGTCCTTGGGTAAGACACTGAACCCCAAGTTGCTCCCAATGGCAGGCTAGCACCTTGCATGGCAGCTCTGCTGTCATTGGTGTGTGAATGGGTGAATGAGATGCAGTGTAAATTGCTTTGAGTAACGCTAAGATTAAAAAGGCGCTATAGAAGTGCAGACCATTTCTTGAATTTCTGTCAGTTACCCTATGGCAGGCTGCACATTCTTGGATTCAGTCGGCACATGTTTTAAATGTTGATCTATATGTAACTTCTTGCACAGCTTTTGTCAACTTTCCTTATCCTCCTGAACCCTGAGCGTGACTGCTTTTTTTACCTTTCCCTTTTTGATTTGTAACTAATAGCACCTAATAAACAAGCAAAACTTTTTTTTTTTTTCTAGAGCAAATAGTACTCTTAAAAATGTATGTACACATATGTGGACATTGGGACTACGTTGTGAAATATGAAGTGATGCCAAGCTATGGAAAGCCAGATTGTTTTCACTGGTCTTAGAACAGTTTGAAATGCACCTTATTTTCATCCAAACTCCGTGTACATCATCTGAAAGCAAAATTTTTTTGATTTTTGGGTGCATCCATTGATTCTCAATACGATAAAATATCCTATATTCATTGTGCATTAACTAAAACTGAGCATACAGTCTATGTTCATGGTCACATTAACAGTGTGTCGTTTTGTAATAAATCAGCCAAATTTAAAAAATGGCATATCGGATGAAACCAGAGACTTTAATCTTTTGACTCAAACAGGTTTTAATGTAAAAACGTATTTAGGTTTCTTACCAGATGTCGTTTTGTTGGTATTTCAACCCAAGACAAGCTCAGCTGTGATCGGTGCCATGTTGTTTTGACACATGACTCTGTGCATCAAAGTTTAACCCTTTACTGTAAACACAGAGTCTCCTGAACTGAGATCAGTTGGTTTAAATGCAATTTAAAGCTAAAATACAATGCCCTCGCATGTGGACACGGGGTCGCACGAGGTTAAGAAATGCATCAGTCTTGTGGACATGACACTGAATCAGCCTAATTATGCAGGATTCCGTGACAGACTACTTGTTTAGACAGTAGAGATGTTTCCTTTAGACACAGGTCATCAGACTCACCGGTGGTGTCCGATGGCTTGACCTCGGCTTCCAGCTCCAGAGTGATGCGCGTGACCTCTTTGCTTGACGGGTTACGTGCTCGACGACCTTTGGCTTTCTTAGACGAGTCACACTTCAGGTTAACAAACGTGACCAGGCAGTTGTTGCATAGTTGGCCGCCTGCATATCAAGTCATTAATCAGACAAAGAGGGCATTTAGACTTCGGTTTAATACATATTTGTGATTTGAGTGACACTGTCCAACATGACACCTTATTTATGAATTACATTAGCTATCACCTTCATCAGTGCAGCTAAACAAAAACTGGAACTCCCTGAACAAACGGTTCTCTCTATGGCCTTATTCCATAACAGGGACCATCAAAATGATATGGTACCCTTCATTTCCTGGCCCCTATGACCTCTGACCTGGCCCGATCTGTCTGCCGTTGTCCTCTGCCCTCCCCTTAAGCTTCGGGTGCAGGTGGCATTTGGCATTCTTGATCCGGAAGGACGCCGTCTGCTTCACTGGAGGAGTCTGAGTCTCTACAACCAAACAAGGAGGTGTTGGCAAAACCAAACACATTCATATAAAGCCCTAATTAAAAACTTTTATTCAATGTTACAATGCTGTTTCCTATCTCGGCTTAATATGCTAAGGTAACTATGAAGAAGTAATTCCTAAGTTGAACATTTGTGACAATGTGGCACTATAAAAACATTGCTGTTTGTCTGAGCATCCAAACCAGCCTAACACCGCAAAACTGGCTTAAATGGTGCGAGTTTGGGCAAGGCCTGTCTTTTGGTCTGACCGGTGCTAGACTGGGGGAGTGTTTAGGAAACCATTTAGAAAACGGTAATAATTTTTAGCCAAACAACTGCCCTGAGCCTCATTTCCTGATAACGATTGACCTTAGCGGTTAAGAGCGTTTCCTTCCATTTTGCGAACGTTCATTATTTTGACTATACTTAACATGAATGCGCAAGGACGCACTTTAAGTGCTACTTAAAAGAGTTGCTGTCCAAATCCATGAATTGCTGAAATGTGACCGTAGAGGTGCTCGTCAATGTCACTTCATTATATTTGTGTGTAACTTTATAAACGTTTATAAATTACCTCGCTGGAAATATTCGCATATATTTTCCTAACCCTTTAAGCTTAGATGTGCCTGCCGACGGGCCCGTGAGAAAAAAAACATAATCGTCAATAAATTAATAACTACAGTCTCGACCCACACAAAATAGGTTTCGTTTGAAAGCTTAGAAGCTCGACTTCCCAATGCATGCAAAACTGTTGCTTATATGGTGCGTATGCGATAATAACTTCACGAAACATAAACAGAAAATAAAATATTACATAACATTATTTAGAGGAGGTGATTCTCTTTCAAACGAGTCCATGCACGAGATAATCGGATGCATAGATCATTAGATAATCCACATGAAGCACAATGTTACATGTGACCACCAGGAGATGGCGCCAAATACAAGACACAGACTCAATGATGACTCAAATGACACTGAATGAAACTCATTCTGTGAAATCTCATGACTTAAATCATGTCTCTATGCTGTGCAAACCTTTAGTCATTGTTGTGTTTACATGTGTAATTAGTTCTTATGTACAATTATTATGTTTTATTTGTTTGGATTGGCTTTTGGACACATGGAGATGTTTTTGGACACTATGATAAATTAAGTTTGTAAGGCTATAACTTTTGATTGCTTTGTCATATCAACACAAAATTGTTCTCAGATAAAGTTGACGTGATTAGGAACAAAACAAAAGGTCTTTTCAGAGCAACCTTATTTACACCCAGAGATATGAGATATATATATATAATGCCAAATCAGAAAAAAGCACATTTTTGCCTACATTTTTAGTGTGACTTTGCAGCAGTTTCTTAGGCTGAGAGTATCAGAATGTATCATAATCTATATCATTAAACATTTTAAAAAGTTTTCTTTACGATGATAACAAACACTTGACCCTCATTGTTTTTTTGTTTGTTTGTTTTTTGTCGAGTTATAAGCCTTTAATTTTGGGCACTGAAACAGGAAATCTTTAAAGACATCTTCAGAGCTTAAAGGGTTAAATGCAAAACCTAATTCATCACACAATTGTTTTTTCTTGTTATTTCAGAACGCAAAATAAGTAGACGTGTGGAAGCTGCAATTTAGGGACATTCGCCAATCAAAGGGAGGTCTGCTCTATACTCCCAAAAGTGATAACGGTAATGTTATTATTAGCCTTGTAGCTATATTAAACTGTTGCTCTAAGTATTTATTTGTATTAGGTGTAATTTTGCGACTGTCCTGCAGGTGTCTGCATAAGTATATGTCCTTACGATGCTTTTAGCTCTGTACGATAACTCATTTTCAAGTACTACTTAAGTTACGATGCTTTTGGGAAACGAGGCCCTGTTTGTTTTCTTTGAGCATTCATGTTAGAGTAACACTCACTCTGAATACTTATGAGGAACAACAGTTTGAGAATATACTGCTCCGTGACAGCAATCCGAATTTGTTAAATGACATGAAACAAACATCAGGCATGGTAAATAAGTTTCAGATTTTCCAAGCGCATCAAGTGATCTCGTAATTGCACATCTGTGATGTGTCTGTCTCGACGTTTCTCGGAATCATCAGCTACAGCTGTTCAAAAGAAACGTCTCATCAAATGCCAGTTGTGTTAGCTGCGAGCTTTTGCTCTTGAGGTGGGGAAGGTATTAGGAAATACTTCTCATCTTACCTATGCAGCTCTGGATGCTGCTTGTGTTTATTTTGGCCTGGGATTTGCCTCGTAGGATGGGTATTCCACAACTAACGGAATAGCTGCTGTCTGATTCTGTGGAACAGACGGTGAAAATGAATCATAAGACGTTAGAGTTGAATACAAACCTATGATCCATGTCGTTAGAGTTACCTGCCAGGTAATGTGCTTTAGATGCACAGGTGAGAGAGCAGCTCTCTTTTTTCCCCATCTTGTTACAGGTGAGGGTGGCTTTGGGTGCTACAAGACTGGACGCACACTTCAAAAGCTCTGTATTAGTGAAATACACACTTTATTAGCAGAAAACAATGTACTGCCTTTAAGCTGATTTAAATAATAATAATTAAAAAAAACAATCATTGTATTAAAGTCATTTTTATTACTTAAATGCAGTAAAAAAACAACAACAACAACTGCATTACAGTAATGAGAATCATCCTGAAAATGACTCAAATTTGGGCAAAAAATGTTTGGACTTAAAAATAGCCTTTAATTTTCTTCGTGCAAAATAATATGACTTATTTTTCTTATATTTCTTTATCTTTGAATCAGAGAACAAATGTTTTAGTGAATAGCTTTAACACTAGCTTACAGCTTACTCTCTGCACTGTACAGGGGTCCAAATGTGGCCTATAGTCAAATCAGTGAGATTCACCCTTACGTGGGAATCACAAAAGCGCTTGATTGCATCTTTTGTCCACAGGGTGCAACTTTGAACCATGAGTTTTCAGTTCATTTAAAGTAGTGTCTGAATGGCCTCAAGGTGGCAGTGCTGTCCACATACCGATACAGTCCTTCTTATTCCAGTGCAGTTTGTAGCCTGGAGGACAGGTACACTCGTAACTGCCCAGAGTGTTCACACATCCAAATTTACAGCTGCCCCGATTAATGCTGCACTCATCAATATCTATAAAACAAAAGAAATAGAGGATATAGAAAATGACATGCATACACATCCACAGAAGATACTCACACCTCAACCAGATGACATAGGCTATGTTTGGAATAGCATATTAGCATACTACTCTTATGATTTCTATGGTATCTGTGCAGTTTGTGACATTTCTGTATGCATGGATTACCATGATGACCTACCACATTTCTGAGAATGAGACCTTCTACAAAGGATCAGCAACATGGCAGTGATAGACATTTTAAATGCTGTTTCCTTAATGGATGTCTATTGAGGAGATGCTTCAGTGTGCTAAATAAACTGCTTTTGTGAGGAAACAGCTCATAACTTGATGAATTGACTACCTGTCCACTCATCTTCAATATGTTTTACACTAAACAACCTTTTTGGAATGAACTATATGTGGAGATTAATATGATAAAATTGCTGTTTTATAAGAGAACATTTTGAAAATATATTTGACCTGTCAATTTCTCGACAGGTAGGTGTTTATGGCTTGACCCATTCACTTGTATGGTGTACGCAAACAGTGATGTACTGTTGTGACACTCGGAACATGGTTCATTGACGTCAGCAACAACAAAATGACGTCCCCGTGATGCCATCGTGAGCAACAATTAACAATACTTGCTATATATATATAAATAAGTAAATCGTTTAGCTAAGTTTTCAATGGCAGCAAACTTCTTTTTTGTATGGAGCCCCTTAGAGGAAAAGGCAAGACTTTCTTTTCTTAAATAGTTTTGTGTGGCCTCGCAAAAGTTTTATAATGGTTTTACTACAGTAACCATGTTATTTGTAGTGAAACCATAGTGATAATACAGGAAAACGCAAACTATAGAAATAAAAATCATAATTTTGAGAGTATTATTGTTTTACAATGCAAATACCATAGTTTAACTATGGTTTGACTATAGTCATATTGTGGTAACACTTTAAAATAAGGTTACATTTGTTAATATTAGTTGACATGAGATAACATGAACCAACAATGAATAATACTTTTACAGCATGTATTAATCTTGGTTTATGTTCATTTCAAGAAATAATAATAAAACATTAGTTACTATAGTTTTACTAAAAATACCATGGTTAAAACATGGTTACTATAATAAAACCATTGTAAATCTATTGTGAGGAACGCAAAACTTATTGTGAGGGAACGCAAAACTTATTGCGAGGGAACGCAAAACTTTTTTGGAGGGAACGCAAAACTTATTGTGAGGAACGCTAAAATTATTGTGAGGAACCCAAAACTTTTTTGGAGGAGCATAAAAATGATTACGAGGAGCATAAAACTTATTTGGAGGAGCATAAAACTTATTGTGAGGAGCATAAAACTTATTATGAGGAGCATAAAACTTATTGAGAGGAACGTAAAACTTTTTTTGGAGGAGCATAAAACTTATTACGAGGAACGCTAAAATTATTGTGAGGAACCCAAAACTTTTTGGAGGAGCATAAAAATGATTATGAGGAGCATAAAACTTATTTGGAGGAGCATAAAACTTATTGCGAGGAACGTAAAACTTTTTTTGGAGGAGCATAAAACTTATTACGAGGAGCATAAAACTTTTTGGAGGAGCATAAAAATTATTGCGAGGAACCCAAAACTTTTTGGAGGAGCATAAAACTTATTAGAGGAGCATAAAACATATTAGAGGAACGCTAAAATTATTGAGGAACCCAAAACTTTTTGGAGGAGCATAAAAATGATTCGAGGAGCATAAAACTTATTTGGAGGAGCATAAAACTTATTTGGAGGAGCATAAAACTTATTGCGAGGAACGTAAAACTTTTTTTGGAGGAACGTAAAACTTTTTTGGAGGAGCATAAAGCGTATGTGAGGAGCATAAAAGCGTATTGCGAGGAACATAAAAGTTATTGCGAGGAACGTAAAACTTTTTTTGGAGGAGCATAAAACTTATTGCGAGGAGCATAAAAGCGTTTTTGGAGGAACATAAAAGTTATTACGAGGAGCATAAGCGTTTTTTGGAGGAGCATAAAACTTTCACCATGAGTCCCCCATTTTATTTTTTGGGGAAGGCCAAATGATGTACCAATTTATTCGTGTTGCACACGATTACGTCACAGTGATATCATTTAGTTGTTTACAGAAAGTCATAGAAGTATGCCACAAATCATGCAAATGCAATTATGGATTTTTAAGATATTAGCAAACGGGGTGGGGGGAGGGGGCACCCTGTAGGGGGGGCACCCTGTAAAGTGCTACAGTAAGCTAGTGTTTAAGCCATTCACTATACTAAGAAATACAGAACATTTGTTTTCTGATTCAAACATAAGTTTCCATTTGCCCCAATTTTACCAATCTCCTCTAATCCTCTCTGATATGAGTCAGCTACACTTATTAAAAGCACATTATGACAGAAGCTTAGCAAACATTCTTCCTGTGAGGGTGTGGTGATCTGACGATAATTTGATAACTGTCGTCAAGCACATCATGATTGATTTATTTATTTTATTTAATGGGTACACTTTTTCCTGAAGTGCAGCCCAGAGAGATATTACTCTGAAATGTTTTCTCGTAAATCTGTGGTTTTTCTGCTCAGATATTGTGTTTTAGTCTGAATAGCTTTTGAGCTGACACAGATAATTGTCGAGGAAGCTACTTTGAAACTGTAGCTTTCCAAACTACAAACTAATCAGAATTTAAAGAAGTTTAACTACAGTGAAGCCACTTTTTTTCTTATAATAAAATAAAGAAAGTAGTTAGGCTACACTTTAAGCTATAAAAACAATTAGCACAAACAAAGAGTATATTAGTAAAGACGATGGCATTAAACAGCATTTGAACTGGTATATTCACAGTTTACCCAATACAACCAAAGCAGAAATCACCTTAATATATCAACTACTTTTAATTATTTTGGATTTATGGGGGCATTTTCATTCCAAAGAGCAAGTTTTTGGACATAAATTTGGATTTAACCACTGTAGACGTGTGGATTACTTTTATGCTGCCTATATATGCTTTTTGGACCTTAAAAGTTCTGGCCACCATTTACTTGCACTGCATTTACTTGGACCAAGAGAGCTGAGAAATTCTTCTAAAAATCTTTGTGTTCAGCAGAAGAAAGACAGTCATGCACATCTGGGATGGCGAGTAAATGATGAGAGAACTTTAATCTTTGAGTGAATTATTGGGTCCCTATTATTAAGGTACTTTTAGTTAGTTACTCCCCTGCTGCACAGAACAGCTTTACATGCTGGATAGTGCTGATTTAGTGCTTGTCTAGCCAGTAAACTCTGGTTGAATAACCATGAACAAATTAGCTGGTGAAGCTGGTCAATCCGCATGGTCGTTTTGATAAAGATGGTTGATTAATGAAGTCTTGCTGGTGAAGTTAGTTAAGAAGCCAGGTTGGGACACCAGAGTCCAAAACATATGCTGGTGAATAACATTGCTGGACTCCTTAGTAGGGTCCCCAACATTGGCACAGAACCAGCAGAAGTCGAATAAAAACAGCAGAATCTAGACAGATAGAAAGAACAAGGGTTTTTCAGTGGAGGTGGAGAAAAAGGTGTGAGAGAGGGGGCGTCTTTGTGAATTTCTTTTAGGGTAAAATAGCTCACTTGCTAGGCTAGTCTGGTTATCCTTTTCCTTGTCTTTCTCTTGTTCAGCATCAGATTTGAACCGGCTCCGGGCTAAACCTTTGACTTTCACATTTCCTCTTACCCTGTCTAGATCCCGAGCCGGCATTAATCTAAAGAGAGAAAAACGGCTGTCGGATTGACACCTCTATTAACCTCCTGTAGCTACAGAGCGTGGTGCCTCCAAGACATGCTTAACTTGAGGGCAACTCTGGGGGTTGGGTTGAGGGCATGGGGTGCAAATATGAAACTATGTATATCTCTATAAACATTGATTGCTGTTGTCTCGAGTACAGGCATGCCCAGGATCAAATGCAGGCAAAACAGAGTTAGAACATGGTGAAAGGGCCATATCAACACTCTGTGAGTGTGTGTACAGGTTTGGTTCTACTTGTGAGGGACACATTTTGAAAATGTCCTCTTTAACCCTGTAAAGCCTGACATTTCGCTTTTATTTTAAATTTTTTTTTACATTAAACTGGTTTTAGTACCATTAGACAAACTATAAAAAGAAATGCATTAGGCTTTAAAGGTCATTATTATCCTGAGCAACAGCTATTCATTTTTGTGTAGGACATTTGCTATTACGTTTTTCTTAGCCCGTACATGCTACAGTGGTAAAGTTTGGGGTATTATCAGAGGAGTCCCTGGGATTAAAGTGAATAACTTTTGCGTTCCCTCGCAATAAAGTTGAACTTAAGTGCTTCGTTACCGGAGCTGTCCAGTCCAAAGGTACTGATCATTTTGGCCAAAATGGTTGTTTGTAACCTTGTCGTGGCGCCGAAATATATTACCTAACCTAATTTGTTACTGCCTTGTAAAAAGACTATAGGCAAGCCGAATTTGAACCAACCATTGGAGGAAGGAGGAAGAGGAGGAGGATGAAGAGAGAGAGGGAATCTCATTGCACACTCTCGCTCTAATCTCCTCTTGTTAACCATATTTGAATTATTTATTAAGGCATATTTATTTAAGTTTTAAATTACATGATCACATTACTCACATGTCTTCTTAAACAATCTGTTTAATAAGAACATATCGTCTTTCCATTGCCATTACAATTATGCACATCAAAGAAGGCTAATAACGATATACTGTATTACGTGTCTTACAAATTTAGACCTATCATGTCGCGTGCACAGACTACTGAAACTGCCTATTGATTTCATAGCGATTTTTTTCAACACTTTTTTATCCTCTGAAATAGCTACAATGGCTTTCCAATAATTTGTTAAACTGTGAAAGATGCCAGAAACATGTTTAAGTTGCACTTAATGGATGGTTCAAAGCTCTCGATAATTTACTATCTTTTTTACGAACTACCTAGATAATGATGCTGTGGCAGGGCGGAGGGTGGGATCGGGTGTGTAGGATCACGACCCGGCCCCGCCCTCCGCCCTGCCACAGATGCTTTTGGGAAACACACCTTAGAGATTAAGCACTACTTAAGTGCTGCTAATGTTCTACTTAGTGCTTTGGGAAACCCAGCCCTTATTTATGTAAAGTTATATCCAATATTACAACTTTGTTGTCATGATGATATAATGTCAGTAAACCCTGTAATCCTGGTATTGGATATACCTTTACACAGATAAGGCAAGTAAGTGATTTGTCAAACTAAAATAATGTTTACATCTCAATGTAAGTGCCTTAATTTAACAGCCATTTTTGCTTCTTTTTTTATTAAACAAGGGATAAGTTGAAATAATCCATCCATCCATTTTTTTTGCAATTCAAGCTTGAAGTACCACCTGTTTTCTCCAGGGGGCAGTAAGCGAAACTCCAGCTCTATAGGCAACGAGCAGCTTATACAGAGAACAAACCACACTCACCAACAGCAGACAGCACAACACAAGGACGCGTTCTTGCGTTAGCGCAAATCCGAATGCAAGGATCTCAAGACATGTTTTGAAACTACGTTTAACTTGACACAGTGACCTAAAAACTGTATGTTCATGACGTGATGCAACCAAAGTGAGATGCTCCAAAAGCATCCATCTGATGCCTCTTTATAATAAATCTCGGACTGATTGACGAATTCAGTTGCAAAATGGATGTCACATCATAAAAAATCGACAGTAGATCTCACGGCTATGTTTTAATGGTGAGAGTAAGAGCGTTTCCAAATGCACAATGCGACGAGAACTTACAGGATTGAGACTAAACAGTTGTGTGGCCACAAGAAGACACTTATTAGTGAGGCTAATCGGAAAAAATGACTTCAAGTTGCTAGGGAGCATAAAGATTGGACTGTGGAGCAATGGAAGAAGGTCATGTGATCTGATGAGTCCAGATTTACCCTTTACCAAAGCGATGGGCACGTCAGGATAAGAAGGGAAGTGCATGATGAATCCGTCATGCATAGTGCCCACTGCACAAGCCTCTGGAGGTGGTGTTATGATCTGGGGTTGCTTCCATTGTTCAGGTCGAGGCACAGCAACGTTATGCATATATAAAATGAAATCAGATGACTTCCTGAATGTACTGAATGACCAGATTATCCATCAATGGATTTTTTCTTCCCTGACAGCACGGGCATATTCCAGGACGACAATGCCAAGATTCATCGGGCTCAAACTGTGAAAGAATGGTTCAGGGAACATGATGAATCATTTTCACACATGAATTGGCCACCACAGAGTCCTGACCTTAACCCCATTGAAAGTCTTTGGGATGTGCTGGAGAAGACTTTACGGAGTGGTTCATTAATACAAGATCTCAGCCAATAATGTATGCAACTCTGGATGGAAATAAATGTTGTGAAGTTGAATAAGGTTGTCGAAAACATCGACAAATGCATGCCATAATCAAAGCTAAAGGCTGTCCAACAAAATATTAGAGTATCCAACTTTTTTGGCCAAGCAGTGTATGTTATAAACTATTTATTGGATTCTAAAGCCACTTTTTGTACTGTCTTTTTAACGCTTTACCGTGCGTTCAGACCAGAGGAGGCGAGAGCGTCTGCCCTGCCAACAACACTATGGAAGATTCGTGGACGCTCTGACGTAGTTGAAATAGGTGGCAACGTTCGTTCGGAATGTTTGGTTTTGTGAACTATATTTAAAGGGGCCGCAAAACATCCGGACCAAGTGTGCCGCACAAGCCCTCAAATGTGAAGCCAAAACTAAACACTTAAATTACACTTCACATATCTTTTTCCAAAGATAGTTTCTATCACGTTGATGTAATTTCAAGTGTTTGTTTTCAGTTAGTTATTTGATGCTATAAAAAAGGTGCTGTGACATCATGATTGACAGCTGTGATTGACAGGTTCTCTGAAGTAGTCAATGAAGCACCAACAGACTTTTTTTCGGGATCTTCGGAGGACTGAGGAGATTGGAGCTTTAAATTGAATATCTAAATTTCTATAATTAATTATTTCACACCGTCATAAGTCAAAAGTCAAAAGTGCATGGGCGTGTGCTTGCGATTGAGTCAGCGAGAGTGAGGGCAGGGCCTTGATTTCGCGGCTTTACTTCCTGCTCACTACTGCGCAGGTCTGGTCCCGAAATCGCAACTGCTCAGACTCAAGTCCCAAGATGTCAGCGCCATATCGGGACACTGGCGGCTTCAGTTCTCACCAATGGAAAAGAGCGAAGGGGCGTCGGCCATCTTTTTTTACAGTCTATGATCCGGACATGTCGACCGGTAAGAAAGTAAGAAATCGATCGATGGCAGAAAGTAATTTAAATTATGGTTGTTTGTTACCAAAATAAACTAAATAAAATACATATATCCCTGTAAGCAAACAGGGACAGATCGTATATTACGTGAAAACCCGCCACAGCAATAATATGTTTCTCCTCCATTTTGTCTTCAGAACTAATGTTTGGTGGGAACCAAAGTTTACACTGTTGTGTTCTCTAGACTTCGCTAGAGCGGAGCACTTCAATACTCCAATATGTTGCCGCCGAATCGCGTCAAAGCTCATTACCATAATGTTGCCCACACTTTAACTTTCCTCTGATGCCCACAACGCCCAAGATGTGCTGGCCTTGTACACGCCGCTTCCTGCCGCCGAGAGACGCTGGCTGCCAAAGAAAATGAATGACTTCCGGTCGATTTGACGCTCTCGATGCATCTGGTCTGAACGCACCATTACACAATAGCCACAATAATCTAACTGCATTTTAAGTAATAATATATCGAGCATTTTTACGAGCACGGTATCGGACAAGTTTCCAATACCAGTCTCGCGGCATCCTTAAATATTGGCTCATGTGTGCACTTGACTATGATGCTCAAGTTCAAAAGTCATCGCTCCTTTCTTCGTTTATGAGCGCTAATGAGCGATGTAAAAAATGTATCTAGTTTACTTGCTAGATATCTTTCTAACACTTACTTATATGCTTGAAACAATACTCTGAATAGCTTTCAAATGATTGTTTTAGACTTCATCCAAACTCAGTTTTCATTGGAAGATAGACCCTATCTAAGAGAGCCCAACCCTGTTAGAGTAAAATATAATGCCTCTTTTACCTCCGCAGTGAGCCACACCGTAGATGATGTAACCTTTGTGACAGTAGCACTGAAAACTTCCAGGTGAGTTCACACACGTGTGGTCACATGCCCGATCAAATGAGCACTCATCAATATCTGCAGAGACAGAGAGAGGGAAATACAAACACTTTTATTCATAACTGTAAATATGCATTAACTACAAGTTCATACAGATGATGGGACATTTTAATTGCCAAATGTTGAAGTTTTCCTTTTGAAGCATTCTAAGAAATAAAAAACATACATTAAGACTAGTTACCATCATTAAAACGTAACTCCTTCATTTGATGTCAATTATTTTAGTGTATCTGTTCTCCAATTATGGTAAATAACACCTGTGCTGTGCATTAACACACTTTACCTGTCTGAAGTCCCATTTCCTCTGCACATAAGGAATTTATTTACCCTTAAATGCTCCCCTGTCTGTCCTATAACAGTATGTGTCATAACTTAAGACCATTCTAGGTTGGTCCCTGGATTTTTTAAACTGCCACCTCACTCATTGGCATAGTAGGTAATGTAAGTTCCCTACCTGCCACTTCTCTGTCTGGGTGAAATGCATGTGCCATTGATGTGCATTCCTCACACAAAGATATCATATGTAATCAGAAGGCTTGGAATTAGTGCATGAGTCGTACCTTTATGCTGCTTTGATCTTTTTGGTGCTTGACAGATGTGGT
This sequence comes from Xyrauchen texanus, assembly GCF_025860055.1. Classification (NCBI taxonomy): domain Eukaryota; kingdom Metazoa; phylum Chordata; class Actinopteri; order Cypriniformes; family Catostomidae; genus Xyrauchen; species Xyrauchen texanus. The sequence goes on from NC_068300.1 coordinate 7,603,097, forward strand.
CACAATGAACTGTGATTTTATAGAAAGAGGTGCATGAAGATACCTCCAAATTCTACTGTTGTGTTGCACAGAAAACATCAAACATGTTTGGAATGACATGCATATGAGTAAATAATGACACCATTTTGGGGTACTATTCCTCTGTAGTTCCCTTTGTAGAGCAAAATAGTTCAGTATTAGTAATAAAGTGAATTGAGGAAAGCAGTACTTTCCATTTCTTGTATGCCCTTTCCTTGTTCTCAGCCTTTGGACATTGGGCGAATTTATTAAGCTGTTGGCAGATTTGTTCAGGCAGCGTCATCCTCAATTTGCCCCCCAAGTTTGGCTAAAGAAGCAACTTCATCAGTCATGGCTTGAGAATGCAAAGCTCCATGAATAAGTGTTACACAATCAATGCACCCCCTGAAACTCTTGTTCAATCTAACAAATCTTCTGTGTTGTCTGTTTCTTGTCTTTGCTGAACTCGGATTTGATGGATTGGATGCGACTGCAGTGGGGTGGGGGGGCATTAAACTTTTCAGCAAGAGGAAAACATTGAAGTTAAGAACTATATACACTCCACATTCAGGAATGAGAAACCCATCATGCTGGTCCTGATTCCAAGGGGACTTTACCAATGCCTGGATTTTGTGTATGGCTCTCCAATTTTTGGAGAAAAACGTACAATATTTATGTGATTTTATAAAAAGAAAAGAAAAAATGAAAGAAATGGAAGACAAACAACATCCTTTAATTTCCTGAGACCCCAAGTCCACATGCATGGACATTACGTTTGGGCTTCACTATAAGATATGCATCATTTAATTTCATTTAAACCGATTGATCTCAGTTTAGAAGACTCTTGGCTGCCATTAAAGGGTTAAACTTTCAACGCACAGAGTCATGTGACAAAACAACATGGTGCTGATCTCAGCGGAGTTTGTCTTTTGAGAAATGGCATCTATATTTGGTAAGAAACCTCATTAAGGTTTTACATTAAAACCAGTTTAAGGAGTCAAAAGAGTCTCTAGTTTCATCGGATATGCCATTTTATTCATTGATTTATGTTTGGCAGAAATGGGATAATGGTAATCAAACCATATATTCAGAATTGTTCATGAAAATTATTATTTTTAACATGGTTGGCATTGATTGGATGATGCTGGTCATAATCAGAATTATTTATGCAAATTGCTGATGTAATATTTAAAATGTCACTTCCCACTGTCCACGCTTTTTTAGGAAAACGATTTGGTTATTTGGTCAAAAAAAAAAAAAAAAATCTGACTTTCTAGATTATTAAAAATTTCAATAATTAGTCCCACATCCATTTTTTAGGAAAACTATTTGGTCAATAAAAAATTCTTTTTTTTTGCCTATTTCTTAGGGGCTACTTGTTACCAGTCAAAAAGGGGATTGGAAAACGCACACATCAGTCACGCTCTGGTATCAGGAGGTTAACTCAGTGGTTGTCAACTGGTTGTTCTCGATCCAAAAAATGGATCTCAAGTTCGTTCCGACAGAGCCTCGGACAGCAAAGAAAACAATGTTAATGCAAAAAATAAAAAGCCATTAACAATATAATTGTGCATAGTTAGGATAACAAAATAAATAGGCCTTGTTGCTGACGTCAACACACTCGTCTGCCACTTGTAAGAAGCTAGCCAAAATAGACAGATGCCAACATGGACAGGTTGCGTGACATGCCCTCAGCATCAAAAACCATGCGCGAAACTATACAAAGTAAAATACATTTTGACCAAGACTACATTAAATACAGATTCACTTGCAATGATGATAAACATGGTTCACCACAAAGCGTTTTGTGCTGTGAATTAGTGGCTGCCGAGCGCACGAAACCATCAAAATTCAAGGTGGTTCCTTACTGCCCAAGTCAAGAGAGCCCACACCCAAGTCTTTATGATATTCTGGTCTCTAGATGTTTGCCCATTACATCATCCACCACGCCAAAACTGCTTAGAAATGTAATAGCTGAACTCTCCTCATCAAGCTGCACGATTTAGGTTATCAAGCTTGTCCGTAGCACACAAAACACAAGTTTGCGCATGTTTAATACTTACGGTTAAAGGTTTTTGAAAAGCCCCTAAACATAAGAGCAATAGTATTTGTGATGCTTCCCTATCATGCACATCTAACAAAGAAAAATGAGTGTCACAGAGAGATATTCCGACTCTTTCACCCCTACATGAGTTTGCAGGTCCCTCTTAATCTCATAGTTTGGAACAATAGCATTGTGGGAGTAAAATGACAGCAAGTCTGTTTAAAGAGCAGAGATAGGGGCTTTATCAGTGACTCAAGAATACTGGGATCTGATATCACCTCCCCCTTCAGAAAGCTCTTAAGCAGACTGAGGAATGTCTCCAGCTTTCTGTGAGGTGTTGAAGGACATCCATCCCAGTTGACGGGTCTTTGCGCTGATGAAAGCAAGGAAACACAGCGCCTGTTAATCCTCAGATAAAGCAAATACTGTGTTTACACGTTTCACTCAGAGCATTCAGTCAGTGTCAGGGTCTCGGGCTCTGATTTCCTCTCTGAGGATAGACTTAACTGTGTTATATGATTTGTAACTAACGGGCTAATGGAGGGATTATTTAGCAAGAAAAGAGTTTTCCTGCACAAGGATTTTTCTTTTTTTTTTCAACTGTTTATTCATGAAGCGTTTTATGACAATGATTCTTGAGTCTTCGAATGTTAAAATTATATATAGTTCATAATTTGGTGGTAAGGACTGGAAATGTGAACAAATGTCAGTGAAGCTGATATAGTCAAAGGTGATAAAGGAACGTTCTGGGTTTAAAAGAAGTTTAAGCTCAATCGATAGCATTTGAGGGATATGGCTCGATTTTCGTAAGTGCGCAAAGCACAGTGCTACACACAAAGACGTGCTCTACATCTTATCCAATTCTCATGAGAACGCTGATTCTAAGTGCAAGTTTGCATGGATGGGTATGATTGCACTGGGTGGATGGGTATGATTGCACTGGGTGGGTGGGTATGATTGTACTGGGTGGGTGGGTATGATTGTACTGGGTGGGTGGGTATGATTGCACTGGGTGGGTGGGTATGATTGTACTGGGTGGGTGGGTATGATTGCACTGGGTGGGTGGGTATGATTGTACTGGGTGGGTATGATTGCACTGGGTGGGTATGATTGCACTGAATGGGTGGGTATGATTGTACTGGGTGGGTGGGTATGATTGTACTGGGTGGGTATGATTGCACTGGGTGGGTGGGTATGATTGTACTGGGTGGGTATGATTGCACTGGGTGGGTGGGTATTATTGTACTGGGTGGGTGGGTATGATTGCACTGGGTGGGTGGGTATGATTGCACTGGGTGGGTGGGTATGATTGTACTGGGTGGGTATGATTGCACTGGATGGGTGGGTATGATTGTACTGGGTGGGTGGGTATGATTGTACTGGGTGGGTATGATTGCACTGGGTGGGTGGGTATTATTGTACTGGGTGGGTATGATTGCACTAGGTGGTGGGTATGATTGCACTGGGTAGGTGGGTATGATTGCACTGGGTGGGTGGGTATGATTGTACTGGGTGGGTATGATTGCACTGGGTGGGTGGGTATGATTGTACTGGGTGGGTATGATTGCACTGGGTGGGTGGGTATGATTGCATTGGGTGGGTAGGTATGATTGTACTGGGTGGGTGGGTATGATTGCACTGGGTGGGTGGGTATGATTGTACTGGGTGGGTATGATTGCACTGGGTGGGTGGGTATGATTGTACTGGGTGGGTATGATTGCACTGGATGGGTGGGTATGATTGTACTGGGTGGGTATGATTGTACTGGGTGGGTGGGTATGATTGTACTGGGTGGGTATGATTGCACTGGGTAGGTGGGTATGATTGTACTGGGTGGGTATGATTGCACTGGGTGGGTATGATTGCACTAGGTGGTGGGTATGATTGCACTGGGTGGGTGGGTATGATTGCACTGGGTGGGTGGGTATCTGTGGGTGTATGCACGCAAACTGTGGGTTTATTGTATGTAAATGAAGTGTCACAGCAACTTGCTATTTTCAAGAAATACTGTAGGTCATTTCACTAAGATGATTTTGTTTTAATTTTCGTTTCATTTGAAGTGGAATTTGACTTTAGAAATATTTTTGGGTTTAATTTTCTCATGTGTCAATAAATCAAAATCGACCAGTAGAAGTGAAGTGTGTGTCGATACAATCACTTAATATCACAATCACGTAATACTAGCCATGATTTGTGTGTCAGAAGATGAAAATGATTTATAATACTTATGTAGGAGCCACTCGATGGCAGTGTGCATCAGTGGTGTGGGTGTGGTCACCTGTTAATTTAGCATGGTATTTAAACTTCCCATGGGTTGTATCAGGGCACAGGTGGCGGGAACATATGGTTCTTACCATAGAGCAACATGTGTTACACTCTGTAAGATATATATTTTTTTCATTAAATGGACAACAAAGCACTTGAAATGGATATCAATGTGTGGACATAGTTTATTCCAAACTATGCGTAAAGAACATCTTACCACCTGGCCCTGGCTTATAGGAAAAAGCCAATACAACATATATAAACATTTTCTATAATTTAAAAGAGCCTGCATTTAGATCCTGAACCACATTTTCAGGGCTCCAGACTGTGACTAAAATGGTCGACCAAAAATAATTGATTGCGACAATAATTTAAAATCTACTCGCCATTGGCGACAGTCGGGTTGTGTGCGTTCATATGCGGTTTCGGCAGATATCATCTTATTGAATACATCTTTAGAGCGCTGGTGTGTTTTGCGCCGCTTTTCACCCGTCCTGTTGTGACAAGCTCGCAGCACCGCACGCAACAACAAACCCAGCGTGAGAGAGTCGTGAACAAATGACTCTTTTGAATCAGGTCTTCTTCATGAATCAGCTGAAAAGAACTCAAGGGGTTTGAACTCAGGAGCTCAGGTTAGCAGTTTGAATCAGAGTCACTTTCTCAGCCAATCAGCCATCAGCGAGCTCACAACTGGGAGTGCAGACATTTCAAAATAAGAGTCCCAAGTATTCATAATAAGAGTATTTCGGGCTTCTTTATAATTAAAAGTCCAGTATTGTGTACTACTTTTTTTCTTCTGGTAATTATTGATTGGGATTGGAGTAGCACAATAAAGACTAAGGCAATATTTAAAGCAATTTAAATATATATATATATGTATCAGCATAAAATGAATTACCACATCTGCGAAGGGGTTTCTATTACAGCTGCTGTGAGAGTGACCGTAAATTTGGCTTTCTATCAATCTAAATCGAGCAATTCTGTGATTTGGTGACTAAAATCAGCCATTTTGCTCCTTAATGTTTCAGTTTAGGAGCCAAATGTCATTCTTTTAGTCCGGAGCCTTGATTTTCCATGCATATATAAGGAACGTGTCACATTCAACAAGGATGCAATTAATGCACAAAATAATGCAAGTCCATATTTCTATTCTTTTAATTAATTGCATACAGTCCATTTACACTACCAACTTCTTATGAATGTGCTGTCTTTGTTTATATCACTGGCACATAATGGAATGGAATATATAATAGGATGTAGATAACCGGAGAAGAACCTCCTAATTAATTTGCACTTGACCCAGTCCAATAGCGCACATGCGATTTCACCAAGCCCACTTTTCGCTTACACGAAAATACAAGCTTGCATTTCTGAAATATTGACTATATTTAAAGGACATTTCCGTCAAAAATAACATAAATACAAATTTTAAAATTAACACTGCAGGTAGATCAAATGCACACTGACCCCAAGACCATCAAATAGTACTGGAGTTTCTTATGTCTACTGATTCAAACAGTCTGCTATTGGCTGGCCTACCTTGGCATGTCCTCTCATTGGTCAGAAGTTTATATCCTTTCTTGCAGCTGCACTCAAAGCTGCCCACTGTGTTTCTACACACATGGTCGCACCCTCCGTTGTTCATACGGCATTCATCAATGTCTGCAATAAGAGAAAGAGAGAGAGAGCGAATAAATGTGGAATTTGGAGTAAAATCAATGGGTGGTTTAAACCAATACACATGTACTAGATTAGTACTGTTCCTTTCAGTTTACCATGATGCAAACCATGAGTGGAGAAACAATGACAATATAAAAGGGGTGACTGACAGCAGATATGGGGGAACTGTCAGGGCTTAAGCTCTAATCTCACTGTTTGTATCAGAGGAGATGAGAGGTGAAAAGAGGAAAGAATGAGAGGAGAAGGGGGAGGCATAGAGAGGGAAGAGGGAAAATAAGAAGAGAGGTGAAAAGGAGGAGAGGACAAGAGAGAGGAGGTTTCAAAAAGGGAAAGGAGAGGGTTGAATGGATTGCGACGGACACACATGGAGTGAATGTGCGACTTCAGAGCATTTATGTGGTCACGCCATGGAACATTCTAGACCTCATGCAGCTCAAACAGGAGGAAGTCTTTCAGGATCACATCTCCTCTGGCCTGTTCTTTCCGAACAAGGGATCAATATATCATCAGCTTCTGCTACTTTCGAATGGCTTTGATTGAGCTGGAGTGAATGTTTCTGATTATATCTGAATCATCTGACTAAATGAGGCGTTCATCTCCGAGAGAGGCTACATCTGGAGAAAATAACTCCATTTGAAGCAGAATAAAACCAAAATCTCCTCTCAATCTCTTGCTCTGGCCTCAAGGAGGGACCTGGTCTTCTCATACCATTGCTGTCTGTGGATGCTTTTCTTTTGTTTCTTTTGAAGCATAACTAATAAAACGTAATGTGCTTTAATCGCTCTCATTAGCGTAACGTTATGAGCACAAGAGGCCAGGCAGGGTCCCAGTCTTGGCCACACGAACCTACAGGTCTCTTCCATTTTAAGTTGCTACTCAATCTTTCAGTAAATGGAAGCACAGCATAATTCTAGAGGGAAGACTAGCAGCTGTACATCATCGCATCATTAGCTGGGTAATTCCTAGCCAATCGCATGTAAGCCATTGCTTTATAAGTCTGCTCACAATCTATCACATTGCTGTTTCAGTGTGATAACACGGCAACCTCCACCACCCCACCACCACCTGTTGAGCCCTGTCCCGCACGGGGGTAGGCTCCTCGCCCCTGCCTCCTATCTCCGGCAGGACATGACTGTTATGGGCACAACTCCCTCGGACCGCCGGACGGGGCCTACGCCAAAGAGAGACATTGCTTTCTGTTTTACATTTATCAAATAAATGGCATCTTAAACTTCACTCAAGCCTGCGAGTCTTCCCGATAGAACTGCATTTACACTGCACTCACTCTAATGCACAGATCTGATATTTTGACAGATATTTTAAGGCAAGTCAGTTCACTTGGTGGCCATCTTGGCAACATCCCCAGATGGCTGTTTTTAATGTAGATAATGGGCATGCCAGTAGAGCTCACATCCACTTAAATGGGGAAAAACTAAATCTTCCAAGGTGGTTGTCAAGATTACATTACAATAACAAATTTCAAATCAGCAATACAATCTGACAACAACAGCATCATAAATTTTGCTGCCGTCTTCTTGGCGGGATCATGATTTGAAGCTCATTTATACTTCCTCGTTCTTGATGCATGCACAGAGCGCTATACAAGATTGATAGTGAATTAGGAGTTATATTTTGGTCTTTTTCTCATCCAAAACCAATTGTATTGTTCAAAAGAAATGGATTAACCACTCGAGTTGTATGGATTACCTTTATGCTGCCTTTATGAAAAGCTTAAAAGATTTGGACCCATTGACTTGCATTGTATGGACAAAAATCACATCTCTCTATCAAAATATCTTGTCTGCTATCAGCAGAAGAAAGAAGGTCATACGAGTTTGAGATGCCCTAAACCTGAGTAAATGATGAGAAAATGATCAGTTTTGGGTAAACTATTACTTTAATACCCCGCAAGACAGTACAACACTAGGGTGTCTTTAGTGATCTGCGTCATGCTATCAATGGATCACGCAACTAAAAGTATTCGCTCGATGATGTCCAGAGGGTTTGCGCAGATATACGTGGATATTAGTGCATGGTTCAGTTAAGTTGTGTAATCTACAGAGTATGTCTGTGAGTGTGCGTGTGTGTCGTGTGGAGCGGTTAGCGCGCTGCGCTACGAACCTGGCGACCCTAGTTCAATTCCCACTCATGGCCAACACCAGTGACGATTATCTGAACCGGTCCTGGGCCTCCCCCTAGCTCGACTCAGCCTAAAATGAGTACCTGGTGCGGTGTGTAAAACATCGCCACTGGGAAGACAAAGGTGGTCGGGCGTGGTGCTGGCCACCCACCCCCCTCGTGTACCTTTCTGGCCTTCATAGGTGCTCGCTAACAGCACTTACCCCTACAGTCTGTTAAGGCTAAATGGGGGATCTTTGTCTTTGTGTGTGTGTGTGTGTACCTTTGCAGGTTTTGCGGTCTAGTTGTAAGGTGAATCCCACTGGGCAGCTACAGCGAACTCCTGTGACAGCATCATGACACGTGCTGTCACAGCCTCCGTTGTTTACTGCACACGTCTCTGAAAAAACAAACACACACAGTTTAAAGGAATTACTCTGAATATCTGAGGAATCAATCTACACAAAGTCAGTTTGAGTTGTTCTGTCTTCAGTGTCCGTTACTTTACTCCAGCTTGATTTGTCATGAGTGCAGCACATGCAAGCATGCAGTCTGCCGATCACCTTGATGTTGAACGTAAATGTGTCGTCTACCAGGAGGGTTAGAATTCAGCATTCAGCTTAAACATCTTTTCAAGAGATTTTTTGTTTTGTTTTTACTTTTAGCCCATGTCAGGCCATATACATGCTAGTAGTGTACTAATAAAAGCAGACAAAAGAAAAAAGTTGAGGACATCACATGTTTAAATCAGATGGTCAGAAAGCAATGCAAGTTTCAGGAGTCAGGGTGCACACAACAAAAATGGTGCTTTTAAGGAAGAACTTAATCACTGGATTTGCCCAAATTTACCAGGTTAGTGGCATCAAATCTTTAAAAGATTCTATTACAGTGCGAAAAATGTCTGGTTCCGGAAGTAAAACCCCTATTAATGTATTTATTTTTAACAATAACTCATAAACCTTTATAGACAGACCTACCATGTGCTCTGAGGTTGTTAACTGATGTTATACAACAGTTGGTTCCGTTCCATGAATCTGATTGGAGGAGAAGAATTCCAGGAGTGCTGATAGCTCAGACCATCAGCACTGTGATGCTTTAATGTTTGTATCACTCCGCTTGTGTATGTGGCATTCCAAAGTAACTTGTTAGAGCAGTGCATATGTGTAAGTGCAGCTAGATGAATTTTCATTCATCCCTGTGGCATTAAAGATTTGAGCCAGCAGGTGGTGACAATAAACCATCTTTTGTGTGCTATAAACAAGTTTTCTCAAAATGCGTTGTTAGTCAGTGTGCACGTTTCTTTGAAGTCATTCGGAATATTTTCTCACTCCACGATCGCTCAGATTACTACTACAATATAGCTGAGAAATAGAGTTAAACTAACAGCTTTAGCATTACTACAGCTGAGAGTCGTGACATGTTTAGAGCGACTCCCTGAGACAAGTTTCTTGAATTGTGAGAAGTAAAATTTCAACACTGTGGAGGATAGAACGTTTTCTGTTTTGGGTGTCAAAATAAGAGTTCCCAAAAAATACACAAAAATACAAATGGTGTCATCCATGTTTTCTCTCCGACAACAAAACACTTCAACGTAAGTGAAATACTTGTAGGATCATTTGGATTGTGTGGCAGCATCACTTAATGATCAGAACGGATTACTACTACACTACAGCTGAGGAATAGAGTTAAACTAACAGTTACAGCAATACTGTTCATCACTGCAAGGTAATCACACGCTCTCTCTCTCACACACACACACACACACACACACACACACACACACACACACACACACACACACACACACACAGTTGTGTTTCCATGTTTTATGAGGACTTTCCATAGACATAATGGTTTTTATACTGTACAAACTTTATATTCTATCCTCTAAACCTAACCCTACCCCTAATCCTAACCCTCACAGAAAACTTTCTGCATTTTTACATTTTCAAAAAACATAATTTAGTATGATTTATAAGCTGTTTTCCTCATGGGGACCAACAAAATGTCCCCACAAGGTCAAACATTTCGGGTTTTACTATCCTTATGGGGACATTTGGTCCCCACAAAGTGATAAATACACGCTCACACACACACACACACACACACACACACACACACACACACACACACACACACACATCCATAACTAGCTAACAACAGCCCAAGCTGTCGCACTCAAGGCTTGGGCGCATCTTTCGAACTAGCAACGGCAGATCCTGAATCTGTGGTGTAAGTAAGTTGTTCCAAACACAAGAACGTTTTTTGTAAAGTCCTTAGTTTTTCCCTACTCGTTTATTTACTCGCTCATTGAACTGTTGTATAAAAGCAATATCACACATGCAATCATGCTGGATTGTCCATCTATATAACATTTCACAAGAAAATGGCCTCGTCATCTACAGCCAAATCACATCCTGTAGAGAAATGCTCCACCATAACATTTTAATATATTTTTACACTTATAATCAACAATTTTAAATCAATAGTTGTATAGTTTTTAATTCAATTAATTAATGCTACATGGTATTGCATGAATGAATGAATTTTACATTTATGTAGTGCTTTTCTGACACTACACTCAAAGCGCTTTACACAGTGAACTTACACAGTGAACAGGGTACTCTCCTCAAAAACCACCTGTGTGCAGCATCCACCTGGATGATGCGATGGCAGCCATAGTGTGCCAGTATGCCCACCACACACCAGCAATTGGTGGAGAGGAGAGAGTAGAGTTATAGAGCCAATTAATGGATGGGGATTATTCTCCCATCCAGGTACTGACCAGGCTCAACCCTGCCTCAGTTGGCAACCGGTCTTGAGCTACAGAGTGATATGGCTGCAGGCAATGTAGTACATGGCCTCACTAAAGATGGTAAGTAATGTGGTTGGTGACTTTACATGTCAGTCAGACGGGTTCTCACTGTCTAAGCTGCAGGTTCTTGCACATAATGAGCTTCAAAATGGACCAGACTTTTTGTTCTGCCTAATTATGATAATATATTAAACTGTGTCATAACACGCCTTTAAAATGATTAGAGATTTACTAACTGCATCAATGTCCAATTATCAAAATTTGTATGACGTCTATGGCTTTGAAAACTAAAAATGAACACAAACATCAAACACTCTCATTTATGTCTGTAAATTCTAGCATTTGGAATGACTTGATTCAGCTGTGTGAGTTTATATATAGATATATTGCATCAATTATGCAGATCAGGAAATTAGATCTGGTGTTGTCTTATTTACAAGCAGTTTGTAAGACACCTGTCAGGATACTGAAGCATGCTTTACACTAAATGCTAATGATCCATGTTGTAAACCAAGCAACTAAAATTAAACCAAAACCTCTTTCATGGATCAGTAAGACCTTGAGGGGCAAATCAGTGAAATCGCTATAGTAAATCAAATCAGATCTGTCATGAAATTATTCAGTAACACAAAAACAATAATTATTCACTTTATGGCATTTTTAAAGCTCTAATTAAAAAGTAAAATAAAAATCAAAGCAAAACAACTATTAACATCCAAGAAGAAACCATTAAAAACACCTTAACAATGGATTACCAAATACTGGAATAACTGTAGTCAATATTTTCTTAAGAAAATTAAAAAATACTGTTAATTTGCAAGTCACTTTGGATAAAAGTGTCTGCTTTAATTAAATAAATGTATATGTGTTTATAGATCATTAAGCTGCTTTGCCTTGCGTAATTAGTCTAGCTGTCATGCGTGTCACCGGAAATGGAAAATAAATGATCTTCGGTTACTTTATCACTACAAATCACTGTCAGGATGAACTCCCCTTCCAATGTTAATGAAAAACAGGTTCTTATGTTGAAAAATTATGACCTCATTATCTAGTGCCCAGCAGGCTGGCTGCTAATGTAAAATCGCCTCTGAGGAAAATTTGGGGAAAAGGATTTCTGCTAAGGCAGTATTCAAGACGGCACTCATTTATTGGCAATTAGGTTAACTAGTATTATTAAATATGGAATTGATTCTCAGACATTTTGACTACCATTTAAACTGAAAATAAATAAATAAATAAACTGCCTAAAAAGCATATTCAACCATTTTGTTGGTGCACTGTGAAAATTACCATTATGCTACCCAACATACTAAAGCCAAAAACAAACTTTAGCATGCTTGAAAGGTTGGAGTTTGTCAGCATTTGTTACAGCAGTGTGCACAAGCTTAAAAGAACCTCAAGTACATTTTGTGCAAAAATACATGTAAACCCAGAACACCGTTGGCATATGTAGCGCCATCATGGTAATTGGAAGTTTTGATTTACTTAAGCAAAACCATCCACTGAAGTTCAGCTAGAGCTCAGGAATTATCTCACAATTACAAATGTTGGCACAATTAGTTTTTGAAAGGGTTGGAACAAGTCGGGAACATGCCGCCAGAGGTAGAGCTATTTGGTAAATATGACAACTGTTGGCACAGGTTATGCTCAGCACCAACCAAACACATCAAGCCCCATTAAATCCGCTCTCAAGTTTAAAGATTGTCGTGCAAACAAACTCCTTTTTCAAAAACGCAAGGTTTTCCAGGGCAAGAAACAAGCAGCAGCCGACAGCAAGAGCAACAAAGTGAGAAACGTTTTGGTACTGGGACAAAGGTTATTCTTGAAGATTGGTTATATTAGCTGTGCACTTCATGCAGGATAAACAGTACAAGAAGAATCCCAAGACAAGAGCGTTTTACCAAAAGCCAGCATGCAGATTTAGTGCCAGAGCCAATCAGTCTCCATTATAAACTCAGAGCCCCTGTGCAATCAAAGCACGCACTCAAAACAAAAAGCTTTCGCAATTTGAAGTCATGCATGATGCGCTTTGAAAATGAAGTACAGTGACGTGTCATAGTAAATTCAATTGAATTCCATTAAAGCCTTTATTTCAGGTCAGTCTGTGGAAAAATGTGGGCTAAATCAATGATAATCTGACCCCCTGTTTTGCCTTCATAGTAAGTTTGCGTAGGAGTCTGCAGTGATTTTATTGTAACTTGATTGTTCAGCCTTAAGTCGACATGTTTTCAAGATTGCGGTCAGGTTTTAATCCAGAAAATTCAAGAGGACAACATGAATTCAGTTTATGTCTTGGGAATTCTACAGGTCTTAAAGGAATAGTCTACTCAAATGATTGATTCTGTCATTATTTACTCATCCTTATGTCATTCCAAACCTATAAGCTGATATTTTTCTATTGGAAACAAGTGTAGAAGACTTGGAATAAAGTCAGATGGACTACTTTTATCATGTTTATCATGGTTTGTCCATATAGAAGTTGAGAGGCATGGTCTCTATGAACAGTTGTTCTATGGCGAAAGCCATAATGACACAACAGTAAATAATGACACAACAATTCCTTTCATGAGGTGAATTTGTTTTAGGAGGTAAAATTGTTATCCAGTATTCTCTTGACTTGACTGAATTTGACCCACAACCCATGAAAATGGTGCAAATTGGGTTAGTAGAGTTGCAGCATAACCACGCCCACTGGGGAAAAGAGGTAGCCGATAGGAATCAAGCTAGAGAAATGGAGATATTTACCATTGGGTAACAGCTGTGGCTGCAGTGGCTGCTGTTGGACACTCCTTTCCTCTGCATACATACACACATACACACACACATTACAAAAACACTTCTTTAGTCTTCCAAGATTGAATCATAAAGGCTACTTTATAAAACACTCCAGTTTAATCAGTGTTTTAGTTACCCTCAAACTCTAACTGACCCTTTCGTGGGACCACGAAATTTCATGAGAGAAATTTGGTTCATGACATCCTTGATAACCCTGTTGAAATGACCAGCTATGACCAGCAAACCAAATTAGGCTACTTAAACCTGGTCTTTTCGGCAGGGTTATGAAGCTAGTTATCCGGTCTACCAGTCTGGCCAAACTGGTTTTCAGCAGGTCTAGGTGGTCTCACAACCTGACCAGCTGACAAGTACCCCAAATCCCTCTAAAACAATAAAACTAGAACAAGATAAGCACTGGACACCAGCCTGGTACCAAGCAAAGACCAGCAAACCACATTATGCTGGTTTAAGCAGTTTTCTCATTATAGAAGTAATATAAATAACAAGCATGCTTGTAAAAGATAACAAAAATGGGCCTAAATTTGTCTTTGACCTACAACTGAACCGTTTTTGTAGATGTTCGTGCAAAATAACGAGGCAGAGGGTTAGTCTACTCATGCATCAGTAAGACAACACTCTCACATACAAGAGTGAATCAACATGAAGCAAAAAGTAGAATATGCAGACCGGTTAGTGTGAGTTTAACTACAGCAGACACTTTTGGGTAAACATTCAAAATGAACAGGAAGGCGTGAATTGGCGTCATGCAGAGAAACAATTATCAATTTGGGACACCAACACATTCCACGGCAATGATTCCTGCTGAAGTTCATCTTGTTCACTTACCTGTGTATTAACTTCCCAATGAAGTCTACAGGTAACTAAAAAATAGCACTGTTTGCAGATGATGTCAATTTGTAGGCAAACACAGACTGCTAATTCAAATTTGCTTTGGAATTTTGGAATGGAGTATTGAAATGGAGTATTGGAATGGAGTTTTGGAATGGAGTTTTGGAATGGAGTTTTGGAATGGAGTATTGGAATGGAGTTTTGAAATGGAGTATTGGAATGGAGTTTTGAATAGCGTTTTTTTTTAAATTATGCGTAAGATGATATCTGTGATTAACATTACTTGTAAAGACTTTTTGTTCTACAACATAAGTTACACAAAGTCCTAAAAAATATTCAATTCAAATCCACCTAAAGTTTCCTTATAAATCAAAAGTATTATTCTAAAAAGAATAATAATAATAATAATAATAATAATAATAATAGTAATCCATAGTGTACTGATTGCTCAAAAATGCTAAAATGCTAATTCTCTTCCAGATTTTGGGACTACAAACTGAACAGCTCTGTTATTAATGCCTGTTCTACAGTAATCAACTATAGGTACAACACTGAACAGCTCATGAAACAAATGTTTCAAACAATCTGATGCCTGGGGTTTGTGTGTACCAGTCAGCTGGGCACATCTGTTTTGGATTAGCATCCCTCACAGGCTAAGAATCTCAACAACTCTTTGTCTTACTTTTGTGAAATGTTTGTGTACATCCACTTGAGCTGCCTTAAGTAGTGGGATTCAGTATGCTGTTTGATTCTAGGATCACATGAAGTCGACTAATCATTTTGTCTGGACCCATGTGGAACAACATTCAGCTGCTAGGTGTTAGCTTTTAGCATGTTCACATTCAGTTTGTATATAGAGCAGGGTTCAAGCCTGAGACCACTAAAGAATATGTGTTAATCTTGTTTTTAAAATGTTTTTATAGCATCAAAAAATGTGATAATTTAAACTAAGAAAGTTAGTGTGAATTTTTACATTTGTCACTATTTGTTATGTCCTCCTTTTGCTTTTAATGCTAGCATGCACTTGAGCAGGCATAGACTTAGGCATGGACTTAGGCATGGACTTAGGCATGGACTTAGGCATGGACTTAGGCATGGACTTAGGCATGGTAAGTTTGTGAAAATCCTGATGAGTCATGTTCTCCAGAATGATTTGTTAATGTTCGAATGGTGTTCGAGAACAGTCGCTAGTTAAGGGTTCGGATCTGTGCACGTTCTTGTGGAGTCATTAGCAATTCAGTCATTAGCATGACGCCATTTCCTAGTGATCAGTCCCATGACATTTACCAGGTATTACATGTGAGTGTGTATGTTTTAGTGCCAATATCTTAAACCCATCTGCTCACAGTACATTTTCAAACTGGTCAGTCCGCATGGAAAGCCACCCAGCGAGATCTGAGCGATTGATTTTACCCTACCGGTGTGGTGAAATTGCCATTTCAAGATTGAAGTCCAAGAATCATTGTGCACGGCTTTGAGCCAAAGGATATTGTGTTCAAAAACACCCTATTTACATGTAAGTCTCTTCATGTGTATTGATTGATTGAACTGCTATCCAGTTGTGTATGCATATTCAATTTACTTCTAGCCACATACATGATATAAATCTGATCTACTGTTTCCATTGCTTTGATTATTGTGATACAAAAGGCAACTGCTGTTACTGTATGTGCCACATTTTCTATGTCATATTTAAGCTCCCAAACATCTGTATTTTGGCATTATACTTATGTGGCCTGAACTACCAGATCCATCTACATTTGGCTGAGTCACGTCTTGTATGCATCTCAAACCACCTCCTGTGCTACTTAAAGAGTAAAACCACAAGAAATGAAACCCCCCTTTAGGAGTTATTCTAATCTAAATTGTTAACACATGCTCATAGAGATGCATACTATACTGTATTAATGAGGTCTAACAAAAATCCAGGCGATCTGATTCAATGATGCAATACGCAAGTTAGTCTCTGTCAAGCTGTCTAGGCAAATCCAACCAGAGATGCAACTCAAATTATAGTTTTGTTACAGACATTGATCAAATACCAGCAATGACATCTGAAAATAGCTTTTGATCTTTAGTCTGGTGCTCTGATTTAATTCTAGATGCTGCAAATCATTGATTCCAACCGTTGAGTCGTGACCCAAACAGGGGTTACAGGTCTGTTCTGATATGGGGAAACCAAAATGCTATATGCAAAGAATAAAATGCAACTAACCTATAATTGTGCATGGTTAGGATAGCAAAATAAATGTACTTACTACCTTATTTTTTTCATTGTTGTTGACATCAAAGGCTAAGCATCCAATCAAACTCTACAGAATTGGGCAGAAATTCATCTGCTGAATTCACTTTGGATAATAGCTTCTGCCAAATGCATAAATGTCAATGTAAGGGTAATTGACACTTTTCACAATTAGATAATTGCGGCAGCTGTAATTGTAATCTTGATTAAGTTTTCGATGAATTGATTTGATCTACAATGTGTTTGGGATTACCACTTGATGTCCTATATAAAATGTAGGCCCTGAGGCACTGCTGTAAACAAAGCGAGGTAAAAAAAAACTGCAAGATGGCGAGACTTCAAAAAGGCTTAAAAAACCGAACGCTTGTCTTGAGAGCGTGACCTTTACCTTCACTTCTCACCTTCTCTTATCATGCGAACAGTTTCCATCTCTTTAGGGGATTGTGGGTACACCACATCAGTTACTCTGATTGTAGCCCTTTGCTCAACAGGGGCTCATTAATAACTTCAGCTTGTTTTATTGTGGCTTTCTGGCCTATTAGAGCTTGTGAGTGAGCGACCCAGCAAGCGGTGGTTCCGACCGCAACCTCGCCTCTATCTGAATTCCTGAGGGAGGAAATGTGCGACCCTGACAGATTCACCACAACCCTTCTGGCCTCTCTGGCCGGCTCTCTTACACAGCAGTAGATTCGGTTATGTCTTTGGGGGCTGTCAGACCAGCCAGATGTGTCATTTGGGGAGTTGCTGGCAGGTTTAGGCAGGAACAGAGGCATAATAACAGGGCGTTTTGAGTGAGACCTTGACATAAGCACTGGAACCGGTCAGAGAAAGAGAGAGTGTGAAAGGGAGAGAAAGAGACAGATGCCAGACTAACCATCATTTTGGTTTAAGCCAGGCAACACAGTCTTAGCAAGACGCCGTGATCTTTTTGGCTGATGAAACCATGCTTTAAAAGTCTGCGCTCAAGAGGGTATGATTGTTCCTATTGGGATGTGGATGCTAAGAGGAAGGTGAAGGCCAGTTTCTAACTTAAGTATTCATAAAACCATTCTGAAGTCTGTGGGTCTGGATGTTTTATAACTTTTCCAGCCACTATGACCAACATAAAATTAATGTTCAGCTTCCATAAATGTAGATAAAAGTGTCTTTTCCTTATGAGCATCAGCCTCTAAAATTGAGATTTTACATGCACTGATTATGCATAAGCAACAACATGTAAGGTCACGCAAACATTGACCCTAATCAGAGGTTTTAGCCTGGAAAAGTCATAAAAAGTCAACACCGGAGAAATAAAGTCTTTGCATATGAATGTTATGGGATATGAACTATCTTTTAGTCTTTCGATCTTTACTAATTACTGTAATGTGGAAAAAAAGCACAGACCAATTTGTATTTATTTCCCTTTTGATTATGTGGTGAAATATGTCTGAGATATTTCTTGACAGTTTTTGTGTGATTCAGTCACATCAAGTCTGATGCTAAATGTTGTCTTTCTCTGAAATATCTGTATACATATATGAACTGTTTGCCAAATTTGGACATTTTTTACATAGCAATAATCAAACTGATTTAAACCAGTCATGGCTAGTCATTCATGAGGTGATTGGCTCAGCAACACAGAGAATAGCTGGGTCAAATCAACCAAATTTTAGGAGCTGGGCAATTTTCGTTGGTTTTGCAAAAACTTTTTTTGCCTGTGATTTTGGAGCAAAACTACAGCTAAAGAGCTGTTAATCTTAGAAAGGTGGCAACGTCATTATTTTAGTTTTTACACAGAGATAAGTAGGTCTATTACTAAAATCATTTGACTCCAGCACACCTTGTTCCATTATATGCCAATGGTGAGAGTCCAAAAATGGGAAAAAACTCTCTTTTGTGCTGTTTTCCCAAAGTTGTAGTGACTATAAGTCCAGAAGTATTAAATATATCTTAATATCCTTTTCGATTCTGGTTCAGAACAAACTTTCTTTTAGGTATCTTCTTTCTGAAGGCCCTATATGGTTAAATCTTTGCGATGTAGGGCTCCCAATGTGGCTCCACATGTAACTGGTTAAATTTGACCCATTTCCAATAGTCGAAAACCAAATGTGGGTTACATAATATGAAGCTAGTCTTTCTTGTCCAACATAAAAAAGGTTGTAATAATGTTGAAACAAATAATGTTGAAATTAGAAATGTACCTTTTTTTTTCACATAAAAACAATAGTCAAAATATCGATATTGGACAGTTCAAAAATTGGATTGGCTCCATTGGCATATAATGCAACATGTTAACTGATTTTAGCACTATCTCTGTGGTTTCAAAATAATGATCTGTAACACTCAAAAAAGCAAAATTGTTTGAATTGTCACAGTGCAGAAAAGTGGAAAGGTGAAATGCATAAAAACAGGAATCGTGTTCAGCGAATCAAGCAAGCAAAGACGAATAGAATCAAGACAACGGGTATATTCAATGAGCTTGAATTCCTAAGTTTGATATATTGTCAAATACATTTCATTTATACTTAACGTGTAAGTGACTTTTGCGCCCTACTTTCAGTTTTACCGCTCCCCTGACTCCTTTAAATTCTCATACATGACTAGTCTAATGGAAACTCAAACATATGTATGTAAATGAAGCGTAACTAAAGGACAATGGACTCACTGTAAAATACTTAAGATATACAGAACACTCCATATTTCTCCTGTATGCTCACATGGAATAATAGCCTAAATTTGGTTTGACTGATGAATGAACTCAAGCCAAACTCTCGACTTCACAAAACATTAAATTAAATGTTTTCACAAGAAGTCAGTTAAAGCCAATGTATTAGCTTTAACTGTGTCTGGAGAAAGACCTTTGAATCTTTTAACTCAACATGTACTTTCTAAAAGGATTGGTTCACACGTAAATGAGAATTCTGTCATCATTTACTCTCATGTCGTTCAAACCCATCTTTGCCCTCATTTCCAATAATCAACCAATTAATTAATCAACCAGGGGCAACCAATAATCCTCTCAGCAGTCTGAACTGTCCTTTGTAATCTTATGATGTCGGATTTCATACTGTAGCTGAACCAGCGCTTGTGGTTTTTAATATCTTACTAGAGAAACATTTTTTTATCATCTAATGTGGATTTTCTTGATAGAAAAATATAATCGTGCCTGATAACGTGCATGTAAAAGGGCTAGAAATAGTGTTTTAGCTTAGCATAAAGCTACGTTTTCACATGTCAATTTACACAAGGTAAACGGTTTCTGCTGCTCCAAACATACTTCAAAACCCCAAGGAGTTTACACAACGACTACGATGACCTTCTGATCGTATAACATCACATCCACTGTTCCATTCATAACAGTGTGAAAGCGTCCTTTTTCTACTTGTATGAATGTAAGACTGTCGCAGATATATGATCTTTATCAGTGGCACCAAAATTCCTGCAATTCCTGATTGTGTTCCACAGAAAAATATGACATCATATGAGTTTGGAATGACGTGAGTGTAAGTAAATTATTAAAGAATTTGGGCTCCGCCTCTGAGTCCATTTCAGCTTAAAGGGTTAGTTTACCCAAAAATTTAAATCTTCTAATTATTTTCTTACCCAACCTAGATGTGTATAACTTTCCTTCTTCAGCAGAACCAAAGTGAAGATATTTAACAGCACATTTCATCTGTTTGTCCAAACAATGCAAGTGAATGGATGCCATGTTTGATAGTCCAAAAGGCAGGCCTCAGGGCTGGGATAGAGTCTGGAGGGCTGTGATGTGGCCACAGAGCTGGGACTGGGTCAGGAGGCCTGGGGGGCAGCCACAGAGCTGGGACAGGGTCAAGAGGCCTGGGGGGTGGCCACAGAGCTGAGACAGGGTCAGGAGGCCTGGGAGGTGGCCACAGAGCAGGGACTGGATCAGGAGGCCTGGGAGGCGGCCACAGAGCTGGGACAGGGTCAGGAGGCCTGGGAGGAGGCCACAGAGCAGGGACCAGGTCAGGAGGCCTGGGAGGCAGCCAGAGAGCTAGGGCTGTGGAGCCATGGGAGGCTCGAGGGGTGAAGCGACGGTAGGCTCGAGGGGCGAAGCCACGGAAGGTGGAGCCATGGGAGGCTCGTGGAGCGAAGCCACGGAAGGTGGAGCTGTCGGAGGCTGGAAGCCACAGAAGGCAGAGCCGTGGGAGGCTCAAGGGGCGAAGCCACGGAAGGTGGAGCCGTGGGAGACTCGTGGAGCGAAGCCACGAATGCAGGAGCCGTGGGAGACTCGAGGGGCGAAGCCACGGAAGGTGAAGCTGTCGGAGGCTGGAAGCCACAGAAGGCGGAGCCGTGAGAGGCTCGAGGGGCAAAGCCATGGAAGGCGGAGCCAAGGCAGGCTCAAGGTATGTGTCAGAGCTGTACTTAAAATACACGAAAAAGAGCAATGCTAATGCTAGCTAGAGAACTACTTAATGCCCCTTTAACTTTAAAAAATTGTTTCCTGCCAGCAGTTGACACATCACGTGACGTAAGCGCAATGGCGTGTTCACGAGAGTAGTATGCCTTTTGGACCATCAAATAGCCAGTAGCCTGATGGCGCCCATTCACTTGCACTGTATGGACAAACTGCTGAAATCTGCTTATAAAAATCTTGAATTTGGTTCTGCTGAAGAAGTAAAGTCGTACACATCTGGGATGGCTTAAAGGTAAGTAATTCATGAGAGAATATTCATTTTTGGGTGAACTAACCCTTTAAGTCACCAATCCCTCTTGTCTTTCAATGCCTGTCAAAATAGAGACCACTTTGTAGTATTGTATACTGAGAGTGCTAACTCACCAACACAGGTCTTCCCATCAGAGTGAAGAGCAAACTTCATGTGACATGAACATTTGGGCCCTTGGTCCATCTCCTCACAGATGTGCTGACAGCCTCCGTTGCCGTAGTTACAGGTCACTAAACAAGAACAACAGCACATGCTGAGCGATCAAACTTGCACTTTAAAGGTGATGTGAGTATGTTTTGCACCACTAGTGTCACCAAACTCAAAAATAATTCACAGACTGTCTGTCTGTCTATCTGTCTGTCTATCTATCATGATCTATCTGTCTATCTATCTGTCTGTCTGTCTGTCTACATTATCTATCTATCTATCAGTCTGTCTACAGTATCTATCCATCCATCCATCTATCTGCCCGTCCGTCCATCTATCTATCTATCTATCTATCTATCTATCTATCTATCTATCTATCTATCTATCTATCTATCTATCTATCTATCTATCTATCTATCTATCTATCTATCTATCTATCTATCTATCTATCTATCTATCTGTCTGTCTGTCTGTCTACATTATCTATCTATCTATTAGTCTGTCTGTCTGTCTACAGTATCTATCTATCTATCTATCTATCTATCTATCTATCTATCTATCTATCTATCTATCTATCTATCTATCTATCTATCTATCTATCTATCTGTCTGTCTACATTATCTATCTATCTATCTGTCTGTCTATCTATCTATAGTGTCTATCTATCTATCCATCTATCTATCTATCTATCTGCCCGTCCATCCATCTATCTATCTGTCTACAGTATCTGTCTGTCTGTCTGCAGTATCTATCTGTCTACAGTATCTATCTATCTATCTATCTATCTATCTATCTATCTATCTATCTATCTATCTATCTATCTATCTATCTATCTATCTATCTGTCTGTCTGTCTGTCTGTCTGTCTGTCTATCTATCTGTCTACAGTATCTATCTGTCTGTCTGTCTGTCTGTCTACATTATCTATCTATCTATCTGCCCGTCCGTCCATCTATCTATCTGTCTACAGTATCTGTCTGTCTGTCTGCAGTATCTATCTATCTATCTATCTATCTATCTATCTATCTATCTATCTATCTATCTATCTATCTATCTATCTATCTATCTGTCTATCTGTCTACAGTATCTATCTGTCTGTCTGTCATCATCTGTCTGTCTACAGTATCTATTTGTCTATCTGTCTGTCTGTCTACAGTATCTATCTATCTGTCTGTCTGTCTACAGTATCTGTCCGTCCGTCCATCCATCCATCCATCCATCTATCTTTATGCACTCTCTTCCTCAATTCCTTCTTTCATGCCCTTTTCCCCATGTCAGTATTTAAAAAGAAATCAGGATAACACCTCTCCATTCTAATCCAAATACCAGCAAATGTCATTAGCCCCATGGGGAGTATGTGTGTGTGTGTATGTAATCTCTGCTCCTGATTAATAGAGATTGTACTCACATTTACAGTCTCTGTTGTTTTTGGTGAGCTGGAATCCTGGTCTGCACTCACAGGCGATACTTCCTTTGGGTGTCTCCCTGCAAATGTGGGCACAGCCGTGATTTTTATCCATGCAGGTGGGCACATCTTTAGTTCCATTAAAACGCACTGCAGGACAGAAGAGGAGGAACAGGAATTATGATTTATTTAAATGATCTTATATTGATCTGCATATAGGAAGTCAGTTTCTAAAGAAAAAAGACAGAGAGAAAGAGAGGCTTAAATAGAATGACATTTCATTGATGAATGGTGACTGAGACTAACATAGACCCCGTTTCCACCTGCTATTACGATGCGTCTCGGGTGATCCGATCACATGTGGTCAGGTGACACACATCGCTGTTTACACCTGGTCACTTAAATGCATCTCCTGTGACCACTTGTGCTCGGATTTGGAGCGGAGGGTCTCTGTTTCATGTTTCATGGCAACATACATCAATCACCGATGTCTCAATATCAGTGTGTTACTGCATGAAAATGAAGTGCGAAGCTCTCGTGATTGTGTATGTACTTTCTTTTTTAATTTTTCTGACCGGACGGTAATTCACCTTTAAAGCCGCTGGTAATCGGTAAAAATTAAAAGCGCAGCAGTTGATTGACAGGTGAGGGGGTGGCCCTTCGCCATTGCCGGGATGCAGGATGGATTAGCATTTACTCCTCAAATGCGATGTGGTCACATGCATTTTTGACCACATTCGTATGTGGTTTTTGCATTCTGATCACAAAACGTTTTAGGCCACGCATTTAGGACTGACCCCATGTGATCGGATCACCCAAAACGCATCTTAACACCAGGTGGAAATGGGGTCATAGTGTCATCTCTGTTTGTGTACCATGGACGAAAGAAAGTCATGGGTTTCGAACAACCTTCACAATGAGTAATGTAAACGTGACAGAATTTACATCTTTGGGCGAACTATCCCCTTAAGAGCATTTAGTCGTCTGGTTCTGCTTCAGCTTGGTGAGAAAACCACCAGGCGTTCAGAACCAAAGGAACAGGCTGTACCCGTTTGAGCGATGAGTCCCTGCTTTTCTTTGCCTGACCCCAGATCAGACTGATGTTCAGCTGTGTTTGAACAGTAAGAAGAGAATGAAGCAACCCACTGACTGCAGACCCCACAAAGCATCTGTGTCAACAGACCCTCGACACCATGAGAAAACAGTATAAATAGAGAGTTAGAACGTCTATATGTAACGTTATATAAGACTAAAGCTTATATCACACTTATCTCACAGGGTTCGGTATGTATGCAGTCAAACCTTGAGAACGAATCCTTAAAGGAATAATACGGGTTCAATACAATAAGCTCAATCGACAGCATTGAAGGCATAATGTTGATGACCACAAAAACGTATTTCGACTCGTTCCTCCTACTCTTAAAAAAAAAAAGTGAGGCACTTAACAATGGAAGTGAATGGGGCCAATTTTTGGAGGGTTTAAAGGCAGACGTGTGATGCTTATAATTTTATAAAAGCACTTACATTATTTACTCTGTTAAAACTAGTTTATTATTTGATCTGTAGAGTTGTTTAAATTGTAATTTTTATGGCCGTTTTAGGGTTTGCGGCATCACGTTGTCATGGCAACGAAGTTGTAAAATTGGATATAATACAGAAAAGGTTATTTAGTGATTTTATCACACTAAAATTATGTTTACATGCATATTGTTTACGTCTTGTGGCTATACTTTTGAAACAGCGAGTCTTTTAACGTTTACGGATTGGCCCCATTCACTTCCATTGTAAGTGCCTCAATGTAACCCAAATGAGGGACAAGTTTAAATAAATTTTTGTGGTAATCATCATTATGCCACAAAAGCTGTCCATTGAGCTTGACTTGTATTGATTCTGGAATATTTCTTTAAGATGAATACATTTTATGATACATAAAACAAACGCCAATTTAAACACTGGATATTGGATATTACTTCTGGTTTATCCGTCAAGTGGAAATGGAAGGTCAAGTCACGTGCATTATATTGTGGGATGCAGTATTCCACAGAGTAAATATTGGCCCATCTACCCCCTTCCCAAACCCCACCCCTTAATCTAACCATCAGTGGAGTAAAAATGTATCTCAAAAATCTCGCTCAACATTGGTTGGGT
This sequence comes from Xyrauchen texanus, assembly GCF_025860055.1. Classification (NCBI taxonomy): domain Eukaryota; kingdom Metazoa; phylum Chordata; class Actinopteri; order Cypriniformes; family Catostomidae; genus Xyrauchen; species Xyrauchen texanus. The sequence continues at coordinate 7,628,245 of NC_068300.1, forward strand.
AAACATGTAACCCGTGCCTTTGAGGTCGCGGCATTAGCGCTAAAGGGAAATGTGTTAATGCTAGAATGAATGCAAAAAATATCAGATGAGGGATGCATCGGAGCCTACAGGGATTTGAGGGTTCATGCACTGTCTGAAGTAACATGTCGATTTCCCTTGTGATCATGTTAGATTGTAAGAGTAGTATGGTAGTAAGCTATTTAATCAATTAAAATACCTTCAACATTATGCAGTCTAAAGGCCAAAGTATACTTTGGTGGTCCATGTTGCACGATCGCTCCGCACACAGTATGCATGACTCAAATTTCGTCATCAGCACAGTCCTAAGCGGCCTGGCCACTCGCGGACGCGGTCCTCATCTGTGCACATCGTCAATGCATGTGCCGGCCATTGACTGTGCTAAAAGAGTATCACAAAGCAGTTGTAGTGGGCATGAAAGTCTTTGAAAGGAAACACAGTCGGCTGAGTGCGATCTGATCCGGAAAGCAGAAAAACTAAGTAAACCCGGGCCTTAACACAGTGTGTCAAACAGTGCTGAGACTAGTCAAACTCCTTAAAGACATAACACACACACACACATTTTCAGTCACCATGGACAAAAATGTACACCCCGAGGGCAGTTTTTTTTAGCAGCCCCTCTGAGCACACTTTACAGGAAACCTTTCCCTCTTCAGCTGAAACCCGCTGACAAATGTGGACAGAAAGGCGACAGGGTTCTACGTTTTGGTTTCAATTAGTAATTCACAACCCGTCACATCTGCTTGCATCACTTTGATTTATTAGAAGCTTTTGTTTTTGCTTTCTACTGCCAAATAACAAAAATCTGACAATGTTTTTACTCTCCTACTTTAGGGAACTGGTGCCTCAGGAACTTTCTATTTTCTCAAATGTATTCTCTCGGTCTAAAGCTCTATTTTCTTTGCCATAGTGTTGAATCATGTTTCACAAAGTCAGAACGTCATTGCCCTGCTGAGACAACTTGAGCTATTTACTATTTCCTCTAAAAAATGAACAGAGAAACTTTCACTGAGTTTGAGAAATCTTTGCACAGCGGTTTACCATATATTTATGGTTCCACCAATTATGGTATTTTTTTTTTTTTAGCTGGACAAGACATGGTCACTATTAAACTTTCCATGTACGGAAAGATCCGAGTAAAGATTGTACAAAAATGTTTCAGAATTGTCATTTTATGTTTAGTCCCTGTGGCAGGGTGGAGGGCGGGGCCGGGTCGTGATCCTACACAGCCGGTTCCGTATTAGGCTAATTATACCTCTGTGAGGTTTAAAGGCTGACTGCAGAGGATCGTGTGGGAGAGAGAGATCGTTAGCGGACATGTCCGTCATGTGTGTGTTTAAGTTGTCTTTTAAGTTTATCATTAAAACTATTATTTATATCGTCAAGCCGGTTCTCGGGGAACAGAAGGGTTCTCCCCCGCCCCTGGCAGCGGTTCTCTCGCTCCAGGCGGTCACCAGTGAGCCCCTCCCCGCTCGGCGGTCTTAAACCCTGCTGCGTTTCAGTGGCCGGTAGGCGACTCCTGCACCCCTGGCAGCGGCCCTGAACGCTCCAGGCGGTCGGCTAGGAGCCCCTTCTCCCCTCGCGGTCGCCGGCCATCATCTTATTTTAGGCGGCTGGGCTCCTCGTCCCCCCGCAGATGGCAGCGGCTGCTCCGTTGGGGTGGACGGTAGTGGCGAGAACTCTACTACGGCATATCCCTCCTCCTTCCCGGGCTTCGGCACCAGTGTAACGTATTCAATGGGAAGGAGGAGGTGAGAACCAGCTTTTCAATATAAATAATAGGTTTAATGATAAACTTAAAAGAAGACACAAACACACACGACGGACATGTCCGTAAACGATCTCTCTCTCCCGCACGGTCCTCTGCAGTCAGCCTTTAAACCTCACGGAGGCATAATTAGCCTAATACGGGACCGGGTGTGTAGGATCACGACCCGGCCCTGCCCTCCACCCTGCCACAGTCCCTTTCACATGGCTCATGACACTTTACTTAGCAAAGAGCCGGCTACAGTATACAAGATAAAAACGGAGGTGGAGGATTGGGAAAAGCAATTTGTTGAAGGTCGTTGCCAAGTCCAGAGAGAGGCTCATATCACTAAGAATCTAAGAGACCATCGTATACATCAGGAGAACGTCTCTCCTCAATACTGCAGAACTGTTCATCACGGTTGGGTCAGAGCCATGAACCAGGCCTGAAGTCTCTCAAAAGACCAGTAAACCATCCGAGGGCTGATGCAACGAGTCTTTTTCCACTCTGAGGTGTAGCCCACCCTCTAAGGTTGCCCCATAGCTCCCTGACGAATTCCTCCCATTTTTTATCATTACGGAAGTTATTGTAATCACTCCTGGGTTGGATGATTGTAAATATGTCAGGATGTGGCTTCCATCTGTTTGTCTGTTAGTTGGTTTGTTCCAGTGGCATGGCAGTTTTCCCCACTGTTTACTACTCACCTGCAAGTCTTCATCTTATCACAAGCCTGTGCTACTTAAACCCGGAGTTCTCAGTCATTCATCGCCAGATTGTTCAGTCAACAAGAGTGGTACTTATGATGGGGACAACTAGCTTTTAATTTTCTCTGCTAAATCATTTCAGTCTTTGTTCTTGTTTTCATCTGTTTTCTTGAGCCTCAGATCCGCCATCCAAACCACCTAGTTGTATTCATCACGTACCTCTTCATTCACCTTCAGATCCACTCTCCATCAAGCCTGCCATGCCAAACCATCCAACTCACTGCTCCGCTCAACCATTACCTACTGCCTGTCCAGCCCTCATCCTCCAGCGATCACCTGTCTTCTCATTCTTCATCTATTTCAGTTTATTATTAAATACAATTATATCATACTTTCTCTCTGTGTCTGTGTTCAGCATTTGGGTTCAAACCTTTGTTCAGGCATAACAAAATGGGGAGAAATTCACACTAAATTTGGGAAAACAATGGGAAAGCCATTTTAAGGGACTAAAAGGTGGCAGATTAGAGGGTGTCCTTGAACCCCAGTCAGTAAAAATAAATACAGGCCTGTAAAACAGATCTATATGTGGAGGGCAGCAAAATATGGTAAGATGCTTTATTGATTGACTGGCTAGGAAAGTGAGCTTTCTTTGCAAGCATTCTAGAACAAACCAACACAATGCACTCTAGAATGTCATTCCAAAGACTGTTCACAGCTAATTTGGGAAAACTGAAGACTCTAGTGTGCTCACACCATGTTGGAATTATCCTAATTACGAGTTTCGGACTAATAAAATATGATCATGCGTTCTTCTAACTCATTATTACTTGTTGGAAACTCAGAATTTTATGAAAGCTACAACTTCTACCAACTGATCGTTGTGATTTCATCATGCAAAAACAACCAAAATAGCAGAGGCTTCAACAGTTAAAGGCACTCAAGTACCGTTCAGTACCATTTATATATATATATATATATATATATATATATATATATATATATATATATATATATTCTCCCATTTTCTCCCCAATTTGGCATGCCCAATTCCCAATCCGCTCTAGGTCCTCGTGGTGGTGTAGTGACTCTCCGAAATCCAGGTGGCGGAGGACGAATCTCAGTTGCCTCCGCGTCTGAGACCGTCAATCCGCGCATCATATCACGCCGTTGAGCATGTTACCACGGAGACCTAGTGCGTGTGGAAGCTTCACGCTATTCTCTACGACATCCATGCACAACTCACCACGTGCCCCACCGAGAGCAAGAACCACATTTTAGTGACCACGAGGAGGTTACCCCATGTGACTCTACCCTCCCTAGCAACCGGGCCAATTTTGTTGCTTAGGAGACCTGACTGGCACGCCCTGGATTCGAACTCGTGACTCCAGGGGTGGTAGTCAGCGAGTACCATGTATTTTTAAAATTGCTAAACTTTCTAGAGCAAGCTCTGTAAACTTCTGAGCACAACAGTAAGAGACGAAATAAGCCTGATCTCGTGAAAAAAAAATTAAAAAATTTACGATTTGGGAGTCTAACATTTATATTTCCTATTGACACACTAAAGCTGAAGATATAAATAACCATCTTAAGACAAATGCTTTTGGGAAACATCTTAAGTGCCTAAGACTTTTGCACAGTATTGTATATTGAATTATTGTTATTTGAGGGGCTTTCTCAGCAAATATGTATGCGATTAATTGAAATTAATCGGCATACCAAATAAATAATTCAGTTACAATTCTTTATTGATTGACAGGCCTAGTTCAAATATACTGCCTTATCATGCACTGTAGTGAAAGTATTTTGATGTTATAAGACGGCATTGTGTGTGGAACAGAGCAAAAAGTGTTTATCACTGATAATCGGCCACTTTACCGGGTAGGAGGAAATACTGTATAGAAGGTTTAATAACCAGAGCTGCGTTTCCCAAAAGCATTGCAAGCTTAAGTTGATCGTAGAGACCATTGGCGCCAATGGTTTCTACAATCTCCTTGGGCTTACGATGCTTTTGGGTAACACATCCCAGGTTTGTGCCACCTTTGGAAACTCTAAATATTCTCCTACTATATTTGCCATGAGCCCAAGGCAGATTTCTTCATGCAGAGAAAAAGGCAGTATACCACGGTAATATCAAAGCAATTTCTTCAGGAATTCTCAGATCTTGGTCTCAGATCTTCCTGCCAACAATAAAAGTGTTCTGACATGAAGGACGCTATCTGAGGTTCACATGTTCTTGAGAAAGTTTCAGGTTTTTAACACCTCTCTGGAAGAGCTGGCACAACAAAAGCTTTCATGATTGGTCATTGGCAGATATGTAAACACAATTCTTCTTAAATGCTTTGAACCATACAGAGTTCATTTACACACATGTTTCTTGCCATAATTCAACTGCAAAGCTGCATAGTTGTGTTTTGTGTGTGTTGTGTAATACAAAGTTGTTTCCAAACAAACATAAAAGACCTTATCAAACTACGCTCAACAGCACAGAAATTGTACTGGTTGAACTGTTATGCGGCTAGAATCCAAAGAAAAGTACAAATAAATACATAATATCGACATATCAAACTAAGTTTTTAACAAATGTTGTCCTCTTTGAAGATTTTCACAGAAAAAAAACCCATGTAAACTGTGAGGTATGTCATAAAAAGTGGCTATAGAGACCAGCTTTAGTCTCCATCCAGATCACTATTTAGTAGATTGAGTAATTTATATCTTTACTATCTGTGAACGATTAAACCCAAGCACACAATGTGCTCCCGGTCCACATAAAATTTAATTTATGAGGTGTCTACAGTAAAACTTCTACTCTATTGAGGCAAGTCTATATTCTGAGCTGGTAATTTATAATAGCAATATGCTATAAGAGGCCATGCATGATTTTAGCATGGGTAAGGTGTGATCTTGAGGCCTAAAACCCTTTATCCATGATAAAATCACTATAATCACAGATTTAAGTGGCTTATTGCCACCAAGGCACCAATGTTCAATCAATAGTTATGTTGCCTTAATAAAGTTTAGGTTTCATAAAATATTTCTAACACTAACTCATCCGATAAGTGTACTTAGCTACATCCACCAAAACTGGAAAAGACCTTCAGACTGTTTTTAGTTTTTAATAGTGTGCTATATCTTTTTTTAAACTAAGAGGAATTACGGTTTTCGCACAGTGAATGATCAAAAATCAGAAAAATTCCACAAACTTAAATTTACGGAATGATAAAATTATTCAAACTCCCAACTTTCAAAAATATTCCCACATAAGGCCTTTAATCTACTTTGAGTTTTAATCAATCAATCAATCAATCAATCAATAAATCAGTCAATCTGTCTGTCTACAGTATCCATCCATCCATCTACATATCCATCCATCCATCCATCCATCCATCCATCCATCTATCATCCATCCATCTACATATCCATCCATCCATATATCTATCCATCCATCTACATATCCATCTATATATCTAGCCATCCATCCAACCATTGACATATCCATCCATCCATCCATCTATATATCCATCCAACTATCTATCTATCCAGCTACATATCCATCCATCCATCTATCTATCTATCCATCCATCCATCTACATATCCATCCATATATCTATCCATCCATTCATCTACATATCCATCCATCCATCCATCCATCCATCCACATATCCATCTATCTATCTATCCATCCATCCATCCATCCATCCATCCATCTATATATCCATCCATCCATCCATCTACATATCCATCCATCCATCCATCTTTCTATCTATCCATCCATCCATCTACATATCCATCCATATATCTATCCATCCATCCATCTACATATCCATCTATCTATATATCCATCCATCCATCCATCCATCCATCTACATATCCATCCATCTATCTATCTATCTATCTATCTATCTATCTATCTATCTATCTATCTATCTATCTATCTATCTATCTATCTATCTATCCATCCATCCATCCATCCATCCATCCATATATCTATCCATCCATCCATCTACATATCCATCCATCTATATATCTATCCATCCATCCATCCATCTACATATCCATCCATCCATCCATCTATCTATCTATCTATCTATCTATCTATCTATCTATCTATCTATCTATCTATCTATCTATCTATCTATCTATCTATCTATCTATCCATCCATCTGTCCATCCATCCATCCATCCATCTGTCCATCCATATATCTATCCATCCATCCATCTACATATCCATCCATCTATCTATCTATCCATAAATCTACATATCCATCCATCCATATATCTATCCATCCATCCATCTACATATCTATCTATCTATCTATCTATCTATCTATCTATCTATCTATCTATCTATCTATCTATCTATCTATCTATCTATCTATCTATCTATCTATCTATCTATCTATCCATAGCTTTGTCAAGCCAACATCAAAGTTTGTCATGTCGACCTTTACTTACAGTTTATAGGTATATAAAATGTATTATTAAAAATGACTGTAATAAACAATTCTTCCACCAAGTAACATAGTTTGTTATCTTAACTGTAAGCTGTTTAAGGTTGCTAAGTAACAAGCAACATTTGTATTACTCTGCTTGTCTGTGTTTGCAGCATTACAGGCAATCCTGTGCATTGATTGGCGACACATAATGGTTGATCCTGCTGTGGCTTCGGTTGGAACTTTCTTCATTGGCAGACCAAATATTTACAAAATAACTGGCCATACTGTATCTAAAATGGAAGTCACTTCTTGTTTATAGAACCGTTATATAAAAGCAATATCACACCACTGTATAGTTGCAATGTAAACATAGAACATGCACTTTGGGCTAAATGACAAATTAAACATGTTAACATGTTTCCCAAACATGTTAATTTGGATGACTTGGAAACATGTGCTAGCTGACTCCAGTCGTTATATAAAGGTCAGAATTTGTAAATCACCCACTACAATTAAGCATCTAGCATGTGATCGCAAGACAGTTAAACAATTCTAATGGACCATTAAAATGCTAATAAGTTGATATAAACACCAATGAGTGAAAACATTTATAGAGGGTTGTGTGAGTGGTGTTGCAGTCAACAAGCAGTATCACAGACAACAAGATAAGACAGAACTTTTTAAGGTGGGTGAGTCTTGCTACATTTCTACTATTCTGAAGAAAACAAGTGCAGCTTATCTGGTGCAAAAGATGCCGTCTAATGCTAGCCCTTAAAAAAAAAAAAAATCTAGAGTTCTTCTTCATACAAACTTGCTGCAAATTTCCAACTCATTATTTTCACATGCAAATGAGCTTCCGATTTGCACTAAATGTTTTCCAGAAGTTTGCAACTCTTCACTGGTAGTAGTGAACCTGTAGCAAACCTTTGGCAACAATGAAGAGTTTCCTGCAAAGCTAATTTGCTTGTAAAAATAATGAGGGACGAATTGAAGACGAATGAAATACGGTAAGTACACAGTCTTATACCTTTATTTTATTGTCAAATTTTCAAATACTTTGTTGCCTTAAAACAATGATTGTCATGTTGTGATTCACCTCAGAGCTGGTTGGTTTGGTTCATGGTTTTATGAAGTCATTTATCAAGTCTATGGAAGAAATTAATAGGGAAAATACTTCCGGAATCCAGACGGCTAAAAAAGTGGGCTTTAGCAAACACCACTAATTAGCATTCTGGGAGTGACACTTCAAAAAATTATGTTTTGTTCAGCAAATATACAGTTAAAGTCAGAAGTTTACATACACCATAGCCAAACACATTTAAACTCAGTTCTTCACAATTCCTGACATTTAATCCTAGAAAATATTCCCTGTCTTAGGTCAGTTCAGATCGTGACTTTATTTTAAGAATGTGAAATGTTAGAATAATAGTCGAGAGAATTATATATTTCAGCTTTTATTACTTTCATCACATTCCCAGTGGGTCAGAAGTTTACATACACTTTGTTAGTATTTAGTAGCATTGCCTTTAAACTTTTTAACTTGGGTCAAACATTTCTGGGTAGCCTTCCACAAGCTTCTCACAATAAGTTGCTGGAGTTTTGGCCCATTCCTCCAGACAGAACTGGTGTAACTGAGTCAGGTTTGTAGACCTCCTTGCTAGCACATGCTTTTTCAGTTCTGCCCACAAATGTTCTATCAGATTGAGGTGAGGGTTTTGTGATGGCCACACCAATACCTTGACTTTGGTGTCCTTAAAGCCATTTTGCCACAACTTTGGAGGTATGCTTGGGGGTCATTGTCCTTTTGGAAGACCCGTTTGCGACCAAGCTTTAACTTCCTGGCTGATGTCTTGAGATGTTGCTTCAATATATCCACATAATTTTCCTTCCTCATGATGCCATCTATTTTGTTAAGTACACCAGTCCTTCCTACAGCAAAGCACCCCCACAACATGATGCTGCCACCCCCATGCTTCACGGATGGGATGGTGTTCTTCGGCTTGCAAGCCTCACCCTTTTTCCTCCAAACATATCTATGGTCATTATGGCCAAACAGTTACATTTTTGTTTCATCAGACCAGAGGACATTTCTCCAAAAATCAAGATCTTTGGGGGGCCTGGGTAGCTCAGCGAGTGTTGACGCTGACTACCACCCCTGGAGTTGCAAGTTTGAATCTAGGGTGTGCTGAGTGACACCAGCCAGGTCTCCTAAGCAACCAAAACCAAATCCTGGTTGCTAGGGAGGGTAGAATCACTTGGGGTAATCTCCTCGTGGTCGCGATTAGTGATTCTCGCTCTCAATGGGGTGCGTGGTAAGAAGTGCGTGGATCACGGAGAGTAGCATTAGCCTCCACGTATGGAGTCTCTGCGGTGTCATGCACAGCGAGCCATGTGATAAGATGTGCATATTGAATGTCTCAGAAGCGGAGGCAACTGAGACTTGCCCTCTGCCACCTGGAATAAGGTGAGTAACCGCAGCGCCACGAGGACCTACTAAGTAGTGGGAATTAGGCATTCCAAATTGGGAGGAAATGGGGATAAAAAAGTAAGATCTTTGTCCCCATGTGCACTTGCAAACTGTAGTCTGGGTTTTTTATGGCAGTATTGGAGCAGTGGCTTCTTCCTTGCTGAGCAGCCTTTCAGGTTATGATGATATAGGACTCGTTTTACTGTGGATATAGATACTTGTCTACCTGTTTCCTCCAGCATCTTCACAAGGTCCTTTGCTTTGGATGAACCAGACATGTGGAGGTCTAAATTTTTTTTCTTCTGAGGTTTTGGCTGATTTCTTTTGATTTTTCCATGATGTCAAGCAAAGAGGCACTGAGTTTGAAGGTATACCTTAAAGTACATCCACAGTTACACCTCCAATTCAGTACACCTCCTATCAGAAGCTAATTGGCTAATTGCCAAAAAGGCTTGATATCATTTTCTGGAATTTTCCAAGCTGATTAAAGGCACAGTTAACTTAGTGTATGTAAACTTCTGATCCACTGGAATTGTGATATAGTCAATTAAAAGTGAAACAATCGGTCTGTAAACAATTGTTGGAAATATTACTTGTGTTATGCACAAAGTAGATGTCCTAAATGACTTGCCAAAACTATAGTTTGCGAATATTAAATCTGTGGAGTGGTTAAAAAATGAGTTTGAAAAACTTCAACCTAAATGTATGTAAACTTCTGACTTCAACTGTACTAACATTCTACAATGCCGAAATGGATATAACTGGAAACAACAGATGTGTAATTTGCATTTTGATTCTATAATTCAAAGTTACAGAAATGCATTACATCAAAATCAATTTAGGCTAGGCAGAGTGGTCTCTTCTACTCTTTCTAGCCTAAATCGATTCGCTTTTTAGTTTGATGGAGCTGTGAATCTGAGAAAATTACTTAAAAAAGGGTAGGTTGCTGTTGACAACTTGGGGATCAAGGCAATGTTTCAAATCAATTGAATACCTTCGATTGGAATAGGCAGATTAGACATGCTTCCACATGAGGTTATTTTTTAATCTAATATGAATGATTTTTTTTATTTTTTTATCTAAACGGCAATGTAAAAAACCTGGTCTTATAGTGCACAATTTGAGAAGAAAAAATAAATAAAATATATATATATATAAAATAATTACATATTAAATTAATAACAACTTGCTTGATCTGAACAAGTCATTTTAAAGCTTAGAATCTTGTCTTTAATATGCATATAGCCGATCCTACCAATTGTTAAATAATACATTTTAATTAGCTGAAAAATAAAAACTGTTTTGTTGTCATCATCTGCAAATTTGTTATCACAACAATTAGATTCAGAGTTGGTAAAAACATAAAAAAGTTGAGATAGCCATGTGCTGGAAAGGTCTCAATTTCTAGAATGCATTGAACACATTTTATTTCACGAAGAGGCCAAACTGCAGTGAGCATTAGTGAATGAAATTCCCACAGACACACGTAAATATAATAAACAGGAGTGTCTTTTGTCACATTTTTCCTTATTACTTCCTGAAACATCCATATAACATAGACAATGACATATCATAACTTACAGCAGAGTATCCCGATTCAAACGAGCACAAACACAACATATGGTGAGTAGATCTTGAAATATTCCTCAAAGAGTGCAAGTGGAAAAATGATGCACAAAAGGGGACTCAACACACATTTTGTGTGTGTGTGTGTGTGTGTGTGTGTGTGTGTTTGCTACAAAAGTAGAAGACCACATCAGGCACTTTATTAGGACCATAGTGTTCCTAAAAAAGGTGCTCAATGAGTGTACATTTAATAAACAAGGCTGATGTATGAGTTCATGAGGTCTCTCACACATTGAGCATTGCATTGTTTGAAGTGTGTAGTTGTTTCATACAAAAAGCGCTGGTGCTGACACCCTTTACTAGAGTCCTTTAACATTCTGTCATTTGTGCTTCAATCTGATCTGTTTGAACAGTCATTTGAGGTCTGGTACAGGCCTCCGTCTGAGGAGAAGGAGCATTTACCAGACATTGCTTTTTCAGATCGGCTTGAGCTCAATTAAAGCTTTACAAACTGTTATTCCACTGAATTTAATGTTTAGAATATTTCTTGAGTGAGTTTCAGAAATTAGGCCACTAGGCACATTGTAAAAACATAACCGGAAACAAGCGAGCCGGATTATTTCAAAGTGGAAGTACAGTACATCTTGTGGTTTTCATAATTATTCATCAAAAGGTACTTTCTCAGCCTTATATAATATAAAACAGCAATTTGTCATGCATCCACTAAATAACATAACATAGTGGAACTGTGTATGTGTGTGTACTCATGTAAGCCACACTTCCAGTGAGGCCCCCTGCACTTGGGGCCCATTACCTGACTTCGAAACAAATGAGACTTTAAGACGAAGGAAGCAGTTTTTTATTACTAAGTAAACATTTCCCAGACCACTGCACTGACTGCAACAAAAACACATGGACTGCGATTCATTTTAAGAGGTATTTCGAAGTTTGCAGGTGTGAGAAACAGAAAAAGCAACACAAAACAGGAAATGCATTTCAACTTTAGCTTTGAGAATTTATTAAGCAAATCATTATGCAAGACAACAGACATGCACACAACACTAGGATAAGCCGGTAAGAAAGTCGTTTAAGAAGTGTACATGTGAAATCGGGGTAATGGGCAAAACTCTACCTGTGTCGATTGGTTTATTTTAAGCTGTTTATGATCTCACCCTGATAGAGAAAACAATTTGTTTACATGGTGTTTACATGACCATATGCGGCAGCTTATTACGCATAATTTGTATAAGATCATGCATGTATAGTAAACTCACTCCATGACTGTGTAAAACATCAAAGTAATCATTCAAACACCAACAAACATGTTTGTTGGGTTTTATTGGGTCAGTGTGTTCACCCTGTTGGTGTTTCTTGGGGCAGTTTTACAATGACAGTTCTGCTTCTCAGCATTCCAAATCCAACAGCCAACTTTAGAATGTTGGTGTTTGTTAGAGTTCCGTTTGAGTTTGTAACTTGGGGCATTCCGAATTGGCCTTAAATGCACAAAAGTTTCATTACATGTCATAACTAGGGCTGGGCGATAAAACGATATCAATATTTATCATGATAAAAAAACTCTGATGATAAGCTTTTGAGTAATTTTCGATATTTAGCTTGTGTTCTACATCTAGACAAGGGTGTTGCTAAAAACGCTAGCAGTTTGGCTTTCTTATCGTATGTTTTTCCACTGGCGCGTAGTGAGCGAATTTGAGCAAACGCTTTCGATTCCTTCCTATGGAAGCCGAGCGTCAAGTGTGGATTGTAAAATTGACAGCAGTGCTAGCGTTGGGAGTGGCTTTGTGCGGATTTCTTCCGCGTCAGTGGAAACGCAACCTATGACTTTATGAAGTTGCTATTGCCCCCGCTACGCAGGTCACGCCGTTCCGAATCCCAGATTGATTTCATCTTGACTGCAAGACATCATGACGACAGTTACGCCCTCCCCTCATCTCTAGTGAGCAGCGCGACAAAACAACAGCGCCGGTTACATCATATCTGATCTTTCTGCTCTGTATTCTTGAATATTTTTCTCTAGCCCTGAAATACGCTTCACTGATGCCCGGGCCGCACCCGCTTCCTCTTTTGCCCACATGTGAGTAAACATGAGGTGTGGGTTTCCAGAGCGGCTTTAGACCATAACGTTTTTTCTTTCTAAATTTTGTTTTATTAATCAGCATGTTCCAAGCCTTCAATAATAAACAAATAGATTTCTGTTCTAATTTTGTGAAATTATTCAGATGTCATCATCTCAGACAAGGATGAAAGACAAAACAATTACTAGTTTATAGTTTAGTCTTTCTCCCTTTAATGAAAATAGAAAAATGGTCCATTCATACTTTTGCATATTCAAAAGTTTCTCTCTGGAGATACCCCTGAACCCCCATACAGTATCATTCATCAGTCACAAGGGCTTCTATGCACCAATACTTGGATATCTGTATTTAAAGACATGTGAAAATAATTTGAAAATAATAACTTAGTGACTTATTTCAGAGTGAATCTCTAGGGTAGGACTTGATTTTATCTACAGTATCTAGAACGGATTGGATTGTGAAAAGTGGGCATCTCACACAAGAATAGAGCCAGAGCTGAAAGTGACTTTACAGTGGATTGTGGATGGTTATTTAAGAAAGCATTGATGGGGAGTAACTAACTACGGTTGCTTTCACACTGGAGCTTTTGTTGTGCACCTAGTTCGTCTGACATTGGTGTGCAAGCGGTGTTTTTAGCGAACCGCTCCCTGGAACCTCAATTAGAATAAATGCAATCCATCCTAACTCATGAAAGTGAACTGCAGTTAACAAGTGGCTTACTCACAATATTGGGGAAGCTACTTTGACTCAGTTCCTAAGCTACATTACTCCAAAAAAGTAATTACATACAAGCTACTACCAAAAAGTAGCTAATTAAACTTGGGTAATAGAAAGCATTTTAACCTTGAAAAAATGCCATCAGCTGTTTTAAAATGGGATGTTTAAACAAGCAACCAAAGTAACTAGGTAAATAAAGTGCGTAAACCGTCGCTGTCCAGCTAAAAATGTGCTAGTGTTGATATTCCATTTAAAAGAAAATAAAACACTGCCGCTGTACAACGTACAAGTTAAAACGTAAAGCGGGAGTAACCCCATTTCCTCAAATTTCTATCCGGTTTATTGATTGGGCAAGCTCTTTGTTTGACTATTGTCTACACATACAATCCGTCAATCCGTCATCACCTTCAGATGATGAATTGCGTCACTTGCGCAGTCAGGATTTCCAACATCGTCTCTTCCTAGCACGCAATTATCTAAAGCATATTGTGTTGTAGCTATAATGGTAATAGCAAACAGATGACTGCTCGCTCAGATCTATGCCTCTCGCTCCAGTAGGGCACCGGTCACAGCAGAAGTACAGCCCCTCAAAATCAGAGCGTTTGTAGATTTATGGTGACTTAATCTCCCCATCCAACAAGTTTTAATCTGGGAGCAATAAAACCAACATTAACATGAAATATGAGGGATTTACAACAGTATTTATGAACCCCAATCCAACCGAAAAAAAAGCCCAATTAAAGTACTTGATTCCCGCCAAAATCTGTGTTTGAAACATATGATCCAGCTATTTGTAAGACTCCAATAACATTAAGCTTATGAAACGCAAACACTGACAAGTTCAACGGGCCAAATTCATCTCCTGAGATTTGGCTTTAAAGAGAAAAGGGGTTTTCCACGAAAATGATTTAACCACAACGTACACAGCACAGAAACAATTGCTAAGTTCGAAATTAAATACAGAATTGTTTTAATAGTACGTGAAACAGTAGGCATTGTTACATAACATTGTTGTCACATGACCTTCATTACATTGCCCAGTATACAGTACATGCTATATAAAGCAGAAGAAGTAGGAGAACCATGTTAGTATGTTATAGACCTTAATCAGGGTACTCGCGTATTTATTTTTTGCTATTTAAAATGAGGCTGTGAGAGATAGTTGTACAGTCCATTTAATGGGTTGTACGGTTTAATAGCTTTGTGTCAATCATTTAGCAGACAAAATATAAAAAACATGGCATGCCATAAGAAATCTATATGATAAAACCTCCAGAAAGCATGGGTTGAAATAATTAGACATGATCTTGTACAGTGGTTCTCAACCGGTTTTGCTTCAAGACCCAGATTTTGCATTTGGCATCAAGCAGAGACTCAAAATTGGTTATCCTATAAATTTAAAAAACTTTAAAGTGTATTAATATTAAAATTTTTAAAGAATGAGAGCTTGTCAAGCATCCTGTCCATGTTGGCAAATTTCTAATTTAGATTTCGGTAAGTTTGATTGGACAAATGTCTTTGACATCAACAACAAAAATTTTGTTGAAAAGCGTATTTATTTTTCCATCCTTACTTTGCATTAATGGGTGGTGGCATTTTGTTATTATTTATTATTTGCAGGGCGGAGGGCAGGGCCGGGTCGTGATGCTACATACCCGGCCCCTTATCAGGCTAATCAAGCCTCTGAGAGGGACAAAGGCCGACTGGAGTCGGCGGTGCGACTGAGAGAGAGATTTACGGGCAGCTGCCCGACACCTGTGTGTGTGTGTGTGTGTGTGTTTGTCTTTTGGTTCAGTTCTTCATTAAATATTATTTATATTGTCAAACTGGTTCTCGCCTCCTCCTTGCTATCCCTTTACACTGGTGCCGAAATCCGGGAAGGAAGAGGGATGCGCCTTAGTGGATTTCTCTTCGCTACCATCCACCCCAAAGGAGCAGCCGCTGCCATCCACCAAAGGACGGAGGAGCCCGGCCGCCTGGAAGCCGAGGAATGGCTGCCGACCGCGAGGGGAGGAGGGGCTCCCAGCCAACTGCCTGGTGCGGTTACCGCTGCCAGGGGTGGGGGAGACCCCTACCATCCACCAAAAACACTGTGGGGGCGTTCCGTTCGCCAGGGGCCGGAGGACTGTCTCCGATCCACCTGGGGAGGCGTGGCTGTCGTCCATTAGTGGGTGGAGGAGTGGCAGAGGACCCCTACCATCCACCAAAAACACTGTGGGGGCGTTCCGTCCGCCAGGGGCCGGAGGACTGTCTCCGATCCACTCGGGCAGACGGGGCCGGAAGGAAACTCAACCCTCCCCGGGGAAAGGGGGGGGGGTGTACGTCATGCCGGGGGGCTACCTAACCTGAGAGAACGAGGGAGGAATGTGGCAGGGCGGAGGGCGAGACGGGACATAATGCTACACACCAGCCCCCTTATCAGGCTAATCAAGCCTCTGAGAGGGATAAAGGCTGACCAGAGATGGCAGTGCAACAGAGAGAGAGATTTACGGGCAGCTGTGTGTGTGTGTTTGTCTTTTGGTTCAGTTCTTTACAGACCCATTTTTGGGTCATGACCGACCAGTTATAAACAACTGATCTAGAACATTTAAGTAGTACAACAATTTAACATACTGTACGTGTATCCCACACAGCCTCTTTTTCAGTCATTGAAAATTAAATTGTTTATCTTGAATAAGGTCATAACATAGACAGTGACTTTATTGCAACTATGTTGCTCAAGGAGCGTTGTTGTGTATGGGTGTATAACCATGAGGTCACTCGAGCTCACCTTTTGGCCTCTGGATGCAGGTGTGCTGGTTGTCGGACAGGAGAAATCCATCTCTGCATCGACATTCGTAACTTCCCATCATATTCACACAGATCTGCTGGCAACCACCGTTTCCTTCTGAGCACTCGTCAACATCTGCCGGACGACAAAGATATACACATATAAGGATCAACCAACCCCTAAAACAGCATAATATTCATTCCATAAATATTCATGAATGTTAAATGGGGTAAGATGTGTCAGTAGGTGACCATATATTGAGAAAAGGCCCATCAAACACAGCTTTTTTTAGGCTAAAACTCAGGTTAAGACTTTGGGGTCCTCCTAAGACGATCCAAGAATCTTAAGTTCCTCTTCCTTCTGTGAGTAAACAGTCTACAGCAGCATTGCCAGGCATTTGTGTGTATGTCCACTTCTGATGTTCATTTGTGCAGTTAAATTGCATAATGAACTATAATTCAAGTAGATGTTTCTAAACGAGATCTCAGATAAAGTTGCTGTTGGATCATTATTCATATCTACAGTGTTTCTCAAACTGGGGTCCATGGGCAACTTGAAACTGTTGACAGTAAAGTGGAAGTGTGTCATTTCCACGCCACCAAATGGAATTGCAACATTTTGTATTGAAAAATGTACCCCCCCGTCTGCCATCATTTGAACAAACAGATAGTCCCGCCCCAAATTTACAACATTGATTCACAATTGGTAAATGGTCTGCACCTTTTTAAGCCTTAACGGTATTCAAAGCGCTTTACACTGCGTCTCATTCATCCATTCACACACCAATAGCGGCAGAGCTGCTAAGTAAGGTGCTAGCCTGCCATTGGGAGCAACTTGGGGTTCAGTGTCTTACACAAGGACACTTCGGCATGTGGATTCGTGTGGGCCAGAATTCAAACCACCAATCCTGCGATTAGTGGCCGACCCGCTCAACCACCTGAGCCACAGCCCCCCCTACTTGGTTGAGTCAAATGTTGTTGAGTTGACTGGACAGGTTGCTTAAAGGAATATTCCAGGTTCAATACAAGTTAAGCTCAATCAAAAAAAAGATAAAATTTAGGTTACAGTAAGCACGTTTACATGCATGTTCAAACACTGATTGAGCATAATAAACCGATAAAGTGTGTGGTCATGTAAACGCAATAAACAGCGTTCCTTTATCAGTGTAATAAACCGTTCAACACGGGTAGATTTTTGCCCATTAGGCCGATTTCGCGTGGCATGTAAACACCATTACCAGCGTTCTCACCGGCTAATCCAATGTGTGCACACGTTGAGCGCATGTCTCTTCACGGTTTGACATCAAAAGCAGAGAATAACGCAGTTATTTCAAATCTCATATAAACAGGGTTTTCTCTCTTTGCCAGATTTTTTTTAAATAAGCTGTTTTTTGGGTGTAATCAGCATATTGGCGTGCATCTAAATGTGGTCAGTGTGGCACTTACAAAAACGTTTACATGGACAGCTGAAAGCGGCTTATTGAGAGAAAGATGGTTCCCATTTGAAAGCAGCATTCCTGTTTTCATGCTCTTTACTCCCGTATACAATTTTCCTGCGATGCCTGTGTAAGTAACAAACATGGTATTCGAGGAAGACTATCTTCACTATTTTATTCTACGTTGCTTCATGCTTCTTTATTTCCAGATATTCCACAGTTGTTGATGTATTTGTTTCCGTAACTTAATTTCGCTGCAATAGAGGGATTTCCCTCTTACATAAAAGTCTGGGATTACCCCAATGTACAAGCAAATATATGTGGCCGTAAGGGACCACCAATTTTACATTTGAACCGCTATGTAGTTTATAGTGTTTGTGCTTTTCCAATGTAGTCCGAGAAATATTGAATTCTTTCCCCTTAGTTGACTTGTTTTTGGGATCCATCCAATGACGTTTGTTCCTCGGTCTGTTCCACGCACATGTGCATTCCTCAGAAACCTGTTACATGGCCACATTAAGCCATGTTCTCCAGAAGAAACCTAGGTGTGTTAAAATGCTTTCTCTTAATCCCTTAAACGGCGTAAGGAAATCTGCATTCTTGTTTACATGACGTTTCAGAACGCCGCTTTCGGGAAAAACCCTGAAATAAACCGTTTCCTTAAGTGCATGTAAACGTTGTCAATGAATGTGAGTGGGTCAAGGTTTTAAATGCAGAAATGTGAAGCTTATAATTTTATAAAAGCACTTACATTAATTATTTTGTTAAAACTTGTTTATTATTTGAGCTGTAAGGTATTGTGCTGTTTTGCCTGTGTGAATATTTGGTGGTATGTTCTGGCTTACAAGCGCTCTTGACCTGTATGTGTGAACTTGTAATTGATTCTGTTCCTCTGGATATAACAGGAACCCGTTTATGTGCATAACTGCTATTTGAGTGTGTTGACAGATCCATTGTAAATTGGGCTTTTGGAAAATTACACAAGCGGTTCATTCAACAGATGCTTTAAAGCCAATACAGTTAAACCTGCAGTTTAATGTTTAATGATTGAGGACTCAAGTTTTGATGTTAAAATACTTTCTCATGTCTCAGCTTAATATAAATAGACAACTATAAGTAAGCCATTTGTGGACTGATTTCCCTAAAAATAACCCCCCATCACTCTTTAGTGCTATCAAAATATAGCTTTCTTTGTTTGAGTGACCAGACTAGTTTGACAACGCAACATTCGCTCAAACAATGGCTTAAGTT
Organism: Xyrauchen texanus; assembly: GCF_025860055.1. Classification (NCBI taxonomy): domain Eukaryota; kingdom Metazoa; phylum Chordata; class Actinopteri; order Cypriniformes; family Catostomidae; genus Xyrauchen; species Xyrauchen texanus. The sequence continues at coordinate 7,647,446 of NC_068300.1, forward strand.
TGAGTCAGGACTATCTGTGTGTCCGACCAAGAGAAGACAGGGGGGTCTTCAGAAACCTGTTAAAAAAAAAATATTTTTCCAATTCCATTTGGTGATGCTAACGGCACAGACATTACAGGTAGATGGCCGAATTTGATTTGTGTCCCTTTGAGTTCCTAGGAGTCATAGCAAGGTCCTACTCCCATGTCAGACATATGTGTGAGTGTAAGTGTGTGTGTGTGTGTGTGTGTGTGTGTTCTCGTTCTAGAAGTTTTCATGTGTCCTCCTCTCTCTCCAAGGATGATACTGCAACCTGATCTCTCTTAGATATCTTGCATTAATGTCTGGCTGTATAAATAAGCTTGCTCTTAATAAACCCTCATGCGAAACTAATTTTCGGTCTATTTGTCCAATGTACTGAGGTCTTGGGATAGATTTTCCAATCCAGGCCATTTTCAGCCCAGCCAAGGGGGAATACAACCTCTCAGTTTCCCAGCATTCTCGTTTACACGTCTGTTTCTGACCGTCACACACACAGATGTCAGATCCACATTAGCGTGACTCAACAAGGCCTTGGCAAGATAAATGAAGGCCCTGTCCACCAGACCAGGTGTGTTCACACCGTGTCCTATCCTGGTCCTATCCCATCCATGTTTCCAGCATCAAATTGTTCTTTCCTCGCTAAAAGCAACCAAATCACAGCCCATTACAACACATTTGATGTTTAAAATAACATTCCCCAGTTCAATACGAGGTCAATAATGTTGATTACCACAAAAATGTATTTCGACTTGTCCCTCCAAAAATCTGGGATAAAGCCAGGCACATACAGTGGAAGTGAATGAGGCCAACCAATAAACGTAAAAATACCCTATTAAAGTTTAAACATGAAAAAACCCTCCAACAAATGCTATTGATTGAGCTTAAATAGTATATTACTTTAATATACAGGACCAATGAGATTTTTTCTTCCCAGGGGTGTGAGCTGTGCGAGTGCTAGGTGAACGTCTGAGTTCAGCGACCACTATGGGGTCCTTGAATAAAATATAATGTGTGAGGAAGGGCAGCCACAAGGGTAAGATGATACCCTGCTAGGGAGTTGGTGCCCTACACAGTCTGGGTAATATGCATATAGGGAGTGGCGGTACTGCATACTTGAGTATGTTTGGAGTCAAACAACACGTCTGTCAAAATGTCTTATCAGGCTTTGCTTGACACAGTTGCAGCTGGTTAGGACAAAAATTCAGATTAACATGGAAGAGGTAGGATTTACTTCTTGCACCGTGCCTGGTTAGGACACAATATTCAAGGACTCAGATTCACTCTTGGTAAACTTCATCTTGCTGAAAATCTAGATTAGGATGGTAGCTGTGTGAGCTGTTATTGGCTGGTTGACCAGCTACCATGTTCCAAAAACCAACTTGACCACTTTAAGGTGGTATGACCATCTTGTAGCTGGAAAAAAAGGGTCTAGCAGATAATGACCATCTTGGATCAGATAATGACGAGCTATAAACCAGCTACCATGTTCCAAAAAACAACTTGACCACCTTAAAATGGTATGACCATCTTGTAGCTTGTAGCTGGAATAAAAGGGTCTACCAGATAATGACCATCTTGGATCAGCTAATGACGAGCTATAAAACATCTACCATGTTCCAAAAACCAACTTGCCCACCTTAAGGTGGTATGACCATCTTGTAGCTGGAATAAAAGGGTCTACCAGATAATTACCACATTGGATCAACTAATGACAAGCTATAAACCAGCTACCATGTTCCAAAAACCAACTTGACCTCCTTAAGGTGGTATGACCATCTTGTAGCTGGAAAAAAAAGGGTCTAGCAGATAATTACCATCTTGGATCAGCTAATGACGAGCTATAAAACATCTACCATGTTTCAAAAACCAACTTGACCACCTTAAGGTGGTATGACCATCTTGTAGCTGGAATAAAAGGGTCTACCAGATAATTACCACATTGGATCAACTAATGACAAGCTATAAACCAGCTACCATGTTCCAAAAACCAATTTGACCACTTTAAGGTGGTATGACCATCTTGTAGCTTGTAGCTGGAATAAAAGGGTCTACCAGATAATTACCACATTGGATCAACTAATGACAAGCTATAAACCAGCTACCATGTTCCAAAAACCAACTTGACCTCCTTAAGGTGGTATGACCATCTTGTAGCTGGAAAAAAAGGGTCTAGCAGATAATTACCATCTTGGATCAGCTAATGACGAGCTATAAAACATCTACCATGTTTCAAAAACCAACTTGACCACCTTAAGGTGGTATGACCATCTTGTAGCTGGAATAAAAGGGTCTACCAGATAATTACCACATTGGATCAACTAATGACAAGCTATAAACCAGCTACCATGTTCCAAAAACCAATTTGACCACTTTAAGGTGGTATGACCATCTTGTAGCTTGTAGCTGGAATAAAAGGGTCTACCAGATAATTACCATATTGGATCAACTAATGACAAGCTATAAACCAGCTACCATGTTCCAAAAACCAATCTGACCACCTTAAGGTGGTATGACCATCTTGTAGCTGGAATAAAAGGGTCTACCAGATAATTACCATATTGGATCCGCTAATGACGAGCTATAAAACAGCTACCATGTTCCAAAAACCAACTTGACCACCTTAAGCTGGTATGACCATCTTGTAGCTGGAAAAAAAGGGTCTAGCAGATAATGACCATCTTGGATCAGCTAATGACGAGCTATAAACCAGCTACCATGTTCCAAAAACCAATTTGACCACTTTAAGGTGGTATGACCATCTTGTAGCTGGAAAAAAAGTGTCTACCAGATAATTACCATCTTGGATCAGCTAATGACGAGCTATAAACCAGCTACCATGTTCCAAAAACCAACTTGACCACCTTAAGGTGGTATGACCATCTTATAGCTGGAAAAAAAGTGTCTACCAGATAATTACCATCTTGGATCAGCTAATGACGAGCTATAAACCAGCTACCATGTTCCAAAAACCAACTTGACCACCTTAAGGTGGTATGACCATCTTATAGCTGGAAAAAAAGTGTCTAGCAGATAATGACCATCTTGGATCAGCTAATGACGAGCTATAAACCAGCTACCATGTTCCAAAAACCAACTTGATCACCTTAAGGTGGTATGACTATCTTGTAGCTTGTAGCTGGAATAAAAGGGTGTACCAGAAAATTACCATCTTGGATCAGCTAATGACGAACTATAAACCAGCTACCATGTTCCAAAAACCAACTTGACCACCTTAAGATGGTATGACCATCTTGTAGCTAAAAAAAAAGGGTCTACCAGATAATGACCATCTTGGATCAGCTAATGACGAACTATAAACCAGCTACCATGTTCCAAAAATCAACTTGACCACCTTAAGATGGTATGACCATCTTGTAGCTTGTAGCTGGAAAAGAAAAGGGTCCACCAGATAATGACCATCTTGGATCAGCTAATGACGAGCTATAAACCACCATGTTCCAAAACATAGCTACCAGTTTAAGATAGATTCTCCAGCAGTGTATGTTTACAGTTCTAGCAAATTTCGAAACAAGTATGCTTCGACTTGGTGTGGCCATGGATGGCGATAATCAGGCCCTGTGTCTACATTTACTGCTAGCATTTCTTTCTGCTCTTCGAAGCATTTGGAAACCATTTAACATTTGGAGAAATACATAACGACTGTTAAACGTTTCCACAGAACTTGCATTAGTACATTAACACGTGCAGAAATGTACCACAGAGACCCATGCACTTTAAACCCCAAACACCTTGCTCCCAGAGCATAAACAAACCAATGATTTCCGGCATCTCCTGTGCTCGTTTTCTCACACGTCTGTCGCGTTTAGTGAATATCTCCTGGTCAGTGTACTGCATTAGGGACATATGTTACGTGCAGGTCGCGGCCGGAGTCCAAAGCAAATATTTGGAAAAGGAACAGAATTCTGGCAAAACCCAGAGCAGAGCTCAAGTTTTTTGCACTTAAAACGTTTTGTTTTTTTATCATTCTCCTGAGAGGTTTCCTCAGTGTTGAAAAATTCCCGCTCTCTCCTTGTTCGACGGCTCCTCTGTCAAGATACCTTCCTTTTTCTCACTCTAACGCTTCCTCTGTGCCAAGCTGAGAGTTAAAAATGATCAATCGCTCAAACCAGGAAGAGATTATGAGGTTAAAAGGTCATATTCGCAAAGCATTGCTGAGCGCTACTGTCTGAAAATGATTGTGACTCTATAGTACATGCACGGTCCCAAATATAACTCCTAAATAATCTTATAATGCCTTCATCGCTGTCGGTTAGATTTTGAATGGCGCCAGGTGAACAGGACCTTTTCAGACTTAAATTTTTCATTTATTAAAAAGATTAAAGAAACCAAAAACAAACCTAAAATTAAATCAACATGTTAAATGCTTCACAGTGACCCTTTGAAAGAAACTATGAATGTGAATGATGGCCAAAAGTCAACAGAAATCTGTTCACTCAAGGGGATGAGCTTGTCCTATATATTTAATAATGGGAGGAGCTTATCCTCATTAAAAAAATGTATGGGGCTAATTTGAATAAAGGGGAGGTGCTTATCCATTTTCCTCTTTAAAGGGCAGAGGCTTACCTTCTGTCTTCTCAAATGGGAGTGGCTTGACCCACCTCTTCTCTTAAAGGGGTGGGGCTTATCAGTTATCTTTACTCATAGGGGAGGAGCTTATGTGCATTATGTTCAAAAGGAGGTACTTATTCCATGTGTGCTTTGAGCCCGAATGAAATGCGAAAATGAAAAAATTAAAATAAATAAATAATAATAATTTTTTGACACTGTGGAAGAATCTCACTAACAGCCATTAACGTCTAGAAACACAGGAACAAGAGCTGATTAAACACTTCTGCTGGAGTGTTTTCTCTCCTCATTTACAGTCTTGACGGAACATCAGCATGTTTAGCTTGCACCGCTGATGGAAAAGTAAGCCGAAATACTGAGAGAGATAATTGCTTGATTTACCTCGAATTTGGATATGAAGTTTCATTCGTTCAAATCTGAACCATTCAGACGGTGCAATCTAAACCTATCTCATCTCTTTAAATAAGGGCGACTCTGACCCACCCCAGAGAAGGGTCAAATCAAAACAAACAGTCTGAAGTCGTTCCTGCACAAATTACAAGAGTTTCGACTTTCCCACTAAAAACACCATAAAAACAAAGAGGTAGCGACCTGCGATTTACAGGCTTTCTCTGTGCGAGAGTGCAACCGATTCAAGGAAATACTAAACCAAGACAAAAATAAATTGTCAAAATACTTTCATATTGATTCATATTCATTAAAATGACAGATTTACATTTCCCCCATCAATGATTGCCTTAGCAAACAACCAAAAACATGCTAAAAGTTCAGTAACACTTTCTATGAAGCCCATATTTATAATGCATTGTAAAGGTGTTATTAAGCATTAATAACATCTCATAAAACACCTTATAATATGTTACAACTTCTCAAAAATAACTGTAACCACAATTATAATACTCAACTATTTATAGTTATAGCTTAGAGTATAATGCATCAGAACACAAGGAACATGTAATCTTATCTGCAGAAGATATAATGTTTATATACACAGTATATTTGTAATGTATATAATAGGTATGCTTTAAGATATGTAAAGTGACAATGTCCTCTTATAAACATCCATAAGATATTTATAAGTGGTTATAAGACATTACAAGTCACGTTGGAAGTGATATACATTACACATGCACAAAATCACACACCCATGAATAAAAACATATTTTTTACTCATCGTTTGTGCATCGTTTTTTTGGAGAGTTGAGTTGTTGAACTTATTATAAGGTGTATTATTAAACATTATGAATGCAGTATAATGCCTTTACAATGCATGAAAAATATGGGCTTCATATAAAACATTTCATAATGTTTTTTTGTATACCAAAGGTAACCTCAGAAGCTTCACATAGCAAGATATTCTAAAGGTGCGTTGTTTATTTTACCCACAGGCCAACAGTTCATTTGTGTAGAGCGTTCATTTGTGAAGAACAGAGCGAAGAGTTATAAAAGCGCAAGTGAAGTGTGTACGAAAGATAACACACACGCACAGATATCAAAAAGCGCTGGCAGACTGCGGGACTCTAGATATAGACAATTACAGACCTGCATACACGAGTACAGCTCATCCATACAGCATCACAAATGATCCACGCCAAAACATGGGACTGACATTAAATGGGATGGAACAAACTGCTTGTGAGTGTGTGTGTGTGTGTGTGTGACAAGGTAGAGAAAGTGTGATTCCAAAACCTTCTAGTCCCTAAGGAAGCGCGTTCAGATCGATCTGCATTTTGATCCGGGGTTTGCAACATTCGGAATTCCATTTAGAATGTATTTTACATTTCAGTTGGATTCCTGAATTTGAGTAGATTTGGAATGAGCTAGCAAATAGAATTTAGAATTTTGAATCAAATTTAAATTTAAATTTAAAGAAGTAGAATGACAGGAATGTTCCGGGCCCTATACACATGAAACTCAATTGACAGCATTTGTGGTATAAAAAAACATTTTAGACTTGTCCCTCATTTCTTAAAAATAAATAAAAAAGCAGTTCCACTGAGGCACTTACAATGGAATTAAATGGAGCCAGTCCATAAACATTCAAATATTCACTGTTTCAAAAGTATAGCCACAAGATGTAAACATTATACGTGTTATCATGATTTCAACACGATACAATCACTTTCTAACCTTATCTAAGTCATATACAATAGTATAACTTAACTTGTTTGACACAACAACGCAACACCAAACAAAACTGTAAATGATTTAAAGGGATAGTTCACCCAAAAATGAAGCTTCTCATCATTTACTCACCCTCATGCCATCCCAGATGTGTATGGCTTTCTTTTTTTCAGCGGAAGATTCTTAGAAGAATATCTCAGCTCTGTAGGTCCATACAATGCAAGTGAATGGTGGCCTGAACTTTGAAGGTCCAAAAAGCACATAAAGGCAGCATAAAAGTAATCCATAAAACTCAAGTGGTTTAATCCATGTCTTCTGAAGCGACATGATAAGTGTGTGTATGAAACTGATCAATATTTAATCCTGGCGATATGCACGAAGAATGCAAATCACCAAAAACAAAAGAAGAAGAATGTAAAAGTGAAAGAGGAGATTTATAGTAAAAAAGGACTCAAATATTGATGTTTTTCTCACCCACACCTATCATATCACTTCTGAAGACATGGATTAAACCACTGGAGTTGCATGGATAACTTTTATGTTGCCTTTATGTGCTTTTTGGACCTTCAAAGTTCTGGCAACCATTCACTTGCATTGTGAGGACCCGCAGAGCTGAAATATTCTTTTAAAAATCTTCATTTGTGTTCAGCAGATGAAAGAAAGTCATACGCATCTGGGATGGCATGAGGGTGAGTAAATGATGAGAGAATTTTCATTTTTGGGTGAACTGTCCCTTTAAGGGCACTAAAATCATGTTAACACATATAATGTTTACGTCTTGTGGCTATACTTTTGAAACAGTGTTTACATTCATGTTTATCGACTGGCCCCTTTTATTCATCTTTCGCTGGGATTGCCATACAGTAATTTTTTGCGTTACTCAATCTATTGAGCTTAACTTGTATTGAACCCGGAACATTCCTTTAAAATATTATAAAATTCAAAGAAATCCATATAAATGCTTTAAGTGTAGTTTTCAGGAATGTATCTCGTTTTTCAGTATGAATTACCATTAAAAATGTTATCATGCACACAACATATGGGGGTATTTCCAGAAACATTAAATAATATTAATAATCAATGTTTGAAATGTCTCTTATAGAAATCTGTATTCATTTATGTTTTATTATGTTTAAGAAATTAACTTTCATGTTATAGAGCATGCTGAAAGAACACTTAACTTCCCAGAATGCTCTAATTTACCCCAAATTTGTCAATAATTTAGTCAATAATTGTTTATAAATTCACCTTAATGTGTGAAATCTGAAAAAGTGGTCGACGTTGTATATAATTATTTACTTATTTACTTAAATATAAAACGTATTTCAATATTTAGTTACTTATTTATTCACTTAGACAAATCAGAAAGTAGTTTAAAAAATGTCCAACCACTATGTTTTGTATATAATAAATATTGCACATATTACAGAATAAATTGGCATAATTAATCAAAATTAATGATGTCATCATTTATTTTTTGTCAGGTGCAATTCAGTAAATTCTTCCAGCATTCTAATTTAATAACGTGTCATTTTAGTTTTCCAATGTCAAAATACTTAATCATTACTTTTGTACATTTACACGCTTCACCTATGAATTGAGTATTTCGCACAACCCTGGTTCTGATAAACATAAATGCATAAAAACACTTAAGAACATCCTGTATGAACCTCAGGTGGTGATCCGGGCCAGTTCCTCTAGACGAGCCTTTAAATATCTATGAAAGGCTTCAATGCCTGAGTTCAATTATCCAGTTTGGCACCACACAGTGCGAATAAACCCACATAACCCGCACAAACACTCACTGAAAACACTGAACAGCGAAAAGTAACAATTTCATATCTTCATTAGTCCATTTTGTGACACACCAAACATCTGTTTTGAGTTATAGGGCTGGGGTCAGTATGAACTGTAACCTGATGTAAATCACACACACACACACACACACACACACACACATACACAGGCTCAGTTTGACATTCCCGTTAGATGGATTTAACTGACCCGGAACGTCTGGGCACACGAGCCACCGAATGTCGAAAATGTGAGCTCACAGAGTCTGAAAATGCAATTATTGCCACAGAACCGTCTGCTCAGCAGTCAGCGGAAAAATCTGACAGATTTATCGCCCTCTCCTATTGGTTAACCACATAAGCCACTTCATTTTGACACAGAGGATAGAGTGACAGCGTTTTAGGCCCAGCTGCGCTCAACTGCGGTCGGTGCCGAGTTTGATTACACATGCCTGAAAATCAACGATTACAAATTCAGATCCAGCAATGATGGTTTCATCCGCAAAACATTTGTTTGTTTGTCTTGTGTGGCCTGAAGTTCAGAGAGGATGAAGAATTGCGGTGAATGTCTCTCACTCACACACACACACACACACACGAGTTTGGAACAACATTGGAACGTAACTTACCCAGGCAGTTGTGTCCATCGTGGGCCAATCGGAAGCCATCGTAGCACGTGCACCTGTAGTTTCCAGGGATATTGATACAATCGTGAACGCATCCTCCGTTATATTCGTTAGCACACTCATCGATATCTGTAGAGAGACCGCAAGAATAAAAACTTATAAAAAGGATGTATCATTGAAAACAAGGATCAAGATTGTTTCTTGCTATTTTGAAATGAAAGTTAAACAAAATGAAAGACCATCTAAAGAAACTAAACTGCAAAAACGCACATTAACTTATGAGCATGTGGCATGGGGGGCGTTCCTTAAATGTCTCTCTCCGTATCACTATAATAAGACACAGGTGTTAGAGGTCATTACAAACCAGGTGACAAGCCTTACTGCTCTCTCTCTCTCCTGCAGACCGACACATGACCACGCCCCCCATGCCAAGAGTTTTTACCGATAAATTGGGTGGTGGAAATGGCCGATAACCGATTAATCGGCCGATAATTTAAAAAATTGATTCATAGGATGTTACAACGTTTTCTTAGTCGGCACAGACATAGAGGTCAGAGGTCAAAACGAATACAATCGCAGATGTACTTTTTTCCTCCCAACCAAAATCCCAATAATAATCAGAAAATAAGACAACGAGGTGCATAACATGGGATTTATAACACTAAACAAGCCCGAAACACGGCAGGGACTTTTATTAGAAAATGACGTAGACCTTTTCTCCGTTGCAATGCTCTATATTTAATATTTACCAAATTACGCTTTTTATAGCCTATATATTATTATTATTATTACTATTCACAATATGAAGTTGAAGAAACAATGTACAGTATGTGCGGACGAGGAACGTTTCTATATAGTCGCATTTTACATTGAAATGCGCTCGTTCAATTTAAAAAATGCAGATAACCGATATCGGCACCGGTAATCCGTAAAACCGATATATCGGTCTACCTCTAGTATGTACAGTAGCAGAATTTGGGTGGAAACATGTTTTAGCATAGAAAAAAAATTCTGACTAACATTATAAGTGAACTTCAGAGGAAAAAAATTTATCACAATGAAAACAACGTTTAAAATGAAGCATGTCTCACCGCAGTCACTACTTGAAATATCATTTGCCTATGGGAAATAACCATAAACCAGCACAGACTAGTGTGAAATCTGTTGGTCTGATTTATTTCTTTTGTACAGCTGGGTCTATCCATGCTCTGGTTATTTTCTGCATTGTTCAATCTGTCTGTACATCACAATCTCCATCATCCGAGTGGTATATTTACTATTGCTCTTGGATGCAAAACAAGCATTTACTCCACATGAACTGCAATCATCTCTGCATAACACTAATGACCCGTAAACAAAACCACTGTAATGAATAACGCTAAGTGCTTTCTTTGGTTCCTGGTTTTGACTGTAGCTTGAAATCACACAAATCATCATCCAATATATTGTTTGACCTGAAATGGGGAGACATACTGCAAAAAAAAAACAAAAAACATTTTAGTCGGTGTTATTGTCTTATTTTACAGTTTAAATATCAAACCCATTAAACTCTGGTGCATTTTTGGGATGATACCTGCAATTTTTCACTCATTTTTAAAGCCTCACTATTCACACGTACTTTTATTCCTAAATAATATTTTATATGTTTAAAATATAGATAATATTATTATAATAGATACATTGTTTTGTCCTTATTTGTAAACATGTAATTCTGGCTCTGTTCACTCAACCTCAATTTCTCATATTATTCCACTAGGTGGCAGAAAGCACTAGAAATTTTTTCTCTCTGTCACATTCCATCACAATACACAGATCTGAAATGTAGGTGGCGCTGTAACGCATTTTAGCCCTCGTAGATGTGCTCGTCCATAGACATTCAGTCTGATTTTCAGTTCAAGCACCTCCCTTATTGTTTCATTGGATATCTCGGCCTCTGAGTGGACTAGAAGCACATCATAGGAGTCATTAGAAAGCTGAGCTCCTCCTCTTTGCGATGATGTGAAACATTTTATCATCAAGAGTCGATAGCATATTTTCTGATGATTTGTTTCGCATGCTTTTACTTCTGGATGTTACATATTGTTCTGGACATCTAAGATAAAACCCTTTATTATTCAGCCAAGCAAACAAAGTAAACATTGGCTAATTTTTTTGAGACGTTTCTAAGGTAAACGCAGATATAAAGTTTTGAGTTATTTGGGGCTTACAGCCGCAGTTATTGGAGGGGGGGTCTAATTTTCAACCTGAAGGTTTTGAGGCCTTATTTTTTTTTTTTGCGATATAGCGCCCCCTTTGGACCCACTGGCACACATCCTTAAAGAGACAGTTCACCCAAAATTGAAAATTCTCTCATCGTTTACTCACCCTCATGCCATCCCAGATGTGTATGACTTTCTATCTTCTGATCAACTCTGTAGTTCCATACAATGCACGTATTTGAAGCTCCAAAAGCACATTAAGGCAGCGTTACGTAATACATACGACTGCAGTACTTTAATCCATGCCTTCAGAAGCAATATGATAGGTGTGGGTGCGAAACAGATCAATATTTAAGTCCTTTTTTACTATAAATCTCCTCTTTCACTTTCACATTGTTCTTCTTTTATTTTTGGCGATTCATATTCTTCGTGCATATCGCCACCTACTGGGCACGTGCATGGGAATTTATAGTAAAAAAGACTTAAATATTGATCTGTTTCTTTCACACACCTATCATAGCACTTTGGAAGACATGGATTTAACCACTGGAGTCATATGGATTACTTGCATGCTGCCTTTATTTGCTTTTAGACCTTCAAAGTTCTGGCCACCATTAACGTACATAATACAGAGAGCTGAGATATTCTTCTTTGTTTGTGTTCAGCAGAAGAACAAAGTCGTACACATCTGGGATGGCATGAGGAAATGAAGAGCGCAGTTTCATTTATGGGTGTACTATAGCTTTAAAACATGATATTTACTTGAGAAACAAAATTACATGAGATAAAAAGTATTTAAATCTGTTTGCCTATGGGGTACAAAAAATAAAACTTAATTCAAAGGAAAAGTAAGTTTAATTTTCTAACCGCATTGGCAAATAGCCTTAAAAAAATACTTAGTATCTTTTCATTTTGCATTTCAAGTTAATATATCTTGCATTAAGGTTTTTTGTTTATATTTAAGAACTGGACAACCCTTTTTTAGGGCAGTAACAGGTGTAAAATTGCTTGTAATTGGATACAGTGAAGCTGGCATTGCTTCCATGCAAAACATTAATACAAATATGAAAACAGGGAAAAAGCTATCAGGAATAAAGACAAATAAAAGCAATGTGTACCATCAGACTCCAGTCAATCAGTGCTTCTCCACACTCACTGAGCCCCGACGACTACAAAGAGTGCAGGGGAGTCTGGCTAATTAGTGCTCAATTGGGTGTCAAATGAGAGGGGCTGGCCTGCATCCCCCCATCACAGCGATCCACTTCTCTTTCTGGCTCTGAGATGTGTTTATTCAGCTGCACTTTCCATTCAAACGTAAGGCATAATTCACTATAATCACCGCTGTCACCGCACACAGAAGCTCATACTGGCCAAAATAAATTGATTGGAAACTAATTAAAGAAGTTTGAGCATATTCAAAATGGTTAATTGGTTGTGAACAATGGTTATAGCCTTTTAAGGAGACTGGTGAAAAAAAAAAATCATGGAAAAAAAAATGTAGTAAGAAAAACATTTTTCTTAGTACATTGGCATGTCGTTTTTTTCTTTCAAATACCCCAAAAACCTTTAGTTAGAAAAAAAAATTCCGGATTCAATACAAGTTAAGCACAATCGACACCATTTGTGGTATAATGTTGATTGCCAGAAAAATTAGGTTTGCGTCATCCCTCGTTTTCTTTAGAAAAAGCCAAAATGAAGGCTCCAGTGAGACACTTACAATGGAAGTAAATGGGGACAATCCGGCGTAAACGTTAAAATACTCACCGTTTCATAAGTATAGCCACAAGACGTAAACAATATGAGCGTTAACACGATTTTAGTGTGATAAAATCGCTTACTAACCTTATCTGTGTAATGTTACAACTCCGTTGCCATGACAACGCAGTAAATCCCTAAACTCTAAAACGACCATCGATTTAAACAAATGCGAAGCTCAAATAATACACCGTTTTTACAGGCGAATTAATGCATTAAAGTGCTTTTATAAAATGATCAGCTTCACATTTCTGCCTTTAAACACGTTTAAAAAAATTGTCCCCATTCACTTCTATTGTAAGTGCCTCACTGAAACCTTGATTTTACTTTTTTGTTATAAGAAAAGGAGGGACGAGTCAAAATAGTTTTTTGTGGTAATCGACATTTTGCCACATACGTTGTTGATTGAACTTCACTTGTTTTGAACCCAGAATATTCCAGGACTCAACATATGCAGGTCTTTTCAACAAAGGAATGTTGCTTCCCCAAAGAACTATTATTTACTTTATTATTACGCTTTTAGAGGATTACAGTCCATCGTTTATGTGTACAGAAATTCAGCACGTGGAGAAGTATATTTGAACAGTGATTCTCATATCTCACCCACCCCACATTTCTATTTCCACATCATATCAAGGGCTTTCCATACTGATCCTAGCTCAGTCAGGAGAGCCCTTTTAACAAAGCACAAACATTCCTGAGCTCATTCACTCTCCAATGTTTTGCATCTAGAACTGATCGCATTGGCGAAGTCTGTCCAAATGAAACGTCCGCCTCTCCTAATGCAACTGAGCTTTAAAAACTTCCCTCAAGGCGAACAGCAGCAAGAAAACAAAGTCAAGCGAATGAAACATTATCACCAAAGATATGTCAATATCATTGGGAAATATTGCTTGGTATTAAAAGTACTTTCCCTTGATGACCACCTCTACAGCAACAGCATCGACGCCTACTTTACGTCATTGCACCGTTGGCCCCGCCCAATGGTGCTCAGTTCGTAAACAGAGAGAGAAAGCAGGACAGACAAGTATTCCTGAACACCGAAGGGGAGCCATCTAAACATGCACTTGATGATTTGACCATTATCTGTACCTCTGAAAAGGAGAACCCATTCTGTTTCATTCAGGTGAGCTGCTCTTGCTGTTTTGTCCTGAACACGTTCTTGCGCCCATCTGCTCTATTTTTAATTGTTGGTGTATGTAAACATTTTCAGGACATTTTAAGTGCCCATGATTTTGACTTTATGTGCAAAAACTCACAAGAGGTCATAATGTAGATTGTAGTTATTGGATGGTTATTTTGGATGTTCCGTATTCGACAATTGGATACAACTGTATTATCAAAAATGTTGTCTAATCATGTGTATTAATCAGTGTTATAGTCAAGTCACTAGATCTCGAGGCCGAGTTGAGTCTGAGTCTTCATTGCTCGAGTCCAAGTTACCAATATTGTGTCCGAGTCGAGTCCAAGTCGATTCGCTAATAACCGCATACAAGAGTTATGAGTCCTTGTCTGTCATAAAATAAGCAACAAATCACAATGTTGCCATTTTAAGTTTACTGGCACACACACAAACACACACACACACACATACACACACACACACACACACACACACACACACACACACACACACACACACACTCACACACACACGCACTCACACACACACACACACACACACACACACACACACACACACACACACACACACACACACACACACACACACACGCACTCACACACACACACACACACACACACACACACACACGCACACACACACACACACACACACACACACACACACACTCACACACACACTCACACACAAACTCACACACAAAGATAAAAAGATCCCCCATGTAGCCTTAACAGACTGTAGGGGCAAGTGCTGTTAGCGAGCCATATCATGATTTTAATTTGATTAATTTTACATTCACATCCTCCCAAATATATGAAATTCTGTGACATTTAGTGTTTATTTGTATTATTATGATTATAGCTAATGCCATTTTTATGACTGGATTCATTGATTTCATCCATGATTTACCAATGCAGTATAAGCGGACTTATATTTTTTTTAAATATATATATATTTAGGCCTACATGGAATTAATTTATTAAACAAATCAGCGGTCCGAGCATTGTCTCAAGTTTACAACTTAATGTTTCTGTACATCAAAAGCCTTGTTGGCAACACAATCAAACAATTTTACTATACTCAAATATTTATAACTAATTATTTTCCAGGACATTGAGGTATTTTTCTAATTTTGCATTACACAATTCCAGGTTTTCCAGAACCTGTAGGAACCCTGTTGTTATTTCATTCTGTAGCATGTGTAATATATTTTATGCTCTGTTTCACATCCAAAAGAGAAATAATTGAGTGTGTCTTCTTTTTAATCTTGCATTTGAACCTCTATTTCCCTTCCCTCAGGTAAGTCTGAAATTGGAGTCAAAGAACTGTAAAAAAGAGACATGCTGCTCTGAAGCGCTAGACCTTAAAGTGCACACACACACACACACACACACACACACACACACACACACACACACACACACACACACACACACACACACACACACACACAGAGAGAGAGAGAGTGTGCAGAAATGATAATATTATAAAGACTACACTGCACAAATATTTTTATTAATAAGTATATTACCTTGTTTTCAAGTAAAAAAATATCTAAGCATCCTTAAAACAAATACATTTAGGTAGACGAGAAGACTTGAAATACCTCTTGAATTAATCCTGCTAAAAAAAACATCCTATTTTGTTGGTCTAAGCTGGTCTCCCACTCAAGTTAGACTGGTCTGATTTGTTGGTTTAAGAGGGGTTTGGGGCACTTGACAGCTGGTCAGACTGGGAAACCAAATGGCAAACCAGCTGAACACTAGTTTGGCCAAGGTGGGAGACCATTTAGACCAGGTTAAGTCAGCTAAGACCATCAAAAAAGCCAAGTCAAGCCCTCATTTGTCCAGCAAGTGCTTGTGTCTTTATCTGTTTCTAAAGTCTTCTTACCTTCGCAATGTTTTCCATCACCCTTGTATCCTGATTTGCAAATGCATTTGTATGACTTTAGGGTGTTCTGGCAGATGGCATCGATACTGCAGCTGTCCAAGGCTTCGGCGCACTCGTCCACATCTGCTGAGAGAAGAGGAAATCAAGAGGCTTAGATGATTGTGGAGGCTCTATTTTGAGTAAACCACCACATGTTTTTGCTACGGGTGAATAAACAGAAACACTGAAGCGAAGACCCGATGATCCAGCGTGGCAAAGCTGCTAATTTATTTCACAAATCCACCAAAAAAGGGATGGTTCACCCCAAAAAAATGAAACTTCTGTTATTTACTCACCATCTTCTTGTTCCAAACATTTATGCTTTCTAGGACTGCAACTAACAATTATTTTGATCATCGATTCGATTAATCTAACGATTATTAGAACGATTATTCGACTATTCGGCGATTATTGCAACAATTAATCGTTCGCTCTTAACTGATTATCCTGCTTGTGTCCCGACTTAAAAGGTTGCATTAAACGTGCTTACTAACATTAATAGTGGATAACGCTCTCCAGGCAAACCTTGACTTCTTTGTTTCAACAGTCAAATCTGTCTTTCTCCTTCTGAAGTCAATAACAGTACAGTGTTGTCTGATTGCGTCTGTCTTCTGTGGACGTGCTGTCCAGTCACAGCAGATTGAAAAAGTTGACAAGAAAAGTTGTATGTCTGCGGTTACAAAAACAGGTGCTCATCAAACCAGAAGATTGCTTATTACAAGTTAGAGGTCCAACAATCTTGAGCCATTTTCTACAAAGTCTCCTGACGTAATTGGTACTAAGAAACTAAAAGACAAGCATTTCATTTTAACACTTGTCGGCCAACACTTATACGGATATTTCATCAAGCTGTAGCCTCTAACACATCCTGTTCTCACTCCACAATTTTGCAGACATCAGTCACTTACAAAAAACATCTACAGAATTCTGTTCGATTTAAGATATTTTTTCCGCAACAAATACTGCATCAAAGTAGTGGATGTCAAGTTCTTTATGGTGGCGTTAGTCATTATAATACTCACTTTTAAAGACACACACTTTAAAACTGTTTACAAGACGGCACTTTTAGTGGTTTAACACAGCAGCCAGAGTGCTTGTTCAATATAAAAGTGTCTCAGCACTTTAGAGAAACAAAGATAGATTGCTGCTTTTTCTTAAGAGCACTAATACTAAAAATCATACCATTCATCGGATCCCCATGCTAAGCTCAGTGAAACGAGGGATAATTATGTATTCCCATCTGTCCATATTCCCAGTTCTTAAAAGGACAACTTGCCAAAAATAATAATAAGAAGAAGAATAATAAGATTCAGCAGATTGATCAAACCTACTAGTACATCACTTCTTTCTCCCATGTAACACAAAAAGAGAGTTAGGTACAATGTTAGTTTCAGTCACCAGTCACTTTCATTGCATCTTTTTCCCATACCATGAAACTGAATGGTGACTGAGGCTGTCACTCTGCCTCTTACCTCCTTTTATTTTATATTTAGTGTTATAGTGAGGTATTAAGTGATGACATGCCTATTCGCATACTGTAAAGATCAATCATCCAATATCCCACTCTCACAACATGACCACACAACAGAACCAGTCAGATTCATTCACCACAATCATGCTTAAGGCTAAGTGAGGGGGGGGGGGCACAAAGGGGGAGGGGGAAGAGAGAGAGCGAAAGATAGAACAAGAGGGCTCTTCCGCCCTCAGGTACGCCGCCATATGTTCCTCCGCAAGCTGGACAGCTTCCTCCAGCAACGCCGGGCGGTGGCACTGGACCCACTCCACCATTCCCTTTGGCTGACAAAGGATTAGCTGCTCCAGTATCACCTGATCGACAACTCCCACGACGTTGCGGTTCCCCACCGGTAGCCATTTCCGGCACGCGTCTCGGAGTCGGACCTCCCAAGCTTCAGGGACCGGAAGAGCTGCCGGTACTGCTCTGGATTCCGACCAACCCGCTTTTCAGATTGGCATAGTCCAGGAGGTTAGCCGCCGGCAGTTGTTGAGCAGCAAGCTGGGCTTCACAGTACAAGAGCGGAAGGAGCCGGGCTGCCCACTGGTCACGCGGCCAGCTCCAGACAATGGTAAATGGTCTGCACTTATATAGCGACATAAATAGTGATATTCAAAGCACTTTACACTGCGTCTCATTCACCAATTCACATACATACATTCACACACTGATGACGGCAGAGCTGCCATGCAAGACACTAGCCTGCCATTGGGAGCAACTTGAGGTTCAGTGTCTTGCCCAAGTACACTTTCGGCATCTGGAGTCGTGTGGGCCAACCCTGCGATTAGTGGCCAACCCTGCTCTACCACCTGAGCTACAGCTGCCCCAAGATCTCAGCAGTCTGCTCGAACAGATCGAGGAATGTCTCCGCATTGTCTTCTGCCTCCATCTTCAGGAGCGTGGGTGGGGGCAGGGGGCTGTGGTTGTCTGGGGTTGCGGCCGGGGCTCTCTCCTGGCTGAGAAGGCTCCGGATCGCATGCTGGTCCTCTGCTTGAGCTCGCACGATCTCAAAGAATCGGTGATCCTGGTCCTGGCGCAGCTCAAGCAGGGATTGTTGGTGGCTCTGATGTAGGCCGGCGAGGGACTGGAGGACCTCAGCCAACTGGGAAGACTCCATGGGGTGTACTTCCAGATCCCGGGTTTTGGCACCAGTGTAATGGGGTTAAGGAAAAGGAGGCGGCGAGAACCGGTTTAATAATATAAATCATATGTAATTAAACAAAAAGACACACATAAACACATACAGGACAGTTGGTTTTCCCCATTCATGTACATAGGAGCTGCACTTTCATGACTGGAAATTGCTTCCCAAAGGACCGTTCCAAAGATGGCCGACAGTGGACTGACAGCACACGACAGGAAGCGCACCAACGGCTTGAGGTTATACATGTATACACTGGACTTGTAGGGGCGAACGTTCAAAAGAGATTATGTGCACAGTCGATCAACTGTAGTGCAGAGTGCATGCAGTGCATCAGCAATAGATCAGGGTGTCAATAAACTGTTGGCACAATGCGACACAACAATCACATTCAGTGTAGACAGCATCATTGATTACAATGGGAGCAGGGCTGGACTGGCAAGAGAAATCGGCCCACGATTTTATATATCAACTTGCCCAAAAGTTGTCTGTCCTTTTCTGTATATCGATGCGCCGTTTATGGTCCGTTCTGAATAATACAGCGGCTCATTTTAGCTTATCGTGGCCCATTAGGCTCATTTCTCCCGATGGCCAGTCCACCCCTGATTGGCCCCAAAGTGCGTCGGGCCGCTGGAAAAATGCCCGATATGTCAGATTACCAGTCCAGCCCTGAACGGGAGCAATTTACTTTTGACATGACACATCGTATTAATGATGATAAACACAACTAATTTATCATACTGGAGCCAATAATATTAATAGTACCACGAGACAGAATTTAAAGATTGATTTAAGAGAGATTGGCTGAATGCACGCACGCAGTCCAAAGCCCTTGACTAGAATCTGTCCTGTGCTGATGTTAAATGCAAAGGAAAAAATATAAGTTCATTTCACACCCTTAAAAGGATAGTTCACCCAAAAATTATAATTCTGTCATCATTTCCTCTCCCTATCCCTTAAAGGGCCCTCCAAAAATTATTACAAAAACTGTAATATAATGAAATACATGCAGTGTTGTTTGCAAAACCATCAGATTCAATGAACAATCACAATGATACAACAGAGCCAATCAGACCTGTTACCCACAATCACGATCACAAAGCAGAACCAATGAGAGCAATTAGCTGCAATCAAGCTCACACGGCAAAATCAATCAGCATCTGCCTCCGTTCCCAGAAAAAAATCAATTTCTTGTGTAATAAATTGGATGAAACAGACCCCTTCTTACTGCGACATCCACCGCAAAGAGCCAAGAAAGTGCTTGGGTGGTTGTAACACAAAATAAACATGTCACAATTAATCTGTCTATGAGAAGAGTTTAGAGAGAACTTTCCACTTGCTTTAGAGAAGGGAGGCGCATTTTAAAGGATACATAATGCCAAACAATTTCTCTGCGTGCTTTGGAAATAACAATGAGGTTGAGCTAAAATAGAGAAAAGCAGATTACACGATTACAATGAAGGCTATACAAAATATATGTGTGGAGAAGATTTCGAAACATTTCAGAAATCACAAGTGAGATCTATTAAATATCTCTATCGTTTCTCCTCATCAGGAATGAGATTACATTGAGAGCAAATGGAAACTTTTACAGAAATGTTTCTCCTGAGAAGAAGACCCTTGTGATCAGGGCTGGACTGGGAAGAGGAATTGGCCCGGGATTTTACATAGCAACTGGCCCAAAAGCTGTTGAGGGGGAGGGGGGGTGGAGGTTAAGCCAAAAGTTGTTGAGCCAAAAGTTGTTGAGCGGGGTGGGGTGTGTGTTTGGGGGGGGGGGGGGTTGTGGTCTGATCTGCATAACGCAGCGGCTAATTTCAGCTTATCGCGGCCCATTCTGCCTGTTTCGCCGCCGACCCACCAGCTAACTCGGATCTCCCGATGGCCAGATTATGTCCAGCCCTGCTTGTGATCTCACATGTGTCTCCTCGACAGCATTAGAACAGATCTCAACAATGTCCCAAACTGTGCTCAGATTTGCCAAGATGCCAATCAAATCAACAGAAGTCTGCAATCCCAAGTTCAAATTCTCAATATGAACTCAAACCTTTCTCATCAAACTCTTCAAAGACCAAATGATCCGAGGTACCCTATCAACATTAGTTTTGTATCTCTGCACTCTCATTGTGTCAACACTCGTTTCATTTGTTTCTCCTACGCGTTGTAGGAGAGAAGACAAAGTTGAATCCAAATGTGGGAAATGTTGTGAATCATCTTATTATGTCTCTATATTTCAGAGAGAGATATTCACTCCACTAGAACATAAAACGTCTTTATTACTTTGGCTAGCATTGAAGTTACGTCATGAATACTTGTCTCCCCGCTGACCTAGAAACATAAACCTGTAAGAATTCTCAATAAAGTATTCACGGCCCCTGAAATCTTTAACTGAACTCCCTGTGTTTGAGGATCTGTCTCCACTAGTAACACATCTGAAGATTCAGTTCAAAAGATTGTGGATTCCTTTCCTTCCAGACAGCATAACGCTCTATTTGTGGCAGGGCTAGTCAACCGGTGGCCTGTCACAGTCTAAAACCTCCGAGCGGTGTGTGAAACAGCATCAACTGTCATCAAAGGCGATCTGTGGTCCAGTTCCGGACAGGAGCGTGCATGTTTAAGTTTGTCTGTGCAGAATTCATTTAGACTCCTTTCCAAAGCATGAACCAGCAACCTTTAAGTCAGCATATTTTAGTGTGTCTTATTCAGTCAAATGTATTTATGCAAACTGCTTATCTGCTGAGTGCAGTCAAATCAACAGAATCAAAAACAGACATCACAGCAGTTGTTACAGAAGGGATGTCAACTCCTATGCACAACCTTTTTCAAAAAGATAAATCGATGAGGAAAACCGAACCTTTAAAGAAAATGCACAGA
Source organism: Xyrauchen texanus (assembly GCF_025860055.1). Lineage (NCBI taxonomy): Eukaryota > Metazoa > Chordata > Actinopteri > Cypriniformes > Catostomidae > Xyrauchen > Xyrauchen texanus. The sequence goes on from NC_068300.1 coordinate 7,669,148, forward strand.
GGAGTTTGCTTTTATTCTCCATGTTTCTCCAAGTGTTAAAAGGGCATGTTTCATCAGTTCAGGGTTTAAGCGTCACCGAACCTGTACACATGCATGTATCCCGATTATGTTTGTTTCTAAATACATGTGTGACAGCATCCTCAATCGCCAACATCAAATCAGTTTGTTCTCCGTTTAACAGTGATTAGCTGCACGAGTGTCTAGCTTCTGGTATTTGCAGGGTAAGGAAAGGCTATTTTCACCCTCATTGAATGGGAGGATAACAGACAGAAAGAACAACAACATTTTATCGTTTTTTACGTAAAAAGAAAGTTCAGTCCTAGATTGCCATTGTTTTCTTATGTGGGTTGATAATGTCAAAGATACAGACTTTAGCAGATCAAAATGTTTGTCCTCGGTTTAATTCATAGTTTTGTGTTTCGCCAATTCATGACGTCACCCATCCAAAAAAACTAAAATGTTTTTTTTATTTGTATTTATTTTCCTGCGATGGACTGGCGACCTGTCCAGGGTGTCCCCTGCCTTTCGCCCAATGTTAGCTGGGATAGGCTCCAGCACCCCGCGACCCTGTACACAGGATAAGCGGTTGACGATGGATGGATGGATGGTATTTATTTTCATTGGAAGGTTCAACAAAACCTATTTGTTAGTTGAGGGTGTGAGGTCATATTTGTTCTTCGTGTTAACATTATTCATGGTAAAATGTGTTTTTCACGTTACAATAAAAACATCAGCTAAGTTAAATACGGAAGAAAGTTTGGCCCCCGTCAGGTTTTCATCTGGGTAATCTCGCCCAGTAGTAGTTAAAGAGCCCTGATTTTGGGAATCGAGGAGTTCCATTAGGAGCATTTTTGGCATAATGCTGATTAACATAAAAATATATTTTGATTCGCCCCTCCTTTTCATCAAAAAATCTAAAATCGCGGTTACAGTAAGACACTGACAATGGGGCCAATGCGTAACCATTAAAATAATGACAGTATAGCCACATGACGTAAAAAATAACATGACTTTGGTGTGATAAAATGGCTTACTAACCTAATCTGTAAAGTTACATTACAACTATGTTGCCATGACAACTTAACGCCGCAAACCCTGTAATCCCAGTAAACGGCGAATTAAACAGATGTGATGAGGGTGGAGTTGAGCACAGTAGTGAGGAGCAGGACAGGGAGTGTCTCTCTACATCCCTTTGACCCTGTGAGAATGAAGAGTAAAATAAGTCAGGGTAACGGAGGGACATTGCAAACAGCTACATGTCTGTCTCTAATTATGGAATGATTGATAACAAGTTTATGTGTAGTGTATAGAATATGGGTTGCGTTTGTAGGTGTAATTTTGGGACAATTCTTGACACCCCATCTTATAATAATAATTATAATTCCTTACATTTATATAGCGCTTTTCTAGGCACTCAAAGCACTTTACATAGCATAGGGATGATGATGATGCGACGGCAGCCATAGTGCGCCAGAACTCCCACCAGCTATTGGTGGGGAGGAGAGAGTAGAGTGATGTAGCCAATTCAGGGATGGACATTAATATGAGGCCATGATAGATAGGGGCCAGTGGGGGGAGTTTGGCCAGGACACCAGGGTTATACCCCTACTCTTTACAAGAAGTGTCCTGGGATTTTTAATGACCACAGAGAGTCAGGACCTCGGTTTAACATCTCAGCCGAAGGACGGTGCCTTTTTACAGTATAGTGTCCCCATCATTATACTGGGGCATTAGGACCCACACAGACCGTAGGGTGAGCACCCCCTGCTGGCCTCCCTAATACCACTTCCAGCAGCAACCTTGGTTTTCCCCAGGAGGTCTCCCATCCAGGTACTGGCCAGGCTCAACCCTGCTTAGCTTTAGTGGGACCGTACTCATTTTTAAATTGATACATACACTTGATACATTTGTAATGTTGTGATTCAGCTGGTTTCCCCAAAATCACGAAGAGTTATCCACCAATCAGAGAAGTCGATGTCACCATGCAAACGGAAATCATGGCAAATCAGCTCAACGCAAATTACGTAAACCATACGGTCTCTCTACACTATCAAACTACTTTAATATTTAACATTTCATACTATTGTTTTTATAATAGTTATAGATATACTTTTCTCTGTTTTGATTACGTATTTTGCAATGCTCCATGGGATGTATTATTCATTCCCTGATAACATAAGTACATGATTTTCAAATCCCTTATTTTTCTTCAAAACATAGTTGTAATTATTTGATTCGCACCTCAGAGCTGGTGGTTTTGGTTCTTGGATTGGAACACTTTATTGAATCATTTTCCAAAATTCCAATGGAAAAAAACAAATGGGACAAATGCTTCCAGAACCAAAAACCACTTTATTCAATCAACATCCTGAGTTTCTTGAAAGCACAGCTCTCTTTTGCACGATTCCTCTAAATGTTGTGCACAGCGCTGTAGGTGGCTGGCTCAAAGATTAGAGGCGGTATGGGGGGGCTTTTCCGTCACTGATTAATGACCGGGTCTAAAACTGGCACATATATTTAGTCGATGGAGACGGACAGTCGGTCAGACTAAGAGGACTTCACTAAAGGTGTGTGGTTCAAACACAGGGTGATGTTTGCTTATAGTGAGACCCTCGCTGTTTGTCCAAGCCCCCCTTCACACACTCTTAAAAAAACTTGTATGGAAATAGTCTTCCTAAGGAGTGAGGAAAGATTGCTTTAATGCAGATACAGCATACTATATGTCCTACACAGGAAAACAACAGCTTGACAGACTAACTGCTCCATTGTAAGTGCCTCACTGCAACCTTGATTTTATTCTTTTTTATTTAAGAAAAGGAAGAATGAGCCGAAATAATTTATAATGTGGGCAATCCACATTATGCATCAAATGCTGTCGATAACTTGTATTAAATCTGGAAAATTCCTTTAAGGTTAGGAATTGTTCGAATCCCAAACCCCAAGTATAACCAACAGCCATAGCAACCACCATTAATACATATGGAATAGTAAATTAAGTGTTAAGTGTGTGATGGCTTTACATTTTGACAGCAATATATTTTGGAGAGAACCAAATTTCGCAGAACAAAATCTAAAAGTAGCCCACTTTACACTCGCTTTCAGGCAGTTCCACCAACTAAACGTCATGTTAGCAAGTGGATCTAACTTTGCCATTACAAGTTTGGCAGCCAATCAGTTGAGCTGGTGGAAAGCCAGATACAGTAGCGCTGACACTGTGAGAGCAACAACCTCTTATTTCTGGCCAAACATCCGTTAGCATGTGGTAGAGTGATGTTTAATCGCCCTCAGCGTGTGTGTGTGTGTGTGTGTGTGTGTGTGTGTGTGTGTGTGTAGAGAGAGAGAGAGAGAGAGAGGTGTTGGTTGTGTGAGCTGGCAGGTCGTCACAGGCAAAGCCAGCACAAAGTCTTCATCTCATGGGTTATTAGGCGACATAGAGACGGGGCAAAAGAAAAAAGGGTGTTGAAGAAATGCAGACGTCAACGCGAGAGGAGAATTTAGCATCCTCCCCCCGCCATCTCTTCCCATCTAATGAAGGAAACCACTGTTTGTCGTCCGAACAGCTCGTAAAAGAAATATCGCCTGCTTCTATTTGTGCCATGTCCAGGTGACTTTTACATGCTGGAAAAGCCGTGCTATACTGCAAAAAGAGTATTTTTGTCTTGTTTTCTTAAAGCAAGATCAATTTACTTGAAGCAAAATGACAGATATATTGGCTTGTTTTTAGAGAATCTAACAAAATGTTTTAACATTTATTCTCATAACAAGAAAAAAACGATTTGCCATTGGGGTAAGAAACGAAACTTGATTAAAAGGGAAAACAAGTTGATTTTTCTTACCTCATTGGCAAATCGTTTTTTCATGATTTAAGCATTAACCACACCAAATTTTGTCAGACTTAAAATCTTATTCCGTTATTATTTCTTGTTTTAAGGATGCTTAGATATTTTTACTTTAAAATGATTTTTTTTGCAGTGTACTGTAAGCATTGACTAATGGCAGCTCAGTTTCTAAATCTGCTGTCCTATGCCATAATGTGCAACAGTATTTTCCCCATTCATTTGCTCCTTAGGCATTTCAAAACATTCTTCAATAAAGAGTTCTAGACCTCTAGGAATCAAACCAACCAGATCTATGATAAATCACAATGCCATTATGACACGTGCAAGCTGAGGAGATGTCACGTTCAAAACGCAGAATTAAAAGAGAACCGCAACTCAGACGGCTCTTCTCAACTGTACCAAGAAAGTTGTTCTTTGAGGTTACATTGTACTTGTTTAACAAAACCAGAGTAGATTATTTTTGCCGTTGATGTTGCCATGTCATATATTTGGATGACGGAACAATGCCCACACTCTCGGATGAAGTATGTCTGGGAATGTATTTATACTCCTCACATGCATACCTAAAGAACGTACTTTTGTACAGGTTGAGAAGTGCGTTCTTCATCAGTAGAGTATGTACTTCAGTGCAGTTTTGGAAGTTTGGGATTCGCCACTACAATATATACACTCACTGAGAACACTATGGTCTTAATAAAGTGCCCAACGAGGTCTTCTGCTGTTGAAGCCCATCCGCCTCAAGGTTCGACGTGTTGCAAAGATGCTATCCTGCTCACTACAATTGTACAGAGAGGTTATCCGAGTTACCAGAGCCTTTCTGTCAGCTCAAACCCATTCTCCATTGACCTCTGACCTCTGTTCCCCTCCATGTAAACTCTAGAGAATGTTGTGCGTACCAGGAGATCAGCAGTTACAGAAATACTCAAACCAGCCCGTCTGGCACAAACAATCATGGCACGGTCAAAATCACTGCGATCACATTGATTTGGTTGATGTGAACATTAACTGAAGCTCCTGACCCATATCTGCATGATTTCTTGCAATGCACTGCTGCCACACGATTGGTTGATTAGATAATCACATGAATAAGTAGGTGTACAAGGTTTCCTAATAAAGTGCTCCTATTTTTTTTTACCTATTTTTGATAGGCCAGTAAAGAACCACTTGTCTAGACGTACCAAGGTGCCAGAACACAGATAAGAAAATGCAGAATGTAAAATTCAATAATCAGACTGTTTTTATTCACACAGCAGGGAAAGCCTCAGTTAGTCTAAATAACTGTTGTGCTAAAGGCATTCTCTTACAGAAACACTGTCAGAATGAAAGCAGTCTACTAACAGACGAACTGGTCGGGGTGGAGGATCTGGGTTGGCAGCGGACCTGCTAAAGGTTGTCTTCTTTTCACCACCTCATAAAACTGCACACAGAGCCATTGGCAACATGGAATTTCTCTGACTCTGAGAATTCAGAGCTGCAGACTGTTCTAAACTTAGCTCGACTTGTAAAGTGATGTCCACTCTACATTTATGCATTTGGCAGATGCTTTTATCCAAAACCACTTACAGTGCATTCAAGCTATACAGTTTATTAGTATGTGTGTTCCCTGGGAATCAAACCCTTTCCATTGCTAGTATCATGTTCTAGATGTTCTTTACAATAAAAAACATTAAATTATAAAATACTTCATGAAATGATTTCACAATAGCGATTTTCTTTACTGTGTTGATGTATTTCCAGTTGATGGTAAGTTGGGGCATATCAAACAGCCAAAATCCTTTAGTTTACATTAAATCCCTGCAAAAGCATGATTTGCTACTTGCTATTGCTAATCAGAAGCAGGTGGTATTAGGGGGAAGGTCATTCTCATGAGAGGTGGGTATTAACGCACTACCTTTACTCCGTTACATTTACTTCAGTAACTTTTTGGATGTCTTTTATGTTGGGCACTTTTCACTCTTACTCGAGTACATTTCTGATGAAAAAAATTACTTTTACTTCATTACAATGGGCAGCATTTAAGTCATTACATTATTTGTTAATAAATGTGTAATTTTGAAGAGGTGCCGGGCTGTGAGTGCGTACGGCTGGCCCCCAATCTGAGTAATCAGCCGAGAAAAGGGATAAAGCCGAGCCGGATGCGGCAGTTCGGGAGAGAGAGAGCCACATGCAGCTGCTGTGGGTGTTATGTTTGAGTCTTTTTAAGTTTTGATTAAACATTATTTTGATAGTTCGTCCAGTGCCTGCCTCATCATTGCCCATTTTAACCCTGTTACAGGGTAAATGGTCTGCACTTATATAGCGCCTTTTTAAGCCTTAACGGTATTCAAAGGGCTTTACACTGTGACTCATTCACCCATTCATACACCAATGGCAGCAGAGCTGTCATGCAAGATGCTAGCCTGCCATTGGGAGCAACTTGGGGTTCAGTGTCTTGCCCAAGGACACTTCGGCATGTGGAGTCATGTGGGCCGGGATTCGAACCACCAACCCTGTGATTAGTGGCCAACCTGCTCTACCACCTGATCCACAGCTGCCCCTCTTATTGGTCCCGAAACCGGGGAGGGAGTCTTAAACCACTGCCGTCCACCCAAAGGAGCAGCCATAACCGTCCACCGGGGGAAGGAGGATTGGCTGCCAGCTACTGTCAGCCACCTGGATATTGAAGAACGGCCACCGTCCGTGTGGGGAGCAGGGGCTCGCTGCCGGCCACCTGGAGCAGTGGAGCCACTGCCAGGGGCAGAGGGGCTCGCTATCGGCCGCCAAAATGCAGAGGGGCATTCCATCTGCCAGGGGTCTGAGGGCTTGCTGCTGTACACCCGAGGAGGTGCGGCTGACATCCACCAGAGTGTGGAGGAGTGGTCGAGGACCAGGCGACAGCGTGTCTAGGAACAGTCAAGCAATTCGTTTTTCTCTCTCTCTCCTCTCACTCTCTAGCTGTTGCTCCGCCTAGCTTTTTACCTCTCCCCATTTCCCTCCCCTTGTCTCCCCCCATGTATCAAAAGGATACATGAGCACTGGTCATATCCTCTGGTGCTGGCATCAGGAAGTGATGAACTCTCTCTTTATGACTCTTCCAAAATCAGCGGCGCAATGCAATGAGTTATGTTGATCTTCTCCAAGTTAACAAGATAATTTTTCCAAATCTCTCAGAATGAATTGTGAGCCAAAGGGATGGAGATGCTCACCTTCTCTTGCAAGGTGTTTTAACACATAGTTGACACACACAGGGGAGGATGAGGCACCACAGAGATGTACTCTCATGTGGAATGTTTGTGGCTGTGAGCTGAAATCAGCATTTTCTCACCATGGAAAACAAAGGTAGCCTCGGTCTGCTTCATAAACATAAAACTGATGGAACATTTACATTTATGCATTTGGCAGACACCTTTATCCAAAGCGACTTACAGAGCCCTTATTACAGGGACAATCCCCCCGGAGCAACCTGGAGTTAAGTGCCTTGCTCAAGGACACAATGGCGGTGGCTGTGGGGCTAGAATCAGTGACCTACACCACCACCACTCCAACCATCCTTTCGCTATCACACGTCAGGGCTACATGGTGCTGTCTGAATCATAAAAGGACACCAGTCAGTTCATCAGGTCAGGACCTAGGAGTAGATTGTCATTTAGGCTGGTCCCTTTGTATTTGGCAGAGCAGTAGAATTTCTTCCATTGAGATTTCATAAAATCCTTCACAATAGAGTTGCAAACTATGATCCAAACCAAACAGCTCTGAGGTCAATCAGAACACTATAAACTTTGATTTAAAGCAAAAGATTATTTAAAAATCAGACAAAAAGACAAAGGTCCAAAACTGTGTACTAAACGTCGATCTACAATCCCATGAAACACCGTGAATGATATAATAAAGGAAAAAATATATAAAAACATTGATTTCGGAGTTAAAGTTGTTGGTTATAAGTACAGACACACTTGATTTAATTCTACAGCAAAATATTCAGATATTTACAAATACACCGATGAGGCAAAACCTATGCCTAATATGATCCTCTATGTACTCGACCTGCCGAGGCATGGACTCGACAAGACCCCGGAAGGTGTCCTGTGGTATCTGGGACCAAGATATTAGCAGCAGATCCTTCAAGTTCTGTAAGTTGCGAGGTGGAGCCACAGTGGATCGGACTTGTTGGTCCAGCATCTCCCACAGGTGCTAAATCGAATTGAGATCTGGGGAATTTGGAGGCTAGGGCAACACCATGAACTATTCAACATGTTCCTCAAACCGTTCCCGAACAATGTGTGCAGTGTGGCAGGGTGCAGTATCCTGCTGAGAGAGGCCACTGCCATCAGGGAATACCATTGCCATGAAAGGGTGTACCTGGTCTGCAACATTATTTAGGAAGTTGGCACATGTCAAATTGATGTCGACATGAATGGCTGGACCCGGGTTTCCCAGCAGAACATTGCCCAGAGCATCACACTCTCTCCACCAGTTTGTCGTCTTCCCACAGTGCATCCTGATGCCATCACTTCCGCAAGTAAATGGAGCACATGTCCACGTCATGTAAAAGAAAATTAGACTCATTGGACCAGGAGACCTTCTTCCACTGCTCCAAAACGCCCCCCATTTGTAACCTAATGCCCCCCTCTCTACTATTTTGCTCTCAGCGCCCCCTGGCATCCTTTGAACACCCCCGTAGAGGATTCCCTGATCTAAAACAAGCCATTTAATGACAGCATCATCCAGGAGGTTACATCATTTTGGAGGGGAACAACAGCACAAACATTAGCCATTATTAGCAATGGATTTGATGAATTCAAATTGTCTAGTTGTCTAGTCCCACTCTAGAACATTACATCCTGTTTTTTCAACAACAAAAAAATATTATTTCAAAAATGATAATTATATAAAAAGAATCAAGTTTATACTTTATATGTGAGTTAAGTTGCTCCCTTAGTGAAAAATGGCTACTGTTAGCCCTTTTTCTATCCTTTGAAGCACCCTGTTAATGTTCTCGTGATTTTGTAAATCATCTTATCGTAGAAATAAGTCGTTATCATTACAGTTTAAATGCATTGCCCAGACAATATATCTAAAAGTCTGCTATACTGTTTTATATAAATACTTCCTTGTATTCAAGGAGTTCAAAAGGCACTGCATAACAGGAAGGACCAAATGATAATTATTTAAAAATCACCATTTATCAGCCAAATGCATAGAGGGTGTTGATAGAAGTCTTATTAATTCATCATTTGGCTTTAATTAACTCTGTGTCAAGGTTCTTTGCTAGTTAAAGTAATACGAAACAGCACAATACTGATCTGTCGAAGACAATGTTGTTATAGAATAGCAAGATGGATGTGTGTGTTTGTGTGTGTGTGTATCTCAATGAGTGTGTGTTTGTGTGAGTCTGTTTACAGACTGCTTGTGTTTACATTCCGGGGAGTTGGTCCTAGCGTCAGAGGCTGCAGTAAATGAATGAAAGGAAATGCTTTATTCTGCTCCGTAATGGAAAAACACTCCATGGATTTACCTGTGGTTAAAATGAAAGGTTGCGTTTGGTGCCATGAAGCTGCCGTTCGCCAGCTCGCACCAAGATGGCACAAAGCCATTAGAGGAGACCCTGGGAAAAGTTATGAAACTCGCTAATTGAGTCATGACTTATGGTGTCTTATGTCTTATGATGCCTGCTGGGACATAGACTATTCAAATCTATTCTGAAATAATGTTTGTGATCTGTTTTGTGAAACAGAAGTGATTCTGTTCCAGCAACAAAAAAAAATGTAATCCATCCAATAATGACTTTTTGATCTTAAAATCATCAGAAAACTTCACACAAGTTGCTCCGTGATTGACCCTGTTTGTCTGGATGCAGTACTTGAGATGTTCTCAATTTTACTTTGAGTCGGATACTTGATGGAAACATCCTCAGGCACGGACGCTTTTCATGTCTGGATTTTGGCATTGCTCATCCCTGTCTGTCGGATGTGCCTCGAGGGAAATTAGATAGCGATCAGTGATTTCGTCAGAGACATCCCTCGTCATACACTTGGACATTGTCAAAAGAAATTCAGACATTTTAATAGGCTTATTTGGTTGCCCGAGCATGCTTTAAATATCAAAGGTATGATAAAGCGATAAAGGCTGTCTTTTAATATAATTAGCATGACGCTATGGCTTATGAATGAAATGAAGAGATTACGGGACGGGTGTATTTGTTCTAGAACAAGTTGTCATCTCGATTAGCTCTCTGATATCAGTCCTTGAAGCAACTAAAGCTTTTTTGTAAAAGAGATTGAATCCCTGTTGAAAAGACTAGCAGACAATCTGTTGTGTTTTCGATGCTGGTCACAATTCATTGCTGGTTCACCATATAAAATAAAAATGGAAAGAAAACTCCCATTAATTTTTTCCATAGGTTAATAATTTTTTTATTGACAAAACTACCGCGAGCTCCAAGGTTGTTCGTTGATGGTATATGCTTCTGCTGAAGCCATCAATCCGCAATATTTAAACTTTGGAAAATGTGTTTAATAGTGGAATTCCTGGTGAAGAACTTCACTACCCATGATCCTGAAGAGGAACGCTTCACCAATCAGAGAATCGTGGTCAACAAAATGCACCAAAAGAGCTCCGCAAGTCTCCCTACACTCTCAAAGTAGTTGTATACACTGATGAGCCAAAACATTATGACCACTCACAGGTGAAGCAAATAAAGTTGATCGTCTCCTAACAAGGCCACATGTCAAGGTCTGGGTAGATTAGATGGTAAGTGAACAATCAGTTCTCGTAGTCAGTGTGTTGAATGCAGGAAAAATGGGCCTGAGCGTAAAGACCTGAGCGACAAGGGCCAAATTGTTATGGCCAGATGACTGGGTTACAGTATCTCTGAAATGGCAAGGCTTGTGGGGTGCTCCTGGTCAGCAGTGGTGAGTACCTACCGACAGTGGTCCGAGGAGGGACAAACCAAAAACCGGCGATAGGGTGTTGGGCGCCCAAGGCTCATCGATCTGGTCCAAACCAACAGAAGGTCTACTGTGGCACAAGTCACAGATAATTTTAATGATGGTTACGGTAGGAATGTGTCACAACACACAGTGCATCGCACCCTACTGCGTTTGGGGCTGCATAGCCACAGACCGGTCAGAGTGCGCATGATGACCCCTGTCCACCATTGAAAGTGGTTACTATGGGCATGGGGTCAGGTTCCTCTTTGCATTAAAACGTTTATCTAGACTTGGGAGTATATCAGTTAGTTTTCAATTATACGGGTTGGAATGCGTTTGTACCGTGGTTCATCTGATTTTGAAGTCTAGCGACGCATCTGAAGTATCTGATTTAGCAGCGTCAATCACACAGGCGGAGGCACAACCTCGGCTAATGCACCTGTATGGCTCTGTAGACGGATACGGCTCAATGGACAGAGCAGCGCGAGCGCAAAGAAGGTGCGTTTTTACTCGCAGAGGCTCCTAAACGACACTAACTGCACTTTAGGCAGAACTTGATTGATAATTAATATTATCGTATCACTACTTCAGCTCTATTACATTTGTCATAGGCTACGTTAGGGGTGTGAGGGAAGATAATTCATTTATGTTACAACTTATAAATATTTATATTTTGTATTTATTGGTTTTACATTTGTTTAGAGCAGGTTTATGGGACATAATTAAAAAAATGCCATTGTTTGTTTTATAGAAATCATCACCTAACCATGGTAGTGAAGAAGATCCATGTGTCCATGTGATTACTATGGTCCTGTTACAAATACCATTGTTCAAAATATTAAAATAAATAATTAATGAATGAATTACAATTTTCAAAACGGCAAATGCAAAATACAGTATCTCAAAATCATAGCTGTAATGTAGAGCATTTCAGTGGGACAAAATATGCAATATTATTGGTCTTTTCACTTATTTTTGAAATATATGAACAATATCACTTTTATTATTCGTTTCTGTCTTTGCATTTTCATTTTTAAGGTCCCAGATAAAGCCCTCCGTCTCAGACTCATGACGTGTCAGCCTGCTGAATTTATGACCAAAAATGATGCAATGCATTGAAGTTGCATCAAGCAAATTAAGCAAATAACACAAATATTGAGTTTTGATTTGCTTTTGTTTTTTCACTTCAAATTATGAAGCACGATTCATCAAACAAGGTTGAGAATGACTGTTTTAGTAAATAAAGTGACAATGTTCAATAAAACAATAACAATTTCCCCAAAGAAAACATGTTTTATTTTAAACATTTCAATTAGAAAAGGAATATAATGCAATATTTCTTCATGAATTGCCAGTTTTTTGATTTTAGAAGTTAGTACAGTAGATAGCACCTGTGGAGATGACAAAAATGGCAAATTCCGCTCAAACAAAAATAGTTAAATAAGAGTTTCCACAAAGATATTTTGGTGCCGGCCAACGTGTCTGAGAATTGTAAAGTTTACCAGACAAATTGGACAAATCTGGTCATCTCATTTGTCTATTTATTTGTGCTGTAACATGATGGACTATACATAATGCGATATAATAATGAAGTCAAATGAACAATAAACATTTGGTCATTATAGCATTCATGCATTCATGTAATTAGCATCTAATAATAACAATAATAAAACAGAAGGCAAAGCAAAGGCTGTTTTAATGCGATTCTGAAGTGAGATGTGAATGGGCTGCTTTTGTCATCATTGGGATGGTGTTACACTGTACCAAGTGTGCCGCACAAGCCCTCAAAAGTGAAGCCAAAACGTCTTGATCGCCCCCCGGTGACTGGTCCTAGTATAGGTCATAAACCCCTGCCTCCCCATGTTACTCAACGGGACGTGAGACCAACTAAACAATTAAATTACACTTCACATATCTTTTTTCCAAAGATAGTTTCTATCACGTTGATGTAATTTCAAGTGTTTGTTTTCAAAATATGTTTGTTTTTAGTTTTTTGATGCTATAAAAACGGTGCTGTGACATCATGATTGACAGCTGTGATTGACAGGTTCTCTGAGCGAAGTAGTCACTGAAGCACCAACTGACTTTTTTCGGGATCTTCGGAGGACTGAGGAGATTGGAGCTTTAAATGTAATATCTAAATTTCTATAATTAATTATTTCACACCGTCATAAGTCAAAAGTCAAAAGTGCAGGGGCGTGTGCTTGCGATTGATTCAGCGAGAGTGAGGCGGGGCCTTGATTTCGCGGCTTTACTTCCTGCTCACTACTGCGCAGGTCTGGTCCCGAAATCGCAACTGCTCAGACTCAAGTCCCAAGATGTCAGCGCCATATCGGGACACTGGCGGCTTCAGTTCTCACCAATGGAAAAGAGCAAAGGGGCGTCGGCCATCTTTTTTTACAGTCTATGCACTTTACACTTATGGCATCAACTAAAGGGCTTGAATTTGTCAGACATTGGGACGTTTTAACAATCAAAAACAAGTAACAGAGACTCAAAGTAAAATTATTTCAAACTCACCCCAATGTTGACCTGTTTGTAATATTGTGATTCAAAGAAACTAACTAATCTGATTTCCACCTTTAAAAATTGTGCGTTTAACATTTTCTCCAATATATTAAAGGAAAATTCCAGGTTTAATACGTTAATAAGTTAAGCTCAGTCAATAGTCCCACCGGCCTGCTCGGTTCTCCCGATGACCCTGATCGGCCCAAAAGTGCTTCGGTCCACCGGGAAAATGCCCGGTATTCCAGATTACCAGTCCAGCCCTGAATACATAGTATCAGTTTTCGTGTTCCCTAAGAAATGCATTCTGCTTTTATAGAAATGTTAACATGTTTTAAAAATGAGGTGCATTAGGCCTGGGTTAACCTAACCCTAACACGTCTATGGGATATTTAGTAAGTCCAATTGTAACATCATCAGTCCAATTGCTTAAAAAAGTAATAGCACAGAAACCACATGACTTAAGGTACAATAGTTCCCTATAATAATGTTTAGCACCATGTCTAAGTGTAACACCAACAGAAGTTCTTTCCTAAGAGCTGATATTCCTGGCGCCTGCTCAGTCTGCCCTAAAAAAAAGGGGAAGAAACTCCAAAAGACTTCTCGATCCCAGAAGAGCAACATTGTAGACATCATTTGAGGCATGTTGTTTATATTATGAGCCAATAAATAAATGGGCTCTTGGAGAGGTCGGGGTCGGAGAGGGTGTGTAGGGAGAATCCAGGCTCGATGCGTGTGTGTGTTCACTGTTGATTACAGTATGAATGAAAGCAGAAAAAGAGCATTAAGCTTTTAGGTTGTTTAGAGGCAATGTATGTGCCATTTTGTCACCACAAAAGCTTCATTACAGTTTCATGGAAAACTTTCATTAAAGGAATAATTCACCCTTAGAATGAAATCATGATTTCCTTACCCACATGTTGTTCCAGACCCATCCGTATAATGAACGTTAATGGGGAACTGGGGCTGTCAAGCTCCAAAAGACCAAAAAACTCTGTTAAAGAGTAATTATATTATATTCCACATCAAAGTCATTGTTCAAGGATAATCTTGCCCGCCATCGAAGCTCTGAAATGGACAACGATAATGGCACCGCTAATGGCAAGTTGCTTTGGTTCTTGTTAGTCACCTTTTCTGCATTGCGCAGTGTTGTTTTGTGGTCCGTTCTGCATAACACGACGGCTCTTTTTAGCTTATCGTGACCATTCGGCACGTTTCGCGACCGACCCATCAGCCCGCTCGGTTCTCCTGACCGCCAGTCCGCCCCTGATCGGCCCCAAAGTACGTCAGCCCACCGGGGAAATGCCCGGTATGCCAGATTACCAGTCCAGCCCTGTTTGAATCCATTGGTGCTATATTTAATTTAAGAGTTGTTTTGTGACAGGGCAGAGGGCGGGGCGGGTCGTGATTTTACACACCCCTCCCTCCGCCCTGTCACATGGATTAACTGATTCATTCAAAAGAATGATTCACTCACAAACTGGACATCACAATTTCATGGACTGGTCTCTTCCCTACACAAAGCTATCAGATGGCTTTAGAAGACAGAATATAGTCATATGGACCTCTTTAATGGTGCTTTTTAGTCATTTTGGAGCTTGATAGACTTTTCACTTACATTACAAGACAATGAGTGAACAGGATGTTCTTAAAAAAAAGTAAGAAAATCACATTTTATGTTCACACAGAAGACAGAAAATCATACAGATTTTGAACGACATGAGGGTGAGTATGGAAGCCGTGGAGTGCCATTTAAAAAAAGAAGGAAAAATTCAATGATCAATCTATTAATTTGAAAATAAAAACATGAATAATTAAAGCAATTTATAAATGGACAAATTTAAATTTGCTTATTTAATTCATGTTTAAAAATTCATATGTGTATATTTAACAATAAAATTACGCATTGATAATTCATGTTTAAAATACACAATTTAAAAATGGTTTATTAATGTGCTATTTTATTGTTACATTTAATTGCATTTTAAACATTTAATATATGATTTATAATGCATAATATTTATTGTTAAATATACATATTTATTTTTTTTATTAAATAGGGACATTTAAATGTGTCTATTCATTTGTCCATTTATAAATTGGTTTATATACTCACATTTTTATTTTTAAATTAACACATAGATCGATCATTTATTTCTTCCTGCTTTTTTAATTGGCACTCCGTGGCTTCCATAGGCGAGTAAATAATGTCAGTATTGTCATTTTTGGGTGAACTATCCCTTTAATAACGGATTTGTGTACTGTGTGTGTGTTTTTGCTCTTGGTGTTCTTGAGAATTGAAAGGGCATTAATTTGAAGGAAAATGTGACTCACTGGGTTTTATACTGACATTGCGGCTGCTGAGCCCTGAATGTCTGAGCACTGATATCGATAAAGGCGCCACAACAAATGGAAGGAAGTCTCATGAAAAGAATTAATTCCCCTGAGTGGAAAACAATGTGTTGCAGACCTAGAAATGAATTTAAATGAATGCAACAACCCATTGTGCATCAAGTTTAAGAAATGTTAAAGTTCAAAGGATTTTAAAATATGCCACCAAGACTCAATGACTTAGGGGAGAATGGGGCTTGTTGTCACGAGGGCATTATCTCAGTAACGGTAAGATTTAGAGTCAAATGCCCAATTGTGCAAATGTGTGTTTTCTCTTGCAAAGGTTTTAGATGTTGGTTTCAAAATCCTAGGATGATTTTTGTGAAATATAGCCTCCAACTACAAATATCATCTTATCATCGTTATTCTATAGCTAAGTGAACCACACTAAAGGGGCTTTTCCACTGCACGGTACATCTCGACTCAACTCGCTTTTTTGGGGTTTTCCACTGTGGAAAGTACCTGGTCCCTGATACTTTTTTTAGTACCACCTCGGTCGAGGTTCCAAGTGAGCTGACCCGATACTAAATGTGACGTCAAAATCACTGCAGATCACTGATTGGTCAGGGAGAATCGTCACTACCAGCGTCACTGTATTTGCGACACGGGCCATCAACCCGCTAGTTTTAAAGTTAGCAACAGTGATAGCAATATCATTTGTTCACATGCCTTTCGAATTGTGAAAAAAGAAATGGCTGTGCGCAAAACCACGCCGTGGTCAATAAACGAGGTGCAGACGGTCCACTCGATAGCGATGAGCGAAACGATAAAGTCTCTCAGAAAGTGTCTCAGCTGTTGGCCGCACACGGCTACCACCGGACCTACCAACAGTGAAGGGAAAAGTAAAAAACACTTAAAAGTGACTACAGAACCATCAAGGAAAAGTAGAAGTGGTTCGAACAAATGGACACACTCTAAACCGCCGAGCAATGGGAGGGAGAGTGCCCTGGACTGGCGTTGATCCATGATGGAGGATGGTACGTTTTGTTACGTTAACTCTATATTCTGCTTGAAAGCTTCACTTTATTTAGTTGAGCAGCTACTGGAAGCTTCTAAAACAACCAGGCAAATTTAACTGTTACACTTGTGTAAAATCCCCATGCAACAACTGCTTTATGCAGCACAATGAGCTAGTAGCTAACAGCTAGCGGTCGTGTTATTGTTTTGGTCAGTTTGTGTCGTGTTTAAGATGATGTCACGGCAGTAGAAGCGGCGCAACTATGACGATCAGCCTATAATCCCGCCCACGTTGATGCAGCACTAAACTGCAGTGGAAATGCAAGCTCAGAAAAGTAAAGTGAGTCGAGTTAAGGCAAGTCGAACCGTAATGGACAGTGGAAATGTGTCATAAAAAACCACATTGGCTCACATTAAATGGATAGTTCACCTAATAATGGATATTCAGTCATTGGGGTGTTCAAGCAAAAACTCATTTGTTTATCCAAAATATAAAAGGGTATGCTATTAAATGTCAGGTTAACGCAGGTTGTCTCAATAATATTAGAGAAATGTATTAATAACAATCCATATTTTTATGTTACGTTTTAAATTTTTGCTGTGTCATTATTTATAATGTGTTTCATCCTTGTGTTTTACTGTTTAAATGAAGTTCAAAGCCTCTTATAAGCTGTTTAATGACCAGTTCTATTGTGACAGCTTTCCCCATATAGTATGAAAACATGCCCCAATTAAAGACCAAGTTGTCCACCAAAAGGTCAATAATGGTGGAAACTTGTATGGTATGTGGCTATACAGAAATGGACATTCAAAAACAATCCTACCTATATAGATTCTCCCTCATGTTTAAAATTCCTGTCATATAATCCCACTTGCTGACTGACATCAACGTGAATAAGCCGATGGTTTTCTCCAGCAACCCTGCAGTTTTTTGTTTTTGTCTTAAAACTACTGTGTCAGACGTTACCTGCAGGGCTGCTGACAGATGATATCGCACCAACACAAATACCAACAAAACTCTGACAGCTTGTTTGAGAAAAAAACAAATGCCTAATTAAAGAGGACGAGGCTGAGCCTGGCTTCATTAAGATTTGAGAAGCTGGAGAAAAATGGCCAGAGTTTGCGTTTATGAAGCTAAATTAATTTAAGTGTTCACGTGGCATTGGTGAGCATCCTCTCAGGGATGCAGGATCGAGTCTGGCCTGTTTTGTCCCAATTCCATTTGTCTTTCCTTCCCTCCACTTTCCCATTTTTCTACACTATCCAATCAATTAAATGGCAAAAAACCCATACATACACTACCGGTCAAAAGTTTTGAAACACTTGACTGAAATGTTTCTCACGATCTTAAAATTGTTTTATGCTTAAATGTTTGAAATTCGTTTTGTAGACAAAAATATAATTGTGCCACCATATTCATTTATTTCATTACAAAAATACAATTTAATTAAAATAAAAAAGGTTTAGAAATTGATGACTTGGACCGAATAATTAAGAAAAGCAGCCAATAAGTGCCCAACATAGATGGGAACTCCTTCAATACAGTTTAAAAAGCATCCCAGAGTGATTCCTCAAGACGTTGCTTGAGTTCAAGAGTTCATGTCTGCAAATTAGGCAAAGGGGAACTACTTTGAAGAGGCTAAAATATACCACAGTTTGATTTATTTTGTTTTTTCTTTAGTCACAACATAATTCCCATATTTCAGTTTATGTTATTCCATTGTTGTGATGACTTTAATATTATTCTAAAATGTGAAAAATAAGCGATGGTGGTGATTGGTGGTCAAGGCTGTGGGTTGCTGACCTGAAGGTTAGGGGTTCAAGCCCCAACACTGCCAAGATGCCACTGTTGGGCCCTTGAGCAAGGCCCTTAACCCTATCTGCTCCAGGGGTGCCGTACCATGGCTGACCCTGTGCTCTGACCCCAGCTTAGTTGGGATATGTGAAAACATGGGGCAGCGGTGGCTCAGTGGTTGAGGCTCAGGGTTACTGACCAGAAGGACGGGGGTTCATGCCCCAGCACCACCAAGATGCCACTGTTGGGCCCTTGAGCAAGGGCTGACCCTGCACTCTGACCCCAGCTTAGATGGGATATGTGATATGAGCTTAGAAACATAAAAAACTAAAGCACAGGGTAATGCACAAAATTAACTCTTGAGTCTATGTAAAGGCCATCACATTTGTATTATTTCACATTTTATTATTCAGAAAAACAAATAGTGAAACTTGGCTTTTTATAAAATGCGCTATTTCCGTGTTTAGAGATTTCACGTACATACACACATACCAGCTTGATATGCTTCAGAGTTTCTCTTACCGCTTCACAGTTACTTTCCAACTTAAAAACAGATCCTTGTCTGTTGGTTTGCATAACTCCAACAAGAAATGTAAGCGCAGCGTAGTTCTAGCGGGAAGACTAGCAGCTGTACATCATCGCACCATTAGCTGGGTAACTCCTAGCCAATCACATGTAAGCCGTTGCTTTATAAGTCGGCTCACAATCACATTGCTGTTTCAGTGTGCTAACATGGCAACCTCCACCACCCCACCACCACCTGTTGAGTCCCGTCCTGCATGGGGGTAGGCTCCTCGCCCCTGCCTCCTATCTCCGGCAGGATATGACAGTTCAGAGTACAACTTCTTCGGACCTCCAGACGGGGATTACGCCAAAGAGAGACATTCATTTTCTGTTTTATAGTCATCAAATAAATGTCATCTTAAATTTCACTCAAGTCTTCCTGATAGAAGCGAATATCAATAGAGTAGAATTCAATAATAATCCAAATATTACAAGTACTGATAGTGCTATACTAGACTTTGTTTCAAAAGCACAGACGGCCTCACGGGGCTGGGCGAAATGACGATAAGTGTCAACCGATAGAGATTTCGCAAAATCCTGTATATCGTGATATGTAAATATCCAAGTGCACAGCGTTGGCTTATCTATCAGTGCGCAGGGCTTCACATGAGACTGAGAGAATTGAAGAAACATGAACAGGGTTTTTCCGGCATTGAATTTAATGACCTTCATCACACGTTTGGCACTTTAAAAGCACTAAATCTTCTCATCTGACATGCGAATGTTTCCGGTGACTGTGGTGAATGGTGACTATGGAGCTCCGAAGTGCACGTGAGTCCAGCAGGCTTTTCGATATTTGTGCTCCAGAGACAGGAGAGCTCAGTGCGGGATCTCTCGTGCTACTCAAAAATGTTTGACACAGGAAAACCCCAAATGAAGAAAGAACTCTCCACATAACAGGACGACTACCAGACAGGTCAAGAAAATGAAGAGGAGCTTGATATGTGGTGCGACATCTGTGGTCTGGACGAAGATAATCACTCATAATACAAGCAATATGTTTTACCACCTCAAAATGAAGAACGCAAAAGTATATTATGATATCCAAAAGATGAACGCGTTCATTTGGTTATTTATTTATTTTATTCAAGTGTTTATTTTCGTTGGATATATTTTTACTTATGTTTTCTTTTCTTTGAGAAGATCTTAAGTTTCTTGAGCAAAGTTTATAATAATAATAATAATAATAATATTGCTCAACAAGGTGTACTGTTATGTTTCACATTTTGGTAAGGTTAATTTTTTAAAACAAATAGATTTTTATTTATTTATATAATTATTTTTACATTGTCTTGTTCCAAATAAAGTTTGGAAAAAGCTTTAATTTATAAAGTATTTAATTCACTAACTGGGGTTCCAAGAATAGGTATTAAAATATGGTTATTTATTATACAGTATAAACCTATTTTTATTGATTTTCAAGAAAACTTTAACTATATCGTGATGTACTGTATATCATTATTGTGATATAAAATAATGGTCATATCGCCACCCCTATAGCATCATATGTTCTTCTCTTATTCAACACCTCTACGATACACATCCACAGCACTCGCTAGAGGACTGCGAAATTTGATGAGAGATTTGGAGAAAAAGTATTCAGCACTGCTCATGACAGAAAAATATGCAAAGAAAAATCAATTTGCGATATTTGAGATAAAGTGTTTTTAATAGTCACCTAGTTGGCGCAGAACAAGTACTTGATTAGTCGATTAGCCTTCTCATCTAGAAGTTTTCAGACATTTAAAAAAAATTTAAATAAACTTCATTATCTATAAATTTCATAATATTTCCGATTTAATAACAATTAAGCTCAATCGCCAGCATTTGTGGTAAAATGTTGATTATCACAAATAATAATTTCACCTCGAATTTCATTTCTTTACAAAAGCAAGTGAATGGGGCCAATTTTTGGAGGGTTTAAATGACCGAAATGTGAAGCTTATAAATGTATTAAAGCACTTACATAAATTATTCTGTAAAAACTTGTGTATTATTTGAGCTGTAATGTTGTTTAAATGATTTTTTCTTAGTGTGAAGTGTTTTAGGGGTTATGGCTGAACATAGTTGAATGAAGTTGGATATAACTTTACACAGAAAAGATTAGTAATCAATTTTATCACACTATAATCATGTTTACATGCATATGGTTTTTGTCTTGTGGCTATACTTTTGAAACAGTGAGTATTTTAATGTTTAAGGATTGGCCACATTCCCTTCCATTGTGCCTCACTGAAGCTCGGATGTTTGCTCTTTTTAAAGAAGTCAAAATAAAGTTGTGTTAATCAACATTACACCACAAACTCCGTCAATTGAGCTTAACTTGTATTGAACCTGGAATATTCCTTTAAGGAAACAGAAATTCTCCTCTAATGTTGACTTAGTTTGCTCTCTTTCCTGAATTGAAACACCTCTGGCCACCTCATCTCTGCTAAGTTTGTCTACTAGCACCCTGTTTTGCCATCTGTTTTGGCAGAGGTGAAGCCAATCTCTGGACCCTTGCAAGCAGAGGCCAAAATTAACTCTCTACCACATCTGTCAGTGGCTGGTGAATTGAAAATAGTAACCCATCATTAATATTTATTGGATATGAATCTATATTTCATTTAACTCTATATTTACTTCTGTTCCTGTAAAAATGCACTTATTTCCCTTCTTAGGAAAGAAAACAAAACAATATGTAAAAATATAATGCTTTACTAACATTTTCCAAACAAAGCCTTCCACAGTAATAAGATAGAAATGCCCTAAAATAGCCCCAATTCAAGTAATATTAAACACTTCGCTAAGTCTTAATGGAGGTTGACTAATTTAAATAACTAGTTCCCTTATAGGTTGCATATTCATTGCAATGGCCATTAAATCTCTTAAACTCTCATCATCCACAATATTAATCAGATGACAGACTGTGCTACAGCAATCGTGAAACTGCATTCAGGGGCGGCAATGCCAGCGCAAAGCGTCGCTTTGAACTCCACATGAAAAGCGCTTGCAGACAAAAACGTCTCATTCTGCATTTTCGTGATAGTTAGGCCTTGACGTGCTTCTGTGGTCATTCAATTGTGCATTACAGAGGCAGCAGAGTACTTGATTTTTGTCACAAGTCCCATCTGAGCTTGTTTTGTACAACAAATAGCATTAAGAGGTCCTTTCTCCATCATTTGATAACTGAAGCAGAATATCTGTTGTGTGTGTGACCTTCATCACATGCATACACATAACAAAGTTTCCGATCAGTGTTTATGCTGAATTAATGGTAAATACGCTAACAGAGCACTTTATTAGCAACAGCTGTACACCTATTTATGTGGTTATCTAATCAACCAATCATTTGGCAGCATCACAATGCATAAAATCATGCAGATACAGGTCAGGAGTTTCAGTTAAGGTTCAAATCAACCATCAGAATGGGGAAAAAGATGATCTCAGTGATTTGCACTGTGGCATGATTGGTGGTGCCAGATGGGCTGGTTTGAGTATTTCTGGGATTTTCACACACAACAGTCTCTAGAATTTACTCAGAATGATGCCAAAAACAAAAAACATCCAGTGAGCGGCAGTTCTGCGGACGGAAACGCCTTGTTGATGAGAGAGGTCAACGGAGAATGGCCAGACTGGTTCGAGCTGACAGAAGGACAACGGTAACTCAGATAACCACTCTGTACAATTGTAGTGAGCAGGACAGCATCTCAGAATGCACAACACGTCGAACCTTGAGGCAGATGGGCTACAACAGCAGAAGACCACGTCGAGCAGTTTATTAGGACTATAGTGTTCCTAATAATGTGCTCAGTGAGTGTATTCGATAAATGTGTTTTCATTGTCGTTTATGTGCATGTCTTCTTAATGAACAAAAAATGGATCCACCTCAAGTGAGCATATGAGCTGTTTAATGCACATTTTGGAAACTTAATTTGCATCTTGGTGTTTTTATCTGGAATTTTGTATGCAATATCCTATAATTCACATAATGGAACACATGGATGGAACCCAGCTAGTGTCTCAACTGAAACTTTACAAACTACTCTGGAAAAATACATCATGTGAGCGGTAGAGTTATAGCAGTGGTATGTTCAATTTAGTGTACATTATTAAGCATTAATACACATGTAGGGGAGTGTGGGGCACAAACTAATGCAGGTTTAAGAGTTTAAGAGTTTCCACACAAACTGGTATGATGAACCTACATTTGTTTAACCATTGCCACAAAAATACTAGTGCCAAAATTCAAAAAGCCTTGGAAGATATCGGCAAAATTTAACAATAGCAAAATTTCACATGAAAGATAGTTTTACATTTACATTTATGCATTTGGCAGACGCTTTTATCCAAAGCCACTTACAGTGCACTTATTACAGAGACAATCCCCCTGGAGCAACCTGGAGTTAAGTGCCTTGCTCAAGGACACAATGGTGGTGGCTGTGGGGAACGAACCAGCAACCTTCTGATTTTAATCTCTGTTTTTGGTGCTTATTTACAACTAAGCAAACTTTGTATCATTTCAGTTTGTTAGCTAGCAACATGCATACTCGTTTAATGCTTACCTAGACAACAAAAGTGACTTGCCAGGTTTAAATCCCAGTTGCGCAGGTGGGGATTTAATTAGAAAAACCTACATGCAATTCCATGTTTTTATGTGTTGTGTTGTGTCTTCAACTATTTGCTTGCTTAATTTTGGTATATTTTGTGGCTTTGTTGTGTGATCAGTGTTGAGTGTAAAAAAATTACCGGTTACCAGGTCATTGGGGCCAGGGGAATAGACCCCCCTAAAAACATGCAAATATGCACACATGTATAGGGCACACTGCATCATTTCACTTCTCTTATTTACAGCTAGACATTACAAATTGTATAAACTCTATTCATGAAACCAGACCACATATTTGTACCAGACATGTGTCAAATTTAAATGAAAAAAGAAAAATAGTTTGAAACCCAAGTGCATTTGCAAAAAAACTAAAAAGTGTAGTTTGAGCCCAGCTTTCCCCTATTTTTTGTATTTTTATAGGGCCCTGAACAGGTGCGTGCTTTTGCCTTGTGTTAGCTCCACCAATGCTAACTGAGAGCCATTTAAAACAGAAGCTCAACTTACACACTCTGGATCTTAACGCGTAAATGTCAACAGCATCACGCGCAACACTTTCTACAACACTGACGGGTTTCATTAAAACCTTCAGAATGTTATTAAATGAGTTGCATTCTTGGCCATCTTTACGATGTGGTTCTATATATTATCATTAATTAATGCCTTAGATGCCATGAACTAACAATGAAGACTCATTTCTACAGCATTTATTAATCAATGATTAAATGTACTGTACAAACTCACTGTCAAATGTTACCTATCTTTCAATATCAATTGGTTTTTTGGTTTCAAGTCACAATAATAAAAAGACAAAAAGCGGTCATAGATTAATTCACCATAGAAGGCTTCAACTAAGATTCCTCCTTTCCTCGTGCGCCATTTAAAGTCTAACTAGGAAGGCATTCACGCGCTCTTGCTAACACATACAGATGTGGTCTCAACACTTCCCCTGGATCCGACCACACCATCCGTGTAAACTTCTAATGATCTAACCCAGCAGTGTCACTTCAGGCTTAGTAATTGTATGTTACACCGTAAATCGCGCTCAGGCTATGTATATACCTCCAGCCCTACCCGCTAATTAGCAGAGGCATGTTTGCTTTCCTTCTGTCTCCTAACGATCCCTGCAACGAGGGGAAAAAACTTGCCATTTTTGCCTGCTAACCGGCATGAACAATTATATGAAAAGCTGAAAAAATTTTCTGCTTCAACTGCCTTTCATTTGAAAATATAAGCGTAACTCGTAAAGCTCTGTGTTTATTCAGTACACACATCTAAATCATCGTAATCAGTATTTTTGCCTATTTTTTTTCCCAGTAAAAAAATGAAAAACATGCTTGAAACATGATACGTTTACTTTGGAAACTAATAAGAAGATAATTAGACTTCAGAGAACATATCTTGAATTAAGTCTATTTTTCTAACCTCGTTTGGGAAATCGTTTTTTCTAGTTGAGAGCATAAACAGCACTACATTTAGTTCAGTTTACACTTATAGTAAGGCAGAAAGGTCATGGGTTTGATTCCCAGTTGAGCGATCACTTTGGATGATAAAAAAAAGGTCTGCCAAGTGCATAAATGTAAACAGGGTAAGAAAAATAAAATGAATTCAAGATATTTTTAACATAGGCTTTTTGATTCCAACCCATAAATTTAATATTCGGTTAAATCACTGTCCGTATGTTTGAGCAATCATAACAGAGATGCTAACCATGTCAAATACCACTAAAATGCATAAAAACCATGCAAAAGTACCATTATATATCATGGTAGCGCCATGTTAATTTAGACACTGTGGTAATACTATAGTAAACGAGTATGGTAATCATTCAGTGTAGATCAAAGTAGCATGGTTTTACAGTATCTAGGGATGCACCAGTCTGATTCCTGGATCGGTATCGGCTCCGATACTGAAGTTTTTAGACGGATCGTGTATCGGTCCGACGAGCCTGATCAAAATCCGATACAGTTTGTTAGTCATGTTCGTTACTGTCAAGCTCAAAAAAATGACATAAAAGAACCATAAAACACCATTAAAGCCGTTCATATGACTCGTGCATTTTATTCAAAGCCACTTGAAGACGTACGATAGCTCTGTGAATCACAAAAGACTGTGTTTATTAATTAGTAATATATAAAATGCACGCACAGCGCCAGAGCGTCAGTAAATGGCGCTGCTTTGTTTACATGCACACATTCGTGGCTATTTCTAGCCTTCGCGCGGTGCGCAATATTTGAGCGCTACTCACGAACATCATCTCAGATGTAGATGCTCAATAGTTCGGTTCACTTATATGCATTTAGAATGGCACCGGAGGAGCATTTTACTAGTTTACTGTGAACTTGCCTACAAACAGACACTTACAGGACGTCCTGGAGAGTTCAGAATGTCAAAATAAAAGCGTGAAGGTTTAAAAGTTAAAGGTGCATGATTGAGATATATTACTATATATATATATTACTATTATAATATATTATTATTTGTTTACAATTTATAATAATATTTAAGTTGAATGGGCTCCAAATAATTTGAACAAAATTTAAATATACAAATATAACAATTTGTATATATACAACAAAAATAATACAACTAAATTGAACAAAAAAGAGATTTGAATCCTTTAAAGTCCAGACAGATGTTGAAAAAAATGGCTTATTTTCTACTGAAGACTTTTACTGGAATTACTGTTAATTTTGCTGCTACATTATCCAGTAAACTAGTTAATAATAAAGTGTTTCTTAATGATCTTTACATTTATATTGAAATAATGTGAAGTTAGAGGTTTGTGTTTCTTTACATATTAAAGTGTACACCCAATTATTTCCACACAATAATGCAAAGATATTCTAAACTGATTATGCCAAAAACAACACTGGTATCGGATCGGGATCAGTATCGGCCGATAATGAGAGTTCTGATTTCGGAATCGGATCGGAAGAGAAAAAGTGGTATCGGTGCATCCCTAGTTTTATCATCTGACACCAGAATTGCCACATACTTTTACATTTACATTTATGCATTTGGCAGACACTTTTATCCAAAGCAACTTACAGTGCACTTATTACAGGGACAATCCCCCCGGAGCAACCTGGAGTTAAGTGCCTTGCTCAAGGACACAATGGTGGTGGCTGTGGGGATCAAACCAGCGACCTTCTGATTAACAGTTATGTGCTTAGACCACTACACCACCACCACCCCACAAAGCTTTTAAAGGGAAAAACATATGATCCATCGAATCACATATTACATTTGTCTAATGATGATGAAGCAGAGTACGCTATAACACTATAGACACCATAGAGTACATTCAGACCGAGCAGTGTATGACATGTTCAGGAAACTCACAGTAGCATGTACATTTAAAATCTGACTGAGCTGAACAGTAAAGATACTTCGCCATGTGGCCGACTATAAACTGCTGCCTCAAAAATACACACTCCGCTTCGGGACAAAAATGGAAGATTGAAACTGGTCATTTGTACAAAGATGTACAGAAATACAAATGAAAGACGAGAGAATACTTTTATCTTAGCAATAGGAGGAAAATGACTGAGCAGTCATTTCCACAACATAAAACGAAGAAATTCATAAATGAAATACAACCTATACAATTTCACCAATGGTGTAATACAAACTAGCTTGTAAAGAAAACGAGAACTTATAACAACCAGCAAATTCAGGAGCTCTACGTTGTTTCATGAAGTATCAACTTTATCTTTTTCTCCTAAAATTCTAGAGGAGAACTAAAACTAGACACAAATTAGTCAAGTGTTTTCATGCAGATAGAGAGCTTTAAAACGAGTGCAAATGGCTTAGCTAAAATAGCTACAATTTGGTATTTTTAAACAAACAATCAGAACTTTAGTGCCATGCCAAATCTGAGCACAGTCTGTCGAGATTTCTTCTGAAACTCTAGAAAAGCAACATTTGATTTGAACTTTTATCAAGAGAAAGGTCTGAGAAGTCGTACTAAAGCAGTCCTTAAGCCTCCATTTGCTCTCCATTTAATCTCATTGCAGTCTTGGAGAAACCATTGACATACTGAAGAGATCTCGATTTCTCTCCTATATGGGGTTGTGAAATTACCACAGTCTCAGAAAAAAGGTCTCAAAAACATAAATCTGATAAGCTGTAGACTTCACAATAGGAACCTTCTTCTTGCTCTCCATTTAATCTTATTGCTGTTTAGAAGAAACAATTACGATATTCAAGAAATCCCCTTTGTGCTTTTTCTTTCCAACAGGATGCTCAGTTAATTTGGTCTTGGGAAAAGATAAAGAGTCATATTTGAGTTCATAGTGAAGTGTTGGTATCTTGGTAAACCTGAGCACCGTTTGAGACAATGTTGAGATATCATTCTGAAACTTTAGAGAAGCAACATTCAAGATTACTGGTTGATTTTCGAAGAGGTAGTCCTTAAGCCTCCATTTGCTCTCCATTTAATCTTATTGCAGTCTTGGAGATACAACTGACATTGTTGAAGAGATCTCAGTGATTCTCTCACCCATGAGGTTGTTCAGTACCAGATATTCTCTAAATTTGAGTCTGGAGTAACAAGCAGAGAGAGACAGAGATCATCTGTCCCCGCCTCTGACAAGACCATTGCTCCAGACGCACAAAAGAATACTTCAACTTTATTGAGTGAAAGGCAACACAAAGCAAACAAAACCCCAAACCGCTGTCACACCACCCCTCCCCTGCCGGCCTCTCCGGCTTCTCCCCTGCTGCTATTCAAGGAAATGTGTATTTCCCACACTGGAGTTGTCCAGCAGAGTCTGCCCGCCAGGGGTTTTGCCTAAGGGTGGACGAAGAGACAGACTAGAGGTTACATCAACACACATACCGCTGTGGCATGTCACATGCTTACCACCGGTTGCCTTGGCGCTGTGTTAGCGACCAGTTCTGGGCCAGGAGGGATTTGGACAGCAAAAGCAAAACTGACCTTCTCAATTTCTCATTCTTTCCTTGCTGAATAAACAGCACAAGCTGGTTTTCTGGTCTTAGCTGGTCTCCAAATCTGGTCAAGTTGGCCTATTTGCTGGTTTTAGAGGGGTTTGGGGCACTGATTCAGCTTGGTAGGCTGGAAGACCAGTTTAGACCAGTTTGGCCAAACTTGGAGTCAAGATAGACCAGCTTATATGCTGGTCTTAGCTGGTCTCCAAGACAGGTCAGGCTGGTCTGCTCGCTGGTTTAGAGGGGTTTTGATGTTTTACACAGCTTGAAAGACATCTTGGCCATGCCGGAAGACAGCAAACCACCTTAGGCTGGATTAAGCTGTTTTTTTGGTGTTTTTTTAGCAGGGTGTTCCTTCTGCATCATGAATATCAGTATCTTATTTCATTTGTTTTTGTCTTCCAGTTTAGTAAAAAGAAATATAGACAGATCTGTCATTCCATATGGCTTTTTAAAAGC
Source organism: Xyrauchen texanus (assembly GCF_025860055.1). Lineage (NCBI taxonomy): Eukaryota > Metazoa > Chordata > Actinopteri > Cypriniformes > Catostomidae > Xyrauchen > Xyrauchen texanus. Next base: position 7,698,104 of record NC_068300.1, read on the forward strand.
CTATTATCAACCCCATTTACTTATAATTATAATTATTACGATGAATTATGATATCCTCACGGCGTTAGTAACCTGTTATTACGGAGTCATTGATGAAGGACAAAGACACTCATAGCCAACATCTGTGTTGAATGAATACTGACCTAACAAACGGCACCCTTTAATCTGAGTCACTGTCTGTTTCATATGATAATTTTTAGTGTTACTGATGGATTTGACAACCAACAGGTCTAAATTCAGACAGAATAGCTCATACAAACATATAGAAAGAACCAATTAAGGTAAAAATGAAAGACAGAGCGAACAAGAGTGAAATAAAGAAAAGAAAGAAAGAACGGAACAAAAAAAGAATACAAGATTGAACAAAAGCAAATGAAAGAACATCAGAAAGCCAATGAGAATAAAAAATATGTAAATATAAAGGAAAAAAAACACAAAAAATGCAAGCAAAAGTGACAAAAAAAGTGAAAGAGAACGAGAGAACCAACAAACAAAAAGAAGGAAAGGACCAATTAATAAAGGCAGAGCAAACCAATAAACAAAAAACAAAGGAAGAGCAAACAAAAGTAAGAAAGAACCAACTAACAAGAGTTACAGAAAGTGTAAAAAGAAACAAAAGAGCCAACAAACAAATTAAGAAAAAGCTATTCAAGGAATGAAAAAATAAAGAACAGAAGAGTGAACAAAAGTGGATGAAAGCTGCCACAAAACGATCAAACAAAAGAATAAAACAACAAACAAAATATAACCAATAAAACAATAAAAAGCGAACAAATGAGCGAGCAAAAAAAAGAAAGAAAAGAGAGAACCAACAATCAAATTAAGACGAAAAAAGTAAGGTAGTGCAAACGAAAATGGAAAGCACAACAAAGACACAAACAAACAAACTAAAAGAACAACAAAGCAATAAAAACGAAAGAGCAAACCAATTAACAAAAACAATACATCCTAAATGAAAGAGTGATAGAATAAAAAAGAAACAGCAAAAAGATAGTGTGCACAAACAAATGAAAAATAAAGAATAAACAAAACAAACAAAACAATAAAGAATGAGTGAACGAAGTGACGTTTTTCAAAAAAGAAAGTAAAAGTAATATTTCAGTGCCGTGTACTTAATCTCCAAATATATAAACTGTAGCTGTACAGCTCAAAATATTTTTATCATTTCTCATTTCTCTCTCGATTAAATGACAGACAACAAACTCAACGGTACTTCAATATCATCTCCAGCATAAAACTCCACTAACAGAGCACATTCAACTTTTGAAAACAAAATTAACCTTTGATCATTGGTTTTCTGGAAGCCAAATAAAATGCAACTGCATTTCAAATACACACACACACACACACACACACACACACACACACACACACACACACACACACACATAAAATGCACACAAATCCAGCTTTGACCTGGCTGTCTTCCAATCATGAACAGGTGCAGGTCATTAGGCCCGACACTGCCACCTTCCCCTGTTAGATGTGAGAAATCCTTGTTGTGGAAAATTAGAGTGAAAGTAGTTCTAATTACAAAATGTAAATATTGAGTTTTCCCACAATGGGAATCAGACCACCCAAGATGCAAAACAACCCCCCGCCACCACCCCCTCCTTCTCTTCTCTCTTTCTCTCTGTCGTCCATACTGCCTGTCAATGACCCAACAGAAGCCTTTTTCTGGGTTTAAGTGTAAAACATGAACAAATGTACACATAGGCTACGTTCGGAATGACATGCCACCTTCCTATTACAACATACTGTGCAGTACACATTAAATAATGCATAGTTTTTATAAAAATTCATTATTTCATGATACGCGCTTAGAGAAGTAGTATGGTACATTGCTGTCATACCTTATTATGTGGGATTGAGTATTCTGCACATTTTGCATATGTGTAGTAGGTTATCCTGGTATATAGAAACTTTGCATTGCATCGCTATTCCAAACAGCCATATACATGCATGCATACACAGAAACAACCAGTGACATCATACCACATGTCATACTATTATGTGCTGCGTCCATATGAAACCTGTAAAACTCAAAGTATATCCTTTTATTTCTCACAGTGTAACTCCACTCCTGCAAACGTATATGATTTCACACAAGAAGTGTCACGGACACCCAGGCGTATATCACAGTCTGAACAATTTCTGAGCACTGTTCACAGGTAAACGTTAAATACTCGACTTCTTGGTGCTAAATACCTTTAAATGGCCTCCATAAGCCTCTCAGTATGGGTGTCACAGATTTTCAGCTCTTAGCCACATATGGAACTGTGCAACATGTGGTCTGGACCGATTGCGCCCCCAGGAGTCACCATTTGTTGACGTTTGTTTGTACGGAGAGCATGTCGGCGAGTGATGAGGAACTGAGGTGAATGAGTGCTCAGCTGAACCGACCCCATGTGGAATCTAGATCTCCATATTTTAGTGTTGGCCCTTCTGGAAACCAGATCACTGAACTCTAGAGGTGTCTGCCCATCTGGATTCTAGATATCCTAGTTTGAGAGGCATCTACCCTTAAGAACTCTATATATTTACATTTTAGGGGAGTTCTAGATGTGGTGCCCCTTTGGACTCTAGATACCTTCATTTGAGTCTATATCTCTGGATACTTAATTTATTATAGTTTTTTTAGAGATGCTTGGCCATCTCGCTTCAGACTGGGATGTTCTAGAGGCGTCTGCCCCTCTGGATTCTAGATATTCTTGTTTTAGAGGTGTCTACCCTTAAGAACTCTATATATTTACATTTTAAGGGAGTTCTAGATGTGGTGTCCCTTTGGACTCTAGATACCTTCATTTGAGTCTATATCTCTGGATACTTAATTTATTATAGTTTTTTTAGAGATGCTTGGCCATCTCACCTTTAGATAGCCTCAGACTGGGATGTTCTAGAGGCGTCTGCCCCTCTGGATTCTAGATGTTCTTGTTTTAGAGGTGTCTACCCTTAAGAACTCTATATATTTACATTTTAGGGGAGTTCTAGATGTGGTGCCCCTTTGGACTCTAGATACCTTCATTTGAGTCTAGATCTCTGGATACTTACTTTATTCTAGAGCTTTTTTTAGAGATGCTTGGCCATCTCACCTTTAGATAGCCTCATTATGGGATGTTCTAGAGGCGTCTGCCCCTCTGGATTCTAGATGTTCTTGTTTTAGAGGTGTCTACCCTTAAGAACTCTATATATTTACATTTTAGGGGAGTTCTAGATGTGGTGTTCCAGATACCTTCATTTGAGTCTAGACCTCTGGATACTTACTTTATTGTAGAGGTTTTTTTTAGAGATGCTTTGCCATCTCGCCTTTAGATAGCCTCAGACTGGGATGTTCCAGAGGAGTCTGCCCCTCTGGATTCTAGATATTCTTGTTTTAGAGGTGTCTACCCTTAAGAACTCTATATATTTACATTTTAAGGGAGTTCTAGATGTGGTGTCCCTTTGGACTCTAGATACCTTCATTTGAGTCTATATCTCTGGATACTTAATTTATTATAGTTTTTTTAGAGATGCTTTGCCATCTCGCCTCAGACTGGGATGTTCTAGAGGCGTCTGCCCCTCTGGATTCTAGATGTTCTTGTTTTAGAGGTGCCTACCCTTAAGAACTCTATATATTTACATTTTAGGGGAGTTCTAGATGTGGTGATCCAGATACCTTCATTTGAGTCTAGACCTCTGGATACTTACTTTATTGTAGAGGGTTTTTTTAGAGATGCTTTGCCATCTCGCCTCAGACTGGGATGTTCTAGAGGCGTCTGCCCCTCTGGATTCTAGATATTCTTGTTTTAGAGGTGTCTACCCTTAAGAACTCTCTATATTTACATTTTAGGGGAGTTCTAGATGTGGTGTCCCTTTGGACTCTAGATACCTTCATTTGAGTCTATATCTCTGGATACTTAATTTATTATAGTTTTTTTAGAGATGCTTTGCTATCTCGCCTTTAGATAGCCTCAGACTGGGATGTTCTAGAGGAGTCTGCCCCTCTGGATTCTAGATATTCTTGTTTTAGAGGTGTCTACCCTTAAGAACTCTATATATTTACATTTTAGGGGAGTTCTAGATGTGGTGCCCCTTTGGACTCTAGATACCTTCATTTGAGTCTAGATCTCTGGATACTTACTTTATTCTAGAGCTTTTTTTAGAGATGCTTTGCCATCTTGCCTTTAGATAGCCTCAGACTGGGATGTTCCAGAGGAGTCTGCCCCTCTGGATTCTAGATATTCTTGTTTTAGAGGTGTCTGCCCTTAAGAACTCTATATATTTACATTTTAGGGGAGTTCTAGATGTGGTGTCCCAGATACCTTCATTTGAGTCTAGACCTCTGGATACTTTATTGTAGAGGTTTTTTTAGAGATGCTTTGCCATCTCACCTTTAGATAGCCCCAGACTGGGATGTTCTAGAGGAGTCTGCCTCTCTGGATTCTAGATATTCTTGTTTTAGAGGTGTCTACCCTAAAGAACTCTATGTATCTACATTCTAGGGGAGTTCTGGAGGTGCCAATTCATTGGTGTCTAAAATGCTGGATAATCACTAATCTAGAGGTTTTTTTTAGATACTTGCCTCTAGAAGGAAAGTTTTTGAGGTGTCTGTCCATCTGGACTCTAAATATCCTTATCTTAGAGGTGTCTGCCCCTAAGAACATAATATATCTTCATAAATGAGTGGTTATATAGGAGTCGGCCCCTCTGGACTCTAGATATCTTTATTTTAGAGATGTCTACCCTTAAAACCCCTATATTTCTTCATTACAGAGAAGTTCTAGAGGTGTCTGCACATCTGCATACTAGATTGCCTCAAGAGTCTGTCCCTCTGGACTCTAGATCAATTAATTGGGCTCAAGATTGCTGGATACTCACTTCATTCTAGAAGTTTTTTTTAGAAGTTCCTGGCCATCTGGAATTTAGATTAGCTTAATTCTGGGATGTTCTAGACATATCTGCTCCTCTGCATACTGGATTGCTTCAGTAGACGTGTTCCAAGATTAGCTGCCCCTCTGGACTCTAGATCACTTCATTAGAATGTGGATCGGATACTCACGTTATTCGTTGGCTGTTTTATTTCTAGATGGCTTCATTCAGGGATGTTCTAGAGGTGCCTCCTATATGGACTCTAAATTGCTTTATTCTAAGAGAGGTACTCTAGATTTAATTCTAGAGTTGTCTCTATATCAATTCATTGGACTCTAGATCACTGGATAATCCCTTCAAATGTGTCTGGACTCTAGATACATTTATTCTGGGATGTTTAGAGGAGTCCCTATGGACTCTAAATCACTTTGTCTTCTAGAGGTGCCTACCCTATAGGATAGGATTGCTTCACTCCACTATTGTCTGTCCCTCTGCACTCCAAAACACTTAATTGGACTGTGGATTACTTCATTCCAGAGGTGTTCTGGAGATGTCTACTTCTTTAAACTCTGGATTGCTTAATTCTACATTTCTAAAGGTGTCTTCCACCCTGAACTTTGGATTGCTTCGTTCTAGTGGCGTCTGTACCATCCACATCAAGTCCATCCACTCTTTTGACACTGCCCAATTTCACCAGAACAAATGCATAAGGTTTGACATAAAATTACATGGTACAAGATATTTATATTTATGCATTTGGCAGACACTTTTATCCAAAGCGACTTACAGTGCACTTATTACAGGGACAATCCCCCCGGAACAACCTGGAGTTAAGTGTCTTGCTCAAGGACACAATGGTGGTGGCTGTGGGGATCGAACCAGCGACCTTCTGATTACCGGTTATGCCCACTACGCCACCACCACACCGATATTCATATTTTTCTTAGCATCCGCAAACGTGCAGCTCCAAAGAGCAAAAACGGACCATAAAGACCTAATTATATCACACCTCAGATTATCGATGTAAAATACTATCATATAAACTATGCAACTATTTCCATTGTCTGCTTTTCAGCACACATTTGTAGCAACAAATGAAAAGATGCTCAAAGCACCATTTGAGGTTCCTCAGCCGCCACACCAGCCGAACCCTCTGGAGATCCTCCAGACACCATTTCTGTTCCTTAAAAAAGTACTTTTAGCTCCTGCAAGAACTCTAAATAACTCTAGACACTGTCAATGGTTCCTTCAGTAAATTCATCAAACAGGAAAGTCTTTAAGGCTCTTGAAATAGGCTATATATTGAAGTTCGTACAGAAATAGGATATTTGAGGCTCATTTAAAGGGTGTCTGGAGGATCTCCAGAGGGTAATGCTGGGGGACCCGGTAAAATACTATCATACAATCTATTTAACATTTCTATTGTATGCCAGCACACCCTTGTGCAGAGATTATTTTACAGTTTGGTGCATCATTATCACAGTCAAGGGCATGTAGGGGGAAAAGCATCTATCATGAAACTGTTATAATAAACACACCTGCACAGTAAGCAGTTAAATGTTCAATTACGTTTAAAAATACTTGTCTGAACTTGCATTTGTGTAGAAACACAAACTTATCTCCCATAAGTTGTTCAACTGCGCGCAAATCATGGAACAGGGTTTTTTTTTTTCTTTCTTTCTTTCTTGCAGGCAGTATCTCCTTAGCCAAAGGGTGCAGATCATGTGAAGGGTGAAATAACAGGGAGAGAAAAGGAAACTTACCTTGCGGGTTTCTGTTGGCAGAAGCGGCGGCTTGCTCCTGGACAAAGGCGACGAGACCGACGCAGAATAATCCAAAAGCAGCGCGCAGGAGAACATGCATGAACATCATATTGAAACACCTTTAACCCCCTCACAGAAAGAAGAATTGTAAAGAAAAAAAAATACGAGCAATTACAAGACTTTGAGTCCAAACGTGAATGAAGCTTTATTCCCAGCGCTCGGAAACGGAGCTCCAGTGAATGAGAGAGTGTGTTTTATTTCTTAGTCTTTGAGAGACTGTGAGAGCGAAGATCAGGAGGAGAAACGCGGTCGACTTGAGCGCCCATGCTCTTCACTCATGCAGGAGAGAGAGAGAGAGAGAGAGAGAGAGAGAGAGAGAGAGAGAGAGAGAGAGAGAGAGAGAGAGAGAGAGAGAGAGAGAGAGAGAGAGAGAGAGAGAGAGAGAGAGAGAGAGAGAGAGAGAGAGAGAGAGAGAGAGAGAAGGGGGAGGAGAGATGCAGAGAAGCGCGTTGCTCTCTCGCTCTGTCTCTGATTCGATGGATCTTTACTGGTGTGACTATTAGAAAACAACATTGTCACATCACTATAGTCATATCTCACTGTAAATACTGAATATATATATATATATATTTAAAATAAATTGCATATGCAACCTGTTAAAGGGCTGTTATTAATCCAGTTAAGTTGTAAAGGTCCTGTACTAAAAAAAAAAAAAAAATGTTTTTTTTTTTTTTAAATCGTAAATGTAATAGTTTTATATGTGTTAATATAATGAAATGTAGTATATTATAGTAACTATCAATTTTTTTATTTGTATTAGCCTAATATATATAAAAATAAAAAAAAAATCATGATAATCACGCAAAACTAATGGCACACCAAAAAAAAAAAAAAAAAAAAAATCAATAGCCTTAAGTTCTCTGTTAATCTGCATATCGTCACACTGTTTAGATTTAAAGGGACAGTACACCCAAAAATAAAAATTCTCTCATCATTTATCCACCCTCATGACATCCCAGTTGTGTATGGCTGTCTTTCTTCTGCTGAACACAAATTAAGGATTTTAGAAGAATATCTCAGCCTTGTTGGCCCTTTCAGTGCAAGTGAATAGTTGGCAGACATAAAATCACACAAAGGCAGAATAAAAGTAATCCATATGACTCCAGTGTTTAAATCCATATGTTCAGAAGCGATATGATCACTGTGGGTGAAAAACAGATCAATATTTAAGTCATTTTTTACTATAAATTCTCCTCCCTGCCCAGTAGGTGGAGATATGCACGAAGAATGCGAAATGGCAAAAACAAAAGGAGAATGTGAAAGTGAAAGTGGAGATTTATAGCATAAAATGGCTTAAACATTGATCTGTTTTTCAACCACAATTATCATATCGCTTCTGAAGATATGGATTTGACCACTGGAGTCGTATGGATTACATTTATGCTTCCTTTCTATGCTTTTTGGAGCTTCAAAGTTTTAGTCACCATTCACTTGCATTGTGAGGACCTGCAGAGATGAGATATTCTTCTAAATAACTTCATTTGTGTTCTGCAGAAGAAAGAAAGTCAGACACATCTGGGATGGCATGAGGGTGAGTATGTGATGAGAGAATTTGCATTTTTGGGTGAACTGTCCCAAACGCAAATATGATAATTTTATACAGTAAAATGAACCCAGAAATAAGTGTGAGGGTTAAATGTGTAAAGCAGCCTGCTGGGTTAAAGTTACCCATAATATAGTACTTAAAATGATATGTAATAAACTATGTACATACATGAATGTAAGAAACAGTTTGAATCTAAAAATAAATAATAATGTCCAAAAATGAATCTTAATTAAATGAATACATTTAAGAATAGCTTAATGATCATAATTAAAAATGTAATATTCTAGTCATTTTAATGATCAAAGACAAGATAATATAAAACAAATCATTAAATTAATGAGCAGTTTCTTCATTATAAATGAGACACCTATTGTTGCTGCTTCCTGTATTATCATCACCTCCAAGAGCAGTCTCTCTCTCTCTCTCTCTCTGTGTGTCTCTCTCTCTCTCTGTGTGTCTTTCTGTGTCTCTCTCTCTCTCTCTATCTATCTCTGTGTCTCTCTCTCTGTGTGTGTCTCTCTCTCTCTGTGTGTCTTTCTGTGTCTCTCTCTCTCTCTCTCTCTCTCTCTCTATCTCTGTGTCTATCTCTGTGTCTCTCTCTCTCTGTGTGTGTCTCTCTCTCTCTGTGTGTCTATCTGTCTCTCTCTCTCTCTCGCTCTCTCTGTGTGTCTCTCTCTCTCTATCTCTGTGTCTCTCTCTCTCTCTCTGTGTGTCTCTCTCTCTCTCTCTCTGTGTGTCTTTCTGTGTCTCTCTCTCTCTCTCTCTCTCATCTATCTCTGTGTCTCTCTCTCTCTGTGTGTGTCTCTCTCTCTCTGTGTGTCTCTCTGTCTCTCTCTCGCTCTCTCTCTCTCTGTGTGTGTCTCTCTGTGTGTGTCTCTCTCTCTCTCTCTCTCTCTCTCTCTGAAATTGCAGTCTCTGAAAAAGACTCCGGGTGAGTGGGGGGTTGCATGGAAATGGCTTCCGTGGGGCAACAGAGGTCAGACACTTTGGGAACCATGTGCAATTCATGAATTCCCTCTCATCTTACCACAAACTTCTGGAAAACTATTTGAAGCATATACGTACAGAGAAACTTCACATACTCTAGGCCACTTGTGCTGTGTCAATAGCACACTACATATTGGATTCTCAGTAGAATTTTCTTTTTTTACAGTTTTCGGGCTGTGTTGATTTGTCTCCCAGATTTGTATCCCCGAGGAATTTGCTTTCCAGCTCCTCTTGTAAGACACTGGCTGTGTAACGCATCCCACATATTGAAAGATTGTAGGCAGTAGGAATAATCATGTCAGAACAGGCCTGTACAGAGGACAATTAACCCCCGCAACAATTAAAACACATGCCAGAGACGTGAGCTCATGATAAACTTTCAACTCCATCCAACTTTTTACAACAGAAGCACATGGAAAATTAAAGACTTCTCTAGGAAACGTAAAAAAACGTTATCTGAAGGGGTCGTTCACAACTTCAACGTGTGTGATTGTGGCTTGCGTTCACCTTGGGCCTGTTTGCCGGGTTCACAAGGGGATTTTACCACAGCTTTTGTCCTTCAAATGTCAAAGGAAAAAAGAGGCGCTTAAACCAGACTAAGATAGTTTTCTGGTCTTTGCGGCTGTTGTTTCCTGACCAAGCTGGTGCTCATCTGGTTTAGCTGATTGGCTAGCTTTTCTCCCAGCTGGAAAGGGCCCCGAACCCCACTAAAACCAGCCAACAGACCAGCCTAGAACAGCATTTTGCAGCAGGGTGGTCTCCAAGCCTGGCCAAGCTTGGAGACCACTCTGGATGGTTGGTTTAAGAGGGGTTTGGGGCACGTTTCAGGCTTGGAGACCAGCTAAACCATCTAAAACCAGCTCTGCCAGGCTGGAAGACTTGCTAGACCAGCGTAAACCAGCTAAGACCGTTTGCTGGTCTTTGCGGCTGTTGTTTCCTGACCAAGCTGGTGCTCATCTGGTTTAGCTGATTGGATAGCTTTTCTCCCAGCTGAAAAGGGCCCCGAACCCCACTAAAACCAGTCAACAGACCAGCCTAGAACAGCATTTTGCAGCAGGGTGGTCTCCAAGCCTGGCCAATCTGGTCTGTTTGGATGGTTTAAGAGGGGTTTGGGGCACGTTTCAGGCTTGGAGACCAGCTATACCATCTAAAACCAGCTCTGCCAGGCTGGAAGACTTGCTAGACCAGCTTAAACCAGCTAAGACCAGCTTAAGCTAGTTTTTTTTAGCAGGGACATCAGCCCTCAAGACAGAATGAATCAGATGCAAATGATCATAATAGTTTGTGAGCTGATCATTTCGCTGGGATGACGATATGCGTTCAATTCACCAGCAATAATTGTTTAGAACATTCCACTGGCTCTTGTGTTAACACAAGGTCACTCCTCTGTAGAATGCCTGAAATAACAGATTCCGTGCTGTCATTAAACATTCTATTAGAACTTTCTCCAAACTACCTCCTGACAAGCCAGAGTACAGTTCAACAAAAGCAGGCGAAGGCAAGCTTCAACCTGTCCGTGCTCCATCCTTTTGGCACACCGCGAGGTTACGGTTTTGTATTTATGTTTTTCTTTTCTTAAATGAAGTGATTCATGCTTGATTTGCATGACTTCACCTCTCTGGGCAGAGTAATATTCCCAATGTGTGGCATGTTGCATTTGTCATGAAGTGAGAAACGGTTCATGGCACAAAGCTTTCAAATGCTTCTTCTGCACCTTGCCTTCAGCACCAAATCTCTATTCCAATCCTCGTGTTTATTTTAAAGCTTTAAAATTTTTTCAATGTTCAAATACTCTCCTATACCACCTGAATATGCAGAAACAACTATATGCAAGCCATTTGTAGGTTGATTTTGCTGTAAAGTGTACAATCAAAACATTGCCGTTTGTTTGAGCATCTTGACCAGCCCGATATAGCAACATTGATGCAACCAATGGTGTGAGTTTGTAACGAGACTGTGACCCCTCTTCCACCTGCTATTACGATGCATCTCGGGTGATTCGATCACATGTGGTCAGGTGAGACACATCGCTGTTAACACCTGGTCATTAAATGCATCTCCTGTGACCACTTGTGTTCAGATTTGGAGGGGAGGGTCTCTGTTTCATCATGACATACATCATGAAGCTCTGAAGATTGTGTATGCATCCGATTGCATAACCGTCAAAGTTAAAATTTTGAGGGGCCTGGGTAGCTCAGCGGGTAAAGATGCTGACTACAACACCTGGAGTCTTGAGTTCGAATCCGGGGCGTGCTGAGTGACTCCAGCCAGGTCTCCTAAGCAACCAAATTGGCCCGGTTGCTAGGGAAAGTAGAGTCACATGGGGTAACCTCCTTGTAGTCGCTATAATGTGGTTCTCGCTCTCGGTGGGGCACGTAGTGAGTTGTGCGTGGATGCCGTGGAGAATAGCGTGAAGCCTCCACACGCTCTATGTCTCCGTGGTAACGCACTCAGGTGTGGACTGGGAAGAGAAATCGGCATGGAATTTTACATAGCAACTGTCCCAAAAGTTCTTGAGTGGGTGGGTGGGTGGGGTTCGCTGTCCTTTTCTGCATATCGCTGCCCCCTTCGGCATATCGCGGCGGCATTTTGTGGCCCCTACTGCATAACGCGGCGGCACATTTCAGCTTATCGCGGCCCATTCAGCCCGTTTTACAGACTGGTTGTACCGGTGGCCAGTCCGCCCCTGATTGGCAACAAAGTGCGTCCCCAGGAAAATGCCCGGTATGCCAGATTACCAATCCAGCCCTGAACGAGCTCAACAAGCCTCATGATAAAATGCACGGATTGACGGTCTCAGACACAGAGGCAACTGAGATTCGTCCTCCGCCACCCGTATTGAGGCAAGTCACTACGCCACCACGAGGACTTAGTGGCACAGAAATTACAGACTTCAGCTTTAAACGTTTGTGAATTTAGTCCCTTGACAAGTGCTTTTCAATTCCAGAAATGTTTGAAATTAGTTCCGATTGGTTTCTCATCCCCCATGGCTGGACGAGCACAGTTTTATTTGGTGTTTTGACGTATTTCCTACTGAAACAGGAAGTGAGGGCGGGACATGTCGTTTGACTAAATATAGCCAATAGGCTTTAGTTTACAACCACACACACACATACATAAACTTGAAAAGCGATCTCAATACCAGCCATCTTTTCTTAGACTTGAGAAATGAACGATGATCTAACCGACAACAGTAATCCATAACCAGCCCACAAACGCACACGGCACATCATGGCCTTTATTTATTGATGTTGTGCAAGTTCAATGCAGATGACTGAGAAAGTATATCCATGTTTATCCATGTTTTGAATCACAATACACTTAAAATTAAGAATAAAGAACACTTTGCACAAAAAAATAGAAAAAAAACTCCAGCAACTTTCCTCACGTACCGTTCCCACGTTGGCGCATCCCATTCAGAAGTGATCATCCCTATGCCCTATTCCATTCAAAGACAATTGCCCTCCGTTGGGACAGCTTCAGATGGATGAAAGGTGATAACGGTCAGTCTGAACTAACTTTTTAAGCGATCTTATAGATGAAATTACTCTGATGTCCCACAGCAGGAAACCTTGCTTCCGTGGTTCTTTCGAGCAGCAGATTTCAAAGTTGGAAATCGAAGTGCCCTACGAAGGCATTATCAACACCAGTGAGAACTAGGGCTGTCAAAATTGCTCAAAAATGACATTCGAATATTCCCTCTAAAAAAAACACATATATTCGAACTATTCGAATATCTGGTTGCGCATTTGGTCAATGACGCGCATTACGTCAATAACAGGACAAATTAATACAAAGAGACATAACTATTTGTATAGGTAGTTTATTTAAGTTTAAACATATTTGACAACGTATTACCTACACAAAAACAAGTAAATCAACTAATGGCCAAGACCTCACTCGCATCGCACGCGCAGGCACTCTTTCTCTCTCTCGCCCTCACGCTCTCTGCGCATAACGGTTTAAAGAACAACAACAATAAACAAATGTTGAGTGCTGATCAAGAGTTTTGTGCAAGCAATATAAGGTCGCGACTCTTGTCCCAAATATAGCAGGCTTCATTCAGTGATTAAAACAAATTATTAACATTAATTGAAGTTTTACAGTATATAGAACCGACATTGAACGCTCCGAGCGAGCTGTGCTGTGGTAAACATGGAACTTTTCCTTGACATGAAACGGTAAATAATCAAACCAGTGGAAGCCTGCAGTGCATGAAACTGCTGTATCTAACCTACCTTATTCATGCAACATCTATTCAGTCAGTACAGTAGCCTTACATTTTAGTCATGTTTCTGTTTAACGTTAAATAAAATGAGGCACACAATTCGAGAAATGTGACAACAAAGACCCTCAGGCAGCACGCCCACTCGCAAAGCAGACAGCCGCACATCTGCTACCGCGGGCGCGTTTTTTTTTCCACATTCGAATATTAATTTTCACCTTCGAATTTCTGTTTTTTAAAACTATTCGAATATATATTCGAATTTAGAATATTCGTTGACAGCCCTAGTGAGAACACAGCCAGATGCACTGAACAGTTGTTGGGGAAGGGTGTGTTCTAGAAAGCATTTGATTGGACAAGGTTTCTCAACCTCTATGTGATGTCAAGGATGTTCCGATGTCTTTAGCGAAGAGAGCCACTGTTGATTTTAAATGCTTTAAATACATATTTCTACATGTATATAGATGACTTTAAAGCTAATAGATGTGGACTTCCAGCCATTGACGTGCAGCGCTGTTATCACAGTCTTAAAACCATTATTGGAAGTTCACCCTTATTAGTATAATCTTAAAGAGTAACTGAAAAAGGTGCTGCAAGCGATTTTAGCAGTTCTAGAATTTCAACAAGCTGAGCCATTGGATTAGTCCCGCCCCTCTCTCCAAAACCCCTCAGATATATTGATAGAAAGTGGTTGTCAAAAACAACAGCAGCAAAATAGCGCCCTCAACTGACAACTGTTATGAGCAACATGGCATAAAATGGCTTTAAGCTTCAATAATTAGTTGCAACTACAATACTATGAGAAAGTGAAAAATGATTGACAGGCAGAACGCATCAGAGACCGCGGACACATTTTTGTTTGCCATTTAAAGAGTCTAGTGCTGTCACAGAGACAGGTGAGATATCTCACAACATATTTCATTAATATCTTTCAGGGAGTAGGACATTTTTTGAGTGGGTATATCTGCATCCTACAAGACATGCCCACTACACAGCAGACCCACTACTAGTAACACCCCCTCCAAATAACCAGCGAAATCCTGAAGTCTTGGAAGTCATTGTTTGTTGTGTTTATTTGGAGTCCCGCACTAACCATACACCTACACCTATAATTCTAAACCAAACCATAACCACAAACATAAACAAAAAATTAAAAGTTTGTAAAATCATTAAAAATACAGCAAATTAAAATGATTTGAATTCAGTCATACTGCCGTGTCACTAGATGGCGACAGTGAAGATACATTTAATGAAAGTGAAGAGGAGAAGAAGTTAGCGCTATGCTAAGCTAATGGAGCTGTTCAGCCGGGATGTCAGTTTGTAGGCGAACCCGGAAGTCTAATTCGCTATGGGCATTTTCCTATGGGGTTTTTAAACGTATGTGTAAAATACGGTTTATGGTTCACATTACTTGACGATACGTGGACGTTTTGTTCTACAACATATATTACACACAGTCATACATCAAACGTGAATTTTGAAGCAGCCGTGTGTTAAAAAACAATCAAAACAATGTAATTCAATACGTCTCCAAAATTCACGTTTGAGGTATTATTGCGTGTAATTTATTACGTATCGTCACGTTATGTTTACCACCAGACCTTATTTTACACATAAATTCAAAAAGCCCGTAATTCAAACCCATTGAAAATCCAGAGAGAGCCCATGGAGAATTATTTTCAGGGTTTTTGGACTACAAGCTGAACAATCTGTAGGTTAACTTGTAAGCTAATTGGAGTAAACAGAGCAGATAAACGCTTATCATATATATATATATATTACTGAACAAGCAGGAATTGTTCAAACAACTTCAGGAATAGAATAAAGAGCACTTCCACAAAAGTAGTTTACAATTTGTATCTTCTGTTTAATAATATGATATATGACATATCATTTAAAAGTTATTCTCTGTTATATTTAAAGAGTTAAGAGAAAATGTATCATACAGTAAATCATTATAATTGTATTCAATATAATGTCTTGAATCTTGTTAACTGATACATTTTAAATATGTAAATACAGTAGGGGTCCAAAAGCCTGGGGCTTCATTGCAATTTTGGAAGTTTTTCATTGAAATCTGGAAATAAACAAAAGGTTTGAGATTTTTGGACCCCACCGTTTGTCTTTATAACATCCTTTCAAATTAGACCACCCAGTGCACAGATGTTTGGTAACGTCAGGCATGATATTTTGTTTGTCTTGTAAGCTTCATCAACCTGGATTTGCCCACAGTTCTTGAGTATACTAGAGATGAGTCATGCAATTAGACTAAACCAAGTGCAGTGACTCCTTACATCTCCGAGAAAGAGACACTCCAGCACAATTCTCTCTTTATCTGCTTGATGGAAATCTAAAAGGCTTGACTCATCTGACTTGAATCTGTTCAAAGGAAAAACTGATTTGAAAGATTGTGGAAAGTATCAAGCAGATTTATGGAATCTGTTGGAAACTTAAGCGGAACGTGGTGTGCTCTAGGGCTCTCTAGAGGTGGAAATGAGCAGTACAACATGGTGAGGAGAAATTATTTATAGGGGATATTATATTCATCACCTTCTTGCAGACTACTAAGTGGGTGTGTTATGTCTTAAAGGAATAGTTCACCTAAAAATGAAAATTGGATCTTTAGTTACTCACCTTCATATTGTTCAAAAGCCATATGCAGATGTTGTTGTTTTTCTTCTTCTGTGGAATGCAAAAGGAGGATTTCTGAATGATCTTCTTGCAACTCTTTTGCATACAATGAGAGTTGAAAGCGACCACATCTGTCAAGCTCCAAAAAGCCACAAAAAAAAAAGTAGTTCACATGACCATTCGGCACACATGCCTTTTAAAAATATATTTAGTAAAGAGGAACTTTATTAGTGAATAAAGACTCACAAATTCTCCTTTTCTGTTCCGTGAAAAATAATAACATCATACGGCTTTGGAATGGCATGCAGATATGAGAGAAGAATATGGGTGTTAGAAGGTCATAATTTGCTTGAGATACAGGTACTATGATGTCACCTCACTTTTAAGGGATCTGGGTTTGTTTTTTTGATCTGAAGATTATGTGGCGTTTTTTTGGCAGGAGTATAGTCACGTAATTTTCTGGTATCAGAATCCGGGAAAGGGAGATTTAGTGGAAATTTCTTTGCACTCAATTAGCCAACATCTGACCAAGACTAAAGTTCTGTTCTAAAACCTAGTGAGCTGCCTATGAAGACATCATTGGTGTGCTCCTTGCATAAGGGCTATACCAAAACTTACAGTAGGCATCATCATTCTGCTGCCTTCAAAGGGACCATATTTTTGGCCGAACTCGACATGCCAGGGCATAATTGTTTTTTCCGCATGCCATTCTGTCTTGTGCACGGTCGAGCACACAGCCTATCAAAAGTTTACTCTTTTGACCACACACCTGTACAAATGCTTTCAATACATGCACACTACGACTGGTTTTATAGAATGAACATTATTATGCCTAATTTTTTGCAGACTGACTTTTACGTGCCGCGTTCGACATTTCACTGCAGTTTCCTGGTGGAATGAACACTATAACAGTGCGTTTTATTCACTTTCACATGTTCACAATGGCTTTGGAAAACATTTTATACACTTGTATTACATGTATTTCCATTTTGTTTAGCTTCTGCGGTAGATAGACCTGATAGAGCATTGGACCTTGGACTCGGTAGACCAAGGCTCAAGCCCAGCCAGGCACTCAAACTGACAAAAGTGTCTTAGAAGCGACCCAAAATTACTTGTTGCTTCAGAAAATGTGCTTTTCCAGCCGCATTTGCCTTTTCCACACTATCAATTAGGTTTAGGTATTGGTATTGTTCACCTCTCATTTGCATTTAGGACACTTTTGGTTAGGTTTAGGTTCAGGTTTTAGGTTCGGGAGGTTAACGTTTTACTCATTAAAACCTCCATATAATATTCACCTTAAAAACCTTGTCTGATTACTACACTACTTCACTCGCCTTTGGCGCCCTCTGCTGGACATTTCACTTGGAGACTGCAGCGAAACATGTCATGAAACATGTTATATCATATGCAAATATGTCGCCACGATTACGCAATTTTCAAGAGATCAGGCTGGCTTTGTGATACTCTTTAAGTGCAGTCTAGGCCAAATGGTTGATCTAGAAAAGAAACTCCCGCCTTACAAGTAAAAGAGCCAATCGCCTTTTAGATACAGACACTGCCTGTCAGTCAACATAAGAACGTGCATGTGCATTAGCTTGACCAAACGAAAATATGTTTTTTTTTTTTTGCATGTTCTGAGCTAATGAAGCACAAGTTATGATACCATTGTTGACAGAAAAACAAAGTATACTTTGCCATTAAGGTGGCATTGAATGTATCATTGGCGGTGAAAGCAAGATAATCTGTGTTTTTTTATTCCGCATCCAGGTTGGAATCTCATGACTGCAGACAATCACCATTTCCAAATAAGATATGCTAATCATTATTTCCCTTGAAAATTGCTTTCCTCACCATATCAACAAACAAACAGACAGAAAGGGCCAAATAAATCTGCACTAATGGCCCAGTCATTCCGAGGTAATGTCCAAATATCTGTCTCTTTGTTATCGGGGGTTACTGCTTTCGTAATTTTGTTATTGAAAACCACAGTAATCAGACAGAACTCTGTTAAAGAGTATGTTGACGGCAGCTGGGACGCAAACCCAACACCATCCTGTCGGTCTGAGTCACCGTCTTCATCCAGATGTGTGGCCGAGTCGCTGCGGTTAAAGCGCTCTAGGATTTCGCAATAAAAGGCATTCTCTTACAATTTGTTGCTTCCTCTTCCTTAGGAGATGTGAAGGAGGGGGGCATTTTAAAGTACGCTGAAGATTTTATGTTTGCGGTCTGATCTTTTTCAGAATACCACACATAGAGATATGAATTAAAAGGTCTTTTATGGACCTTGGCTCTGTAATCTAAAGGGGTCAATGTTTAGATGGTTAGTTTGGCCAAGTAAGCCTGTGCTGGTAGATGCCTCAACTACACCATTCTGTGGGCAAAAAGCATCTCACACTATTGCCATACATTAAAAACTGACCATGTTATCTGAGGAAATCAAATATTTGCAAGCAACATATAAATTGCAAAAATACATGTTTCCATCTCTTAAGAGTCAAATAGATTTTTCCACCCATTTCCTGCCTTTGATGTCCCAACTCCATGAAGTTTATACATTCAGAAGTTCATACAAAATCCTTTAGTTTTAAACATTGCTCCCCAACATCCACTCTATAAAACAAGACTTGTACTACACATAAATAATTACTATTGGCATTACATTTACTCATTTGAGAGATGCTTTTATCCAAAGATGAATAATATACATCATAAGTGATTCATCTTAAAGAGACAACAGCTGCATTACAAAGTTTCACAAGCATCAGAACAGTAGTAACCAGGACAGATTAGAGTACAACAAGAATATATATATATGATTCTTATTTATTGTAATTAGTGCATGGTTAAGTGCTCATGGAAAAGATGTGTTTTAGCCATTTTTTGAAGACAGAGAGCAAGTCTGCTTCACAGATGGAGTCGGGAAGTTCATTCCACCAATGAGGTACAGTGAAGCCAGAAGTCTGGGAAAGTGTTTTGGTGCTTCTTTGTGTTAATACAATAAGGCGTTACTCATTAGCTGACCGCAGGCTTCTGGTGGGCGTGTAGCTCTGCAGAAATGATTTTAGGTATGCTGGAGCAGACCCAGTGACTGTTCTGTACGCCAGCATCACATCAGAGCCTTGAATTTGATACGTGCATCAACCAGCAGCCAGTGAAGAGAGACAAAGTGTGGTGTGACATGTGCGCTCTTTGGTTGATTAAAGACCAGACGTGCTGCTGCATTCTGGATCATTTGCAGGGGCCTAAATGCGCATGCAAGGAGGCCTGCAATGAGAGCGTTACAGTAGTCCAGTCTAGAGATGACAAATGACTGAACAAGCAGTTGTGTGGCATGTTCAGATAGGAAGGGTCTTATTTTCCTGATATTGTGAGTGTAAATCTACACAATCGTGCTCTCTTTGAAATGTGGTCTGTGAAATGGAGTTGGTTATTGATGGTTACCCCTAGATTTCTGACCATTTTGGAAGGTGTTATTGTTGTTGAACCAAGCTGAATGTTAATGTTGTGTTCAACAGCAGGGTTGGCTGGAAAATGAGGAGCTCATTCTTTGCTGGGTTAAGATGCAGGTGGTGTTGCTGGCTGCAAAGAAATTATATTCATGCGATGCAGCCAGAGGGGAACTGGCTCCCTTAGCTGATCCTGGTTTCTCCCAAGGTTATCTTTCTCCATAAACTAACATCTTGTGGAGTTTTGGGTTCCTCGTCACAGTCACTTTTGTCTTGCTCACTGTAATAGATACTGTAAAAAGACTAGTATCACTACGTTATTTATACTGTATAATATATACACTCAGAGGAACAGCTGTACACCTACTACTAGATACTGGTGAGGAGCTTCAGTTAATGTTCACTTCAACCATCAGAATGGGGACAAAATGGGATATCAGTGATTTCAACAGTGGCATGATTTTTGGTGCCAGACGAGCTGGATTGAGTAGGTCTTTAACTGCTGATGTCCTTGGATTTACTGGTAGAGTTTACTCAGAATGGTGCCAAAAACAAAAAACACCCTGTGAGCGGCAGTTCTGCAGACGGGAATGCCTTGTTGATGAAAGAGGTCAACGGAGAATGGCCAGACTGGTTCATGCTGACAGAAAAGCTATGGTAACTCAGATAACCACTCTGTAGAAGACACGTTGGGAACTTATAAACTATATATAAATGAATATTAACATATGTTAATATGTTAGTATCTTGATACCGAAGTACCTGTACTTTTGTCATCTCTATAAGGGGACTTTACTAAAAACATTTGGGGCTTAAGCCCAAGTAGCCCACCCCTTGTTTGGAACAAGATGAGGGGGAGTAAATGATGACCCAATTAAAGAGACTGGATGATGTTGTCCTAAAGCAGCGCGGACCCCTAGAAAGAGACCATATGGGCCTCCTGCAGGTTAACTAATTACTACTCACTCGTTTAGCTGAAGCTTTTATCCAAAATGACTTCCAGTACACTAATTACAAGGACAAACCCCTTTGCAGTAAGTTAAATGACTTGCTCAAGGGCAAAGCTATGACAGTTCATCAATCCTAAGGAGGTTTGAACCTACCACCTCTTGGTTAACAGCACAGTTCTATAACCATTAGGTATATCACCCCAATCAAGGGCACATTGGTGTTATTGATGATCTGATTTACATGCCACACTGGGCCTGCTGCCTGATTAATAATGGCAATGGAATAGCATACTCATACTCATACCTATACTGTGGGTCAAGTATGACATTTCTCTGAATGCATGCAATACCTCAATACTACATTTGCCAAAAAATATCAGTATGCAAAGCATACTGCATGGAGTTCTGTATCCAACAACCTTCTATTTCTACAGCTGTGATTTTTCGCATCTTGGCTTTAATTCATTATTTGATCGGACTGCCAAAGTTTGAGACATTTTTACATAAGCTTAGATCAAAATGCAAAATAACAGTGTTTAGGAGTGGTGGTGGCGAAGTGGGCTAAAGAACATAAATGTTACTCAGAAGGTCACTGGTTCAATCCCCAGAGCCACCACCATTGTGACCTTGAACAAGGCACTTAACTCCAGGTTGCTCCAGGAGGATTGTCCCTGTAATAAGGGCACTGTAAGTCACTTTGGATAAAAGCGTCTGCCAAATGCATAAATGTAAATGTTATTCCCCATTCTGCAAAAAGGCACTGAATTAAGCTTGCATTGTGTTAAAGTCACGTGACAAACAAAAATGGCCAAGAAAGGTTACAATAATATAGCGTGCTACAGCCTACAGTTTCACTTACCATTTTGAATGAACAGCATACTACTCTTACGACTTCTACCATATACTATTTCTCCTGTACATAGATATGACTGAAATAGTAAAGAGCAGTATGGCAGCACGCTATTCAGAACTTCGCCTTTTTACGTTGCAAGTGAATGAATCTACAATCATCTATACAATGGACTTACAAAGGGGTCAATTTGAATCGTTTTCAATACTTTAGGCACCATCCAAGGTTACTTCACAGATGTTTCCACTAGAGGGCGTCCTGAATGCAGGAAACTGCAATTGGGTATTTTGCCTCCTTAGAAATCTCAGCCACAAGCCCGGATCCATCCAGCACATCCTTAGTGCTGGAAGTTTACAGAAATGTTGCCACGATCGCATGGGAACTTAAGGTGCCTTCCAATATCTCTAGCGGAGCACTCCCAAAACTGAATATTCTGCAATGATTTATTCACCCACATGATGTTACTCCCCACCCCAGTGGAACACTTTTGAATGGCACAAGGGTGAGTAAATAATGAGAGCATTTGTTTTTTTTAAGTGAACTATTTCTCTAAGTAATCAAATCCATTATTAAGTACGAGTTGAAGCTGTAAGAAACCAAAGCAATAAGAGAACTGTTGAAAATTCATATCTGTGGTCTGACATACCTTTTGATTTTTGATGAGTCAAAACATTTGTCATTGTGCAATCTGGTCTTAAAAGGAAAAGGCATCATTATTCACCCCCCTCGTGTTGTTTAAACAATGTATGACTTTCTTCTGTGTAACACAAAATTTGATATTAAGCAGAATGTTAACCTTAATCACCATTCCCTTTCATTGTAAGGGAAAAAACATGCAATGAACGGGAATAGTGACTAACATCTGTTTTTATGTTCCACAGAAGAAACTAATTCCAATGTGTTTGGAACAACGTGAGGCTTTAAAAAAAAAAAAAGCTTATGAGGGTGAGATATCCCCTTCTATACACTGTATTGTGTTGTGCTATAGTGTATCTATTGTGCAAGACTATTTGTCTATTCCGCTTATTGTCCAATTGGACGTTCCCTAATACTTTGTTTTAAAACAGACAACTACTATACAACCTCTAAATGCACCTGTTCAAATGCAAAATGATATTCTTTTAGTAACTAACAAAAGCAAGTCAGTGATCTGAAAACTCAATCTGACTGTCTGGCTCATTGTAAACAGACCAAGCATGTCATTAACCTCAGACCAGGTCTGACTAGTTCTGCCTCATCTGATATACACCGATGATGTTATGAAAGGAACTTTCAGAATGTCACCTCAGCAAGACTCTGTTGACAAGAAAAACATGGAATGGTGTTTGTGCGTCAGAGACAAGGACATCAAACACTGATTCAGAATGTTTCGTTTCACATGTGATTTTCGTGGATCTGCAGTAAATCCCATTATCATAGTAATATATTACAAAATATTCATATGTCAGTGGTTGATGCATAACATGTTCATAGACTATTGTTTTGTTATCAACATCATGTTGTTAGATTGACATTGATTTGAAGTATAATGGAAACTGTAAGGCCCTGTTGCTTTTGTCATTTCTTTTAAGTTTTTTCCACCATTTTTAATCACCTTTTGCCTTCATTAGTTCATTTTGAATGGTCCTGCAGAGAGGCAAATTATTTCTGACATATGATATTATAAAAGCATAATATTTCATGAAGTCTCAATGAATATGAGGTAGTAAAAGCTACTAATAATACAATATATTTGAATATAATATAATATAAAAAAACAGCAAAACTTGTAATTCGTAAAATGCTGTTTATTATCGAATGTCACACATCTAGGCATGCCAACTACCCATTTACCTCCCAAATCTAAAAGAGTGATTTTATCTTTACGTTCGTTTCTTTTTCCTCAGTATAGTCCAAATTTCTATTCTTTAAGAACCCCTCATAAATAATGCCACATTATTAAAATTGTAGAAGAGTAAAATTCTTGACTCATTATTCATCAATAGTCTGTTCATTTTCAAGATTAGCAGCTTTATTAAAAATGTTTATTTAATATGGTGTTTACAGCACCATTCAAAAATGATACACACCAGAGATGAGATTTGAGTGTTAAAGGGGCTGTAAGCGATTTTAGACCTAGAATTTCCACAAGCTGTCAAGATGAGCCGTTGGATTAGCCACGCTCACTTTTTTCCAAAATCCCATACTCCAAAGATACCAAATGAGCTTTAGTGAGACCGACACAAGCAAAAACGGTTGTCAAAAACAACAGCAGCAAAAGAGCGCACTTAACTGATAACTGGCATACCTGTCAACACTCTCATTTTTCCCGGGAGTCTCCCATATTTCACACCCATTTCCCGCCCCATAGTTCTAGCGGGAAGACCAGCAGGTGCACATCATCGCATCATTAGCTGGGTAACTCCTAGTCAATCGCACGTAAGCCAATGCTTTATAAGTCTGCTCACAACCTATCACATTGCTGTTTCGGTGTGCAACACTGCAACCTCCTCCACCCCACCACCACCAGTTGAGCCCTGTCCCGCAGGGGGGTAGGCTCCTCGCCCCTGCCTCCTATCTCCGGCAGGACATGATGGTTCCGGGTACAACTACCTCGGACTGCCGGACGGGGCCTATGCCAAAGAGAGAGACATCACCTCCCGTTTTACATCTATCAAATAAATGGCATCTCAAACTTCACTCAAGCCTGCATGTCTTCCCGATAGAACTTGTATGAAACGAATCCTACTCACACAATCGACACTTCCTAAAAATTCCAACCCATTTGTGACCTCAACCGGACAACCTACAGCCCAGTTGAGCTGTTGATATCTGCACTGGTAGTAGACGCGGGAAGTTGAATCAAGCATCACTGATAGATGGGAGAAGACTTAGGTAGTGCTCTGGCAAAAAAAACCTAAATATACATGTAAATATAACAACAGCTGAACGGAGGAATTTAATGTCATACCTCGAAGAAATATCGACAATGGCCACGCCTTTTGCAAAGTGTGTCGCACTAATTTTAATATCGGACACAGTGGGAAAAATGATGTTACTCAGCACATTAAATCACAACGTCACAATTTGTAAGTATTTAGCACAACCCCCCCAGAGGTCTCCCAGATTTTGTTACCCAAATGTTGACAGGTATGACAACTGGTCTGAGTAACATGGCATAAAAATGGCATTATGCCTCAATAATTAGCTGCAACTACAATACTATGAGAATGCGCAAAACGCTTTCCATGAAAAACAATCGCTTACAGCACACCTTTAACATTAACTGGCATTAAATTACTACATAAACTACTGGCAAGATTAAGAAAGGTCTATAACAACGCCTAAATAGCTATTTTGCGATTGGTCAACATTAACCAATAGCCTACATGACCGATGTGATGTCAACCAAAAATGAAAGACGATTCAGCGCTGGAGAACGTTATTACATTTTGTTTAAATATGATGAAGAAAGAATTTCTTTCTCATTTAAATAACATACATGGTTGAATTGTGCATAAGACCAGGGACATGCCTTCAGAAAGTGAATAAAGTCCATTTTGATTTCATTTTGATGCAATGATGTTTACATTAATTTCCTTACCTTTCTTACTAAAACAACTAGCTATGTTGTGATGATTATTTAAGCAGGTAGCATAGGGTGCAAATCAACCATCAAGATGAAACCAAAAGTGCCACTATTGCAGACGATCCAGAAATAAACTCCACTATAGCAGGTCCTTTCAATTATGTCTTAATGTCCATATTATGTCAAACCCAATTTAACATTCTGTTGTACAATGCTAACGATCCTTGTACCCAGAGTTGTGAATTCTGTACCCAGAAGTACAGAATTTAGAGAAAGGCAGATAGCAAAGTGTTTATTTCCTCAGTAATCCCAGTTTCTTCAAGGCATCTTGTCGGTTCTCGCCATTTTTACCATGTGGTGTAATCAGAACGCTTATTCCATTGGAGCGTGGCAACTTTTGGGAATTGTTACCTGGCTGTGAAGGCTGAACTGAAGCAGCATGAAGTGATTTGTTTGAATCATCAGCTGGATGGCCAATACCGAAGTCCTTTGCGCTTCCTGCAGAAGGAGGTTGACTTTGGTTCTTTCGTAACTGACCTGGCGAAAGCTCAACATTGGTTTTGTCTGGATTTGCTGCATGTAAGGTTGGTTTCATGGCGATGCTGTGCCGACCTACACCTGACTGCCGCTCAGTATTGGTCTTGTCTGTATTTGTTCCCTGTAGGGTCGGTTCAGCAATGATGCTGTTCCGACCTACACCTGATCGCCGCTCAATATTGGTCTTGTCTGAAGTTTTTGCCTGTGCGGTGGGTTCAATGACAATGCTGCTTAGACCGACACCTGATCGCTCCAGAGAAGCTGATTTGACCTCAAAGGGTATTGATGGTTGCTTCTTTATAGAACCTTCCCTACTTGCTGCGTCTATGAGTTTTGGCATGTCTATTTGTGACTGCACCACTCCTGGTATGGGACTTTCAGCTTGTCTAGAGTCCTGCACTGGTTCTGCCTTGGGTGCTCCCATGTAAATGCTTGGGTTATTGGAGGAAATTGGGGTATCTTTAGCTTTGAATGTTGGTAATCGATTAGAAGAGATATTGGGCACGGAAACGACTTCCTCACTCTTCAGCAGGCCTAATTTTCTTAATGCTTCCATTCGTGTCTTCTGTGGATCAAGCGGAGTACGGTCACTCTGTGGTAATAAAGAGTGTGCTGCACCTGTATCTTTGTGGCTTTTGAGAATGATATTAGACGGCAGTTTCTTGGGTTTGGGAGCCACAACTGGTGGGCTTTTGGGGTCACTGTACTCTTTTGGCACTCCAGGTACATGTTCTGAAGATGTTGAAGGTGTCATCGGTTTATCTGCGGAAGCATGTTGTCCTACCATTAACGGTGTCAAATGAGGCGCTTTCTTCATGGAGGCCTTCTTGCGCAAATTCTCAAGGTCATTGTGAAACAGTGGTCCTCTTGAGGTTTCTGGCTCAAAACTTTGGGATTTGCTCATCTCAGCAGGCTCATCTAGTCCAACACCAGGTTTTGGCTTTGTTTTTGGGAGTTCAGGAGTCCATTCTGGTGGCTCATCGAAAACGGGTGTTGGCAGTGGTGAATAATGTGTTGTGGCGCTCCTCTCTGCTGGTTCATCCGTGAAGTCTGACGGTGGTGGAATGAAACCCACCGGAATCTTTGAGGAAGCTTTCTGGGGCTTCTGTTGTGACTTGACATCCAAACTCTTTGGAGAACTCTCTTTCGAGTTTGAGTCACTGGGCAAATTTGTTCTAACTGGTGGTTCAGGTATGAAAGAAGGTGGCAAGTCAATCACATCACTCGATAATCCAATGCTTGGTTTAGCTGTAACTACGTTGGAAGAAGCAGTTCCTTCTGAAACTGCCTGTCCAGTTTGCTGATGGTAAGAGTGTGATCTGAACCCATCAGGTACATCAAGAATAGCCACAGGTTGTTCTTTGGGAGATGATTCAACAGGTCTACTGGTCAGTTTGTCATTACCACTGGCAAGGAGTAATGGAACTGGCACAAGGTACTTCTCAGATGGTTTGTGATCTCTTCCCATGACTTGGTTTGGGTCCTCATGGGCTAACAGCTCTGAAAGAGAACATTTATAAATCAATATACATTTTTTATTTTTCTTTAAAAGTACAAATCGGAGGGAAAATGACAACTATTATTTAACAAGGAGATCCTTGATGAATAGAGAGATACTTGCAAGTATAATACCATGTTTCAAAGACAGCGCTGGTATTACTGCTTACCCTCAGGTTTGCTGTGGTCGATGGAGGGTTGATTAATATTTTTTCCTGCCAGGTCATGAGATGAGCGATCAGGCTCATCGCTAGACAAACCGCTGTCATCTTCTACCTCCAGAGCCTCAATGGTCTCTTCTAGGTACATGAGGGTTGCTTTCTCCTCAGCGGAAAGGTGTCCAAAACTATCATCACTCTATCATACAAATAAAACATTGCTAAAGACCCTTCCAAATCTTTTGACATTTTTCAGATAGCTGCTGAACCACATGTTTCAAAATTTCATTTTTCCAACTCAGAGTGTATTTTTCCAATGTATTGTGGCTAGTGTTGGGGGAATGTTCATTTCTGAAATAACGTCTTAAATTATTAGGGTTTTGCTATCCTTTTTCTCACTGTAATTTGGCTGAAAGTAACACATTATCAAAATGATAATATAATCCAAATATTTTGATTATGGAACTTGTAAAGCATTCAACCAAACACTGGATAGAACCAGATAAATTTAAAGTGTAGAAATGCTCTGTTCTTGTTCTCGCTAAATACCATTTCCACCATTATACACAGAGGATCCTCATAGAACTTAAAATTGAAAGTGGTTTCTAAATGTTCAGATACCTTCCAGGGTAATTTATAACACAGTATTGTATAAATATAGTATTTGTCAACAGTTAAAAAATGCAATAATTAAAAATGTCTCTTTTACATATTTTTTATATGTGTTAAATGATGTTAGTAGGTATATAATGTTTAATGAAGTGTTACATAAAGTTCAACTTTAATTAGTGTTTAAGTTTTGTTCAATCAAGATAGTAAACATCACTACAACATGTTTCCTTGTTCCGCTTCTAAGCAGATAGTTGCATTGAGAAGACGTTAAACTGAGGTCCTGACTCTCTGTGGTCATTAAAAATCCCAGGACACTTCTCGTAAAGAGTAGGGGTGTAACCCCGGTGTCCTGGCCAGATTCCCCCCATTGGCCCCTATCTATCATGGCCTCGTTTTAATCTCCATCCCTGAATTGGCTACATCACTCTACTCTCTCCTCCCCACCAATAGCTGGTGTGTGGTGGGCGTTCTGGAGCACTATGGCTGCCGTCGCATCATCCCTATGCTATGTAAAGCGCTTTGAGTGCCTAGAAAAGTGCTATATAAATGTAAGGAAATTATTATTATTATTATTATTATAATCACAAATATCTGTTTTAGCAACTGCATGATGCAGAGAAGGCAATGTAATTTCTCACGTTTTCTTTTTTTTTTGTAATGGAAAGTTAACCTTCGTGTTACTGCACCCACAAAGCAGCCTGCCTTTATATAGAGTTTCTTTCATCATTCATATAGAGGATATCAGTAACATATTCTCATGTTTGACAAAAAGACAATAGTTGGTAAAGATGTTTAAGGCAAATACTTACAAAGCCAGAGTTGATGCTGACCATACTATCACGGCTACCAGCACTGTCCATACCGGTCACAGATTCCATGGCAATGCCCCCTGGCCAGGTGTCACTTTTTGGCATTGCACATTGGAAGAGCAAGGCACAGGACTTTAAAAGAGCCTCTTCTGATATTACAAAAGAGTGGCAATCTAAATACAAAATTAAATGCACAAGTTAAATAAGATCACAGTGTTGTATGAACTGAACATTTTGAATCAGTTTTCTAACAACATCTAGATATTCTGAAGAAAATGTATGTGGTGTTTTCCCATGCAAAACTTGCTAACACAACGCTAGGCTATTGTAGGTGGGTGCCAGATTGTTGCTATGTGGTTGCTGCAATGTTCAAGGGGGATACTAAGTGGTTGCGTACTGGCATCACCAGGTCAAAAAAAAAAACAATTTCTATTAAGAGAGATGCTCAATTTGGCCTTTATTAAAGTCTCTTTCGTCACAAAGGACTGAACATTTACCACATAGCTGGAGGTAAACTGCATCCACCCTGCAGATAACATCTCACGATCGCAAAAACATTATCTGTCCTTGATTGACTCGCCCTTTCAGGCAAGCTAATCAAAACAAAACACACATAATTACAGAAACACATGCACCTGAGATAGGCAACTCAAAGCCTACGCCCAGAGAACAAAATGTACCCAGATTGCAGAGGCATTTTTTGAAGATTTCAACAAATATTAACTCTTTCCCCGCCAGCGTTTTTAAAAAAAAGTTGCCAGCCACTGCCAGGGTTTTTGACGATTTTCGCTAAACTTTAATGGCCCGCAGAATATTTTCTTCCATGAATATATGAAGATGCTATATATCACAATAAAGATCTGGGCCTCTGCTTTTAGGCAAAAAAAACGATTATATTTTATCTTCATTTGTTCTTTTTTTATTGCGACTTGAACAGAGGTCGGTTTTGTCAAAAAACAACATTTCAGACAAAAAGCTGATAAAAAGGCATGTTTATGTCTGATATTTTGAGCTTCTCAATACTCCACTTCTTCATGTTTGAGACGATCGCAGTCTGTTTCTTTGATCAAAGAGTTGCGTACTCTTTCAAAACATGCGCAGGGGTCTTCCTTACCGTATAACACCTAAAACACGGAAACCCGGAAAATTCAGTGTTTGGCGGGGAAAGAGTTAATACTCTAAAAGCATTGTATTTCAGAGCAATGCAAACTGCTCAAGGTGAAATTTGAGCCTGTTTCCATTACGGTGTGCTTATGCATTCACCTGAATAAGATCCTTGAGAACAGTTGAGAAAGCACATCATGGCTCCCTTTCAAAACCTAGTGAGCTGCCACATACTCTCGACCCCAAGGCTGTTCCAAAAAGTAATTAGCCTGTTAATTATTTCGAAGACACCTTTTTGGGCCAAGGGTAAGGGAGCATCGCATGTATCCTTTGCTGAGAAAGCAATCCAATAATCTAGCCTATTGCGGCCAACTCAGTGAAAAACATTCCATCCAAGATGGCGTACAAAAGCAATGGAAATGTTTATTATATTAAACATGCAAGTATTGATAAAAAAAGTAGCTCAAACTCATTCAAATGGACTAATGTTCCCAATGTTAGTGAGTTAATGTGTATTTTTATGCTTATTAGAGTACCACAGCATTAACTTTGCAACATGCTAACATCAAACTCTTTCTAAATCAAATTGTGAATTAAGTTCCAGAGCAACATGATCACAGAAGAAATCGACATGTCACTTACGAATATTCATGTACCCTAAAATCGACCCCATTCTGCCAAATTACTGACATACCCACTTGACTTGACTTGACAATCGGCATCCAGCATTAGAAATTTGTGCATACATTCGAACAGGTTTACCTTTCTCTGTGATGCTACTGATTAGCAACCTCTGAGAACCTGGTTCTGATCCTGTGGGAACCAGGAAGTAATCAACGGTAAGTGCGATTCGGAGGTTGCATTTTTGCTAAAAAATTTAATTTGTGGAGTAAATTTTTACTCCACTGATGTTTAGGGTTGTGGTTTGGGTCAGGGTTTAGGATTAATAAAATATGCATTCCTGTTGACTGTTTTGACATCATTTACAACCTAAAATACAACTTGCTTTTGGTGCCCCTCTGAGCTCACACATGCCCATACATTCGAAAACACTTCCAGCTTTGGCCACCGGTTTTACATTTTGGTAAACACAGACCGAGTTTAGCTGAAAAACGTTTGACACATGCACACAACGACTGCTTTGTGATACTATTTTAGTACAGTCAATGCCAGGCGTTTGTGCAGACAACATGCACAGATGTGAATTGTCCATGTGTCTTAAAACTGGGCTGCATACAGACAATGCATATTGTTCTGATGCTAAAATCTGTGTCACGCGCACTGTGCTCGAGACGTAGCAGTGCACGGAAAACCCAAGTATACTGTGATAAATGGTCTGCACTTATGCAAGTGCGCTAGCCTGACATTAGGAGCACCTTGGGGTTCAATGTCTTGCCCAAGGGCATTTCGGCATGTGGAGTCATGTGGGCCGGGTATCGAACCGCCAACCCTGCAATTAGTGGCTGACCCGCTCTACCACCTGAGCCACACCTAGAGTGGCACAGCATTAACTAAGCAACATGCTAATGTCAAACTCAATTGCGAGTCGAGTCACCCAAGAGCTTCTTGTCGGAGCACTATTTGTATTACGTACAGAGTGGCTGCCTATGTACAGCGTTCCAAATCGGTTCCATCTCAGTAAGGATGCTGCCAATGTAGACAGCTCAATCAAATTTTATTTTATTTCTGCACAAAAATAACTACCTGAGAGGAGAACATGAAGTCAGCATACCCTCAAGAAATTGTACAAGTGTGAATTCCAGTCATTTTTAGCCAAAACGCTGAAAGGTTTTCAAGTTGTTCAGCATATTTCAGCCAATTCTGCCTTGTTGAGGTGAGATATGTGTGAAAGCACACACCTTGCTATGACAGAAACAACTAAATAGATGGGCGATGGCTTCAGCCAACACCTAAAAAGCTGAATTCACCCTGGAATGCCACTGTGCCTGCTCAGATCTGTACTTCTCATGCCGCAAATCCAGCTGCTTTTCTCCAAATGTATCCATGTCGGGGGGAAAAACACCTTGCCTTTTGGGTTTTCGGACATTTGTACAGCAGTTTGTTTAAGAGCTTTGTCCTGTGTATCTTTGACAATGATCTGAAGGCAAAGAAGTAAAATCAGATAGGTATTCATAAGACAATTGTGCTAAGTGAACCTTTCAAATAACCGGAAGAATTCAAGACATGCAACGTATTGTTGGGTTTGGCCTTGAGCCCACATACACTTTGTTTTCATATAAAACAAATAAAATGTCTTTGTGTTTTTTTTTTATTTGAGGGAGTGGCTGCTTAAAATAGAACTCTAAACGGAAAATTATAATAGTGCCAAAGAGGAACCTACAAATATTGGAGTGTTTTGTTTAAACTGGATTTAATGACAATGTTACTGTACAATAGAGAATATTGCATCAGCATTGGAAGTGAATGGCATACGCCAGAGAATGTGAAATTAAATACATTTACATTTATGCATTTGGCAGATGCTTTTATCCAAAGTGACTTACAGAGCCCTTGTTACAGGGACAATCCCACTGGAGCAACCTGGATTTAAGTGCCTTGCTCAAGGACACAATGGTGGTGGCTGTGGGGATCGAACCAGCAACCTTCTGATTACCCGTTTATTGCTTTAGGCCACTACGCCACCACCACTCCCAAATAAGGGTCAATGACGTAACATTCATGTCTAGGTCAAGATCTATTCATTTATTTAAAAAACTTCAATACACCTCTTCTATGATGAACATGCTTTCAATTTCTAAATTAAATTAAATTTGGATATATTTTTGTGGGGTTTAAAGGAATGTTCTGAGATTAATACAAGTTAAAATCAATCCACAGCAATTGTGGCAAAATGTTGATTACCACAAAACATAATTTTGTCTTACAACGAATGTGGCCAGACCATAAACGTGACAATACACACTGTTTTAAAAGTATAGCCACAAGACCTAACATTATACGATTTAACATGACTTAGCGTGATAAAGAGAGATATCCCGGCATTTACCAGATTACGGGGTTTATCCGAGTTACATCGGCATGACAACCAAATTCTAATTTACCAGATAAGCTTAATAAGCAATTATGTAACACTAAAACCATGTAAATGCATATAATCTTTACATTGTGCCGCTATACTTCAACATTATGCCACAAATTCAGACTAAGCTTAACCGGAATATTCCTTTTAAGTAGAAAATGTCTAGATGGTGTAACCAACGTAGTCTTATTAGGAATTCGTCCCAATACTACGGAGGCGAATTCGTACAACTTTATTCATATGACTTATCAACCAATCACATGAGCTTTACAAACCTGCATTCGGAACACGGAAGTCTTGCTTTCTTCCATATAACACATCAGGCCTTTTAACATTAATCATGGTTATGTATACGCTCAAGGTAGGGTAAAGTCCAAAGTATACTTCAGTCGGACACGAACGCTAGGTGTCTGGCGTACAGGACACGTGACACAAATTTCTTCATCAGCAGAGTGCTCGAGCTTTGAATGTATGTGGCCTGTTTTTTTTCCATGCATACTCTGAACGCGCAAAATACGCATGCTCCTTGAATTATCTGAGCTAATTAGTGGGCCAACAAGGTGACGATACTCACAGTTGAGCCAGTGCTGTCACGAAGAAGCACTAGAACAAGATTCTCTATTCACCGCTAAACAACAGGAGACAAATGTGGAAATAACAACAGTCGATGTCCACGTCAAGAGCGCGTGTGTGAGTAGGTCAGGAGATACCTGCATTTGTATAACTCGAGTCTGAAGGAATATAAAGACATCTTTATGGATCTAAACTCTTGAAGATAAATAGTCCAGTCTATCATAGCAGTCGTAGCACGAATGCACCAACAGTGTATGCACGTACAGTCAAATTATTATACTTCAAAAGGCTAGCGTTCCACTGTACACAGATGCTAAGGGTTGCTAGCTGATGCTAGCCAGACATCACTTCTGTCTTTTGACTTCAGAGGATGAACTGATGCCAACTCCAACTGAAAGACATTGGAAACTTCATATGCCACTGCCTGAACCTTGGACATAGGATGGACCACACCGAACAGCACCGAAATAACCTGCCAGTTGAACTGGGATGCACCTCATTGAACTCTGCCTGCATCATTTTTGTCTATTAATGGACTAAACTATTGAAATGGAAAACATAGACAATCATTTTAATTGCCAACAAAAGCCTTCATCAGCCAACTAACAAAGGACAATTCAACCCTAACCAAAACCTAACCCTACTAACCCTAAACCTAACCCAACTAACCCTAAATCTAAGCCTAACCTAACCCTACTAACCCAAAACCTAACCATACTAAACCTAACCCTAATAAACATAACCCTACTAACCCTAACCCTAATAAACATAACCCTACTAACCCAAAACCTAACCATACTAACCCTAAACCTAACCCAACTAACCCTAAATCTAAGCCTAACCTAACCCTACTAACCAAAAACCTAAACATACTAAACCTAACCCTAATAAACATAACCCTACTAACCCTAACCCTAATAAACATAACCCTACTAACCCTACTAAACATAACCCTACTAACCTTAATAAACATAACCCTACTAACCCTAACCCTAATAAACATAACCCTACTAACCCTAATAAACATAACCCTACTAACCCTAACCCTAATAAACATAACCCTACTAACCCTAATAAACATAACCCTACTAACCCTAACCCTAATAAACATAACCCTACTAACCCTAACCCTAATAAACATAACCCTACTAACCCTAACCCTAATAAACATAACCCTACTAACCCTACTAACCCTAACCCTAATAAACATTACCCTACTAACCCTAAACCTAACCCTAACCCTAACTCTAAGCCTAACCTAACCCTACTAACCCTAACCCTAATAAACCTAACCCTACTAACCCTAAACCTAACCCTACTCACCCTAATAACCCTACTCACCCTAACCCTACTCACCCTACTGAACTTAACACTAACCCTACTCACCATAACCCTTAACCTTACTCACCCTAACCCTACTTACCATAACCCTTAACCTTACTCACCCTAACCCTACTCACCATAAACCTTAACCCTACTGACCCTACTGAACCTAACCCTACTCACCCTACTGACCCTAACCTTAACTTCTGCAGTTAATCCAGGATGGACTTCAAAGACATTAGTCATTAATCTTAAAGTTCATAAAAATATATTTTTTCAACACTGGTCCTTAACGCTGACTTAATTTATAAAAAAAATATGACTTTCACTGCACACAATTAACTTATATTAGCATTATATTCATGCTGTTTAGCCAGAGGAGAACTGAACTGGCCCCCCACACGAGTCTGATTTCTCCCAAGGTTATATTTCTTCATTAACCAACATCTGATGAAGTTTTGTGTTCCCTGCCACAGTCGCCTTCAGCTTGCTCACTGGGGTTATAAATACAATGATTATTTAATTACTTATTTTTATACACAATTTACAGTCATATTTAACCAAACTACACAATGATGACTAAGACTTTACAGATATGACAGTTTCATTTTCTGTTAATGCATGATTTCCTGTAAAGCTGCTTTGAAACGATGAGTGTTGTGAAAAGCGCTATACAAATAAAAATGACTTGACTTGGTAGGTGTATAACTCAAAATTCAACACCTCGTACTATTGTGACGAATTATCATGAGATCGGGTTTGTGTAACCATCCTGAGATGCATAAAAAAAAAATATCTTTTTAAATACACTCTTTGCAAAAACAATTTTTCACTTGAAAAATATACTTGCAAACTATTTTTACCAAAATAACAAAAGTGTCAGAACAATTTGACTTTTTATTACATGGCTTACATTGGCTAATATTTGATTCTGATTGGTCAATAACTGCTATAACGACTGATAAACTGTGCAATTGAACACTGCCCCAGGCAACCAATTTCCTTCATAGCTATGCTAGTTTTATGTGTCTTTTATTACTCTGCACCCTCTACACCCCCCCTCATTCTGCCATAATGACCAACTAATCCCTCAATTACTTGGTTACACCACTTAACAAGTCACTAAATCAAAGTTGAAAATGGTATAGACATTTTTCGAAAATAAGTTTAATGTCACGTAAACTAGAAAAGAAATGTGAAATATTTGCCCTGTGACATGATGGTCCTAGCTGGCCAATCATTTACAGTGAATAAACACACACAGTCCAAGTCCACCTGCAAAGTACATATCCTCAGGAGCTCATCAGACCGCATAATTCGATATACTCTACTCACAACTCCATATCAAAATGACTATGTTTTGACTACATTTAAATTGATTATGGGTAGTTTACATAAAATACTGTTGGAAAGTTGACATGCCCTGCGGTGACATGCTATACGCAATCTAAAACTACTTCAAACGCCAATAATTTTATAATTACACATGCAGTTAACCTCTTTAAATGAAATTTCATGGAATACATTTATGTTTAATTTGAAGTACCATTCACAATGAACCAGTGAAGGTAAAAAGTGGCTAAAATGGTGAAAATCTGTCACAGAATCAACTATTCCCCTTATACCTTCTTTATACATTTGTACTTAAAATCCTGATTTTAAAAAAAGCTCATAAACATGATGTGCATCAACTACCCTTAAAGTAAAATAACATTTTTACCAAAAAACTTGTTAGTAAACAAATATGGGTGTTGTAAACTTTCAGCTTTTTTAAAAAAACAGGTTTGTGACCAAGGATTAAACTTAAGCTGTTGTACAATCCTAATGCTAATATATATATATATATATATATATATATATATATATTTTTTTTTAAATAAAACGTAGTTTGTTTAATTTTAGCGACGTTTTAATCTTTTATTGAATTATTAACGCATACATAAGTGCATATAAAACACTTTTACTCAACACTATAAGAGAGTAGAAAAAACAAAACATCAAAAGCCAGAAAAGTGTTACCTGTATTATTGCAGCACTAGATTCCAGTGAGTTCACCTGCGTGACTCCCAGCTGATGGAGTAAAACGGCGAGTGTGTCACGAGCTTCGCCGACGTAAAGCTGTAAGCCAATCAGAGCCCGCGTCACAAACAGAACCGCAGATGATTGGCTGGACGCCACAGGCGTCATCAAATGACAGTAAAGAGAGATCCATATCAGAGACTGAAGGGCAGAGACGGGCCACTTCAATTAAAATAAAGGGACGAAATTTGAACGGTCAACGGCAGCCACGCCTTAAAGGTAAAAAGAGCCAATCACATTTTAGATACAGACATCGCCTGTACCAGGGTTTTCATATTTTACCACTTATTTGGAAGAAGTTCTTTTTATCGTAATCTTGATCAAACGTTTAGGAGATTTCGGTGTTTTCCCATTCAAGTAGATAGGAGCTGCACTGGCTTGACTGGAAATAGCCCCACCCGAGAGCGTTCCAGTGATGGCCGACAGTGGACTGACTTGCAGGAGAATGGTTGGTTGTTTCTCGTTTCGAAGGCTGCGCGCTAGGTAGGACGTGTCCTTTGAAGGCTGCAGTATACCGAGCGTCCTCGTAGGACAAACGGAAACGGAACGTAACATGGTTTCTATGACAGCACGCCACTCTTTAACAAGCGCGAGCGCATTGAGTGAGAAGGGAACAAAGTCCCTCTATAAGGGAATCTATGAGGTGTATTTTAGGAGAGTTATAATGATGTAGAGAGAAAAGAAAATAGATTTTACAGGTGTCATTTTAATCTATAATTATTTATTTAAATTTTATATTACTATAATTATACATATAATATACTCTACACCCGTATACTGAGGTATTTCAACTTGGAAATTAACATTACATGCATTTGAACGTCATATTTCGAGAAAATTGGAGTCATTTATTTAGACAAATTATGTTAATTTCCGTTGAAGCATAGAATTGTAGGTTGTGAGTGTCCACAAAGGATACACCCAGGGATGGACTGGTAATCTGGCATACCGGGCATTTTCCCGGTGGGCCGACGCACTTTGGGGCCGATCGGGGTGGAGTGTCCATCGGGATAACCGAGCGGGCCGGTGGGTCGGACGTGAAATATCTGCTGAATGGGCCATGATAAGCTAAAATGAGCCACCGCGTTATGCATAACGGACAACAAAACAGCGCCGCGATATGCAGAAAAGGACAGCGAACCTTTGGCTGTTTCTCAATGTGCGTTCTTTTGTGTTCTTACGTTCTCGTGGACTCGTTCTACATCATCATCCAGTGCCGAACTTCGATTCCAGTCCTCAAGAACGCAATTACAGAGAATGCAGGAAATGACCCGGATGTATCCTTGAAATCGAGAATGCATCAGGCAAGCACTCGGAACTACGGTGGCAGACGAGGGACATTTATCGTTTCGTTTTTTTCTCCCCTCCATCCCCCCTGGAATCTACACCCCTGTACAACATACATAGAATGGTTGCCGATATACATAAATGAATATGATCAAAACAGCAAGCGCTAACAATTAGCTGTATTTAGAAAAGTGTCGTTCAATAATAAACTGTGCTTTCCTCCGCCATGTTGAAAGTTTAAGACTCCTCCCATCTCAGCAACTCTGGTATCATCTAGAATTCCGAGTTTCCCACTTGAACTCCCGAATTCGCGGTCATTCATGTGCTCGGAACTCGTAATTACGATTTGTCTGAGTCCACTTGAAGGACACATACGTCCTCCTATCCATCCGAGTTCGTTCTTTCAAGATAGCTTGGCAAGACTGGTCTTCATAGGAACACAAGTCCGTTCTCTGCGTTCTTACATGCGCCAGAGAAACTAGCACACAGACGTTTTGAACATTTTGTCT
This sequence comes from Xyrauchen texanus, assembly GCF_025860055.1. Taxonomy (NCBI): domain Eukaryota; kingdom Metazoa; phylum Chordata; class Actinopteri; order Cypriniformes; family Catostomidae; genus Xyrauchen; species Xyrauchen texanus. Next base: position 7,736,506 of record NC_068300.1, read on the forward strand.
TTGAACTTCCGGTCTATATTAATGAGAAGTGGATTTACAGGTTTTAGAGTTGCCAAAAGTTATCATAAGTATTTTAATGTGTTCTGGCGATATCTTAATAACTGGAAGCAGTGGGAAGACATTTTGAAACAAGAGTACTCGATTCATAAATCTACAAGATTCACGCTGCGGATGTAATGATATGCCTCTGCGCTCACAAAACTCCAAGAGACAACAGTCATTAAAAATATCTCTGGCCATCTTCTCGTGTCATTCACCCATCATGTTATTCTTAAGGTGAGCAGAATTTTTGAGGAACTGTATTTACACACACACACACACACACACACACACACACACACACACACACACACACACACACACACACACACACACACACACACACACAACTACACACACACACACACCTACACCCACACACACACACTCACTCACTCACACGCACACTCTCTCTCACACACACACTCACACACACACTCACTCACACGCACACTCTCTCTCACACACACACTCACACACATACACACTCACTCTCACACACACTCTAACACACACACACACACTCACACACACATACACTCACTCACACGCACACTCTCTCACACACACACACTCACACACACACGCACTCTCACACACACTCTAACACACACACACACTCACACACACATACTCTCTCTCTCACACACACACACGCACGCACACACTCACACACACACACACACACACATACACTCTCACACACACACACACACACACACACACACACACACACACACACACACACACACACACACACACACACACACACACACACAAAGTGTGTAAGTTTTATTTTATATTCCATTTACAACCATTTTAATCATACTTAAGCTTTTTAAAAATGTGGGTTGCAAATAAATTTAAAAAGTACAAATGTAATTTAATTTAATTTTATGAACTTGCCGGAAACTTGCAACTTGCATATGAAATAATACACACTGTCACTGTTTTATAATGTCATTGCAACTACATATTTTACAGAAGTTGAAACCTAAAACATTAAGCAGAACTACACACATAACAATGAAATGCTTGTATCATGAATAAGTGCAGTGTGTCATAGCTGTCCGAATGTGATCTGCCAGGTACTCTACCTCCGTGGGTGTCAGAAAAATTGCAGACTCACACCATCAACTCTTAAAAGTCCCTTTCAAGGCAAGCCAGTCCACTCGATGGCCATCTTTGGGACGCTTCAGGGCAACTATTTTATATGGATATAAGCGGCATGAATGTACAGCTCCTATCTACTCGAATGGTGAAAGACCGAAATCTCCAATACAGTTGGTCAAGATTACGATCAAAAAACATATTTAGCAGTAAAATTCGACAACAATTGTATTATAAAATGTGCATCTTTACCTCGGATCACGCTAAAAGAATGCTATTTTTCATTCTGGTCCAGCTAATATGCATGCACAGTCTTGAGTTGACTGGCAGACAATTTCTGTGTCTGGCTCTTTTATCTGTAACTGCATATGATGAAGGATGCACTTATCTGCCGGCAAAATAGTACATTCTATTAGGTATGCATGTGAGTAGTGTGAATGCAATTTGGACATACTTCGTCCGGGGACGTTGGCGTCATCACATGACCCGAATATGATGTAATAACAACAACATCGAAAACTATCTGCTTTGGTTTTGTTAAACAAGCACCATGCATGAAAGAAGTTTGTTTCAAATCTTTGCAAATGTATAAAAAATAAAAAAATCACATGTACGTAAGTATTCACACCCTTTGCCATGAGACTCAAAATTGAGCTCAAGTGCATCCTGTTTCCACTGATCATCCTTGAGATGTTTCTACAACTTGATTGGAGTCCACCTGTGGCAAATTCAGTTGATTGGACCTGATTTGGAAAGGCACACACCTGTCTATATAAGGTCCCACAGTTTAACAGTGCATGTCAGAGCACAAACCAAGCCATGAAGTCCAAGGAATTGTCTGTAGACCTCTGAGACGGAATTGTATTAAGGCACAGATCTGGGGAAGGGTACAGAAAATGTCTGCAGCATTGAAGGTCCAAATGAGCACAGTGTCCTCTATCATCCGTAAATGGAAGAAGTTTGGAACCACCAGGACTCTTCCTAGAGCTGGCCGCCCGGCCAAACTGAGCGATTTGGGGAGAAGGGCCTTAGTCAGGGAGGTGACCAAGAACCCCGATGGTCACTCTGACAGAGCTCCAGTGTTTCTCTGTGGAGAGAGGAGAACCTTCCAGAAGAACAACCATCTCTGCAGCACTCCACCAATCAGGCCTGTATGGTAGAGTGGCCAGAAGTAAGCCATGCCTCAGTAAAAGGCACATAACAGCCTTGCTCACGGACACAATGGTGGTGGCTGTGGGGATTGAACCAACAACCTTTTGCTTAACAGTTTAGTGCTTTAGCCCACTACGCCACCACCACACCACTCTAATATTTCCAGGCATTGAACAAATGTGCTATCCTTTGAGGGCAATTGAAAATATGTCAGATATTTTGCAACTGCCCCTATTAGCAAAAGCACACAGAAGTCCAACTCTGAGATATCAGCTCATAGCTTTTTTTATTTTAACAGTGACATTCCATCTGGTCATTCATTGACTTAGTGACGCTTACCAATTTTATGGTATGCAATCAATGTAAACCTGCCTTGGGTAGGTTCTGGGTGCAGTCAGGTTATATTACTACTGAACATAGCCTGAGTAAAATAGCCTCTTAAAAATACAGGTTCCGATTAGACCTAACATTGTTTTACAGTCTGATGTAATAGGAGAACCTATTTAAGTTCCACATTTAAAAAAAAAATGTCTCTTGTAGTATGGAAAACCATCTATGTATTGTGTTTTAAAGAACCCAGAAACCAAAACGCAGACCTGAAGAACCTACACTGGTCAAAACATTATGACCACCTGCCTAATATGTTGTTGGTCCTCTGCGTGCCGCCAAATCAGTGCCTACCCGCCGAGGCGTGGACTCTTCAAGACCCCTGAAGGTGTCCTGTGGTATCTGGCACCAAGACATAGAAGCAGATCCTTCAAGTACTGTAAGTTGTAAGGTTGAACCGTGGTGTATCGGACATGTTGGTCCAGCACATCCCACAGATGCTCAATTGGGGAATTTGGAGTCCAGGGAAACACCTCAAACCATTCCTGAACAATGTGTGCAGAGTGGCAGGGCAATTTATCCTGCTGAAAGAGGCCACTGCCATCAGGGAATACCATTGCCATGAGGAGGTGTTTCTGGTTTACATCAATGTTTAGGTAGGTGACATATGTCAAATAGATGTCCACATGAATGGTCGGACACACTCCCTCCACCGGCTTGTCGTCTTCTCACAGTGCATCCTGGTGCCATCACTTCCCCAGGTAAACGGCACACACAAAAAACGGGACGCATCGGACCAGGCGACCTTCTTCCACTGCTCCAAGGTCCATTTCTGACACTCACATGCATGTTGTAGATGCTGTCAATGGTGGACACGGGTCATCATGGGCACTCTGACTGGTCTGTGGCTATACAGCCCCATATGCAGTAGGGTGCGATGCACTGTGTGTTGTAACACATTCCTATTTCCTACCGTAACCATCATTAAAATTATCTGTGACTTGTGCCACAGTAGATGTTATGTCGGTTCAGACCAGATGGGAGAGCCTTCATTTCCCTCGTTCATTGATGAGCCTTGGGCGCCCACCACCCTGTCACCCATTTGTGGTTTGTCCCTCCTCGATCACTGTCTGTAGGTACTCACCACTGCTGACCGGGAGCACCCCACAAGCCTTGCCATTTCAGAGATGCTCTGACCCAGTCGTCTGGCCATAACAATTTGGCCCTTGTCAAAATCGCTCAGGTCTTTACTCCTGCCCATTTCTCCTGCATTCAACACGTTGACTACGAGAACTGTTTGTTCGATTACCATCTAATCTAACCAGACCTTGTTAGGAGATGATCAACATTATTTGCTTCACCTGTGGGTGATCATAATGTTTTGGCTCATCCTGTATTATGACACATTAATTACTTCTTTTAAACTCCAAAATGACATAAATCCAACTCAAGAGCCCTGTTATTTTTAAGAGTCTGTCTCTGTTGTCAATGCTTACGTTTTGGATGTATTGGTCAATTATTTGTTTCTTATCAAAGTCAAATGTTTTAAAGCAACTTCACTCTCACTTTCATTACAAATGAAAAGGGAAAATCAAACACAATGAAGGGAGGTTCCTTTTAGAAGTCCTTTTGTACAATTGGACAACAAAACAAGAACTGGAAGCACTAATGGAAAAGATTGAAAACACAATGACGCAGAATCGAACCGTAAACGTGACGTAGAAATCTTCCTTTTTTTATTAACCAACATTCATGTGAATAACAAACCACATAAAAGCATGTGTTTTGACTGGGCTGCCCAAATGTACTGAAATAGTGTACGATTTGTGAGGTCCCTATTACTCATTGATCTTTCCCACTTTATGTGATTGACATGCTTTTGTCTGGCCCGTCGCAGCATAACTTCATCAAAGCCTAATTTATTGTTTGAAGAACAAAGGTTAGCCTGAATTAACCTCTCTGAATCCACATTAACCCATCACAGACATTTCATTTGTCGGATGCTGAAACGAGTGTTTTGAGAGTTTCCAGGGACTGGGCTGGTCTCTAACTATCAGAACCAACATCCTGAGTCAGGATCGCACAACTTGGCATAGATTAGAATTGCACTGCCAATCATTCTATTGCACTCAGTTTCTTTAGACATAAATGAGTATTTTAATATACAATAGTATTTTGGTATGTACACCAATATCAATTATGATGTTACTGGATTCTAGTTAAAAGGTCACATCAAACATCCCTGTTTTGGTTCATTTGAGAAATCAATTTATTTTCCTTCAATGTCCATGAGGCCGACAGTGACATCTAGAGGAAAGTGAAGAAAAGGAAAAAACTCAAAATTAGGCTCAGCATGAATATCACAGCATCTCTGTGGAAGTCTTTGTTTATTTGTTTGTTTCTCATTTATTTCTTTGTTACTGAAAGAAAACATATAGTTTGACTAAGTGATCCAATCAGTCATGTCCTCTATCAACATGCAAACGAACATAGCACTGATCAAATGCGTAATTTAAGATATATCAAAATATAATGCATTTAAAGTCAAAAATTTAATGACGTTAATGTGCAAATTTTACAATGTTAATTTCGATCTTTAATAACTTTATTCTCAGTTTAACGAGTTTATTCTCAATATTTTGTTTTTATTTTAAAAATATTTTTTATATTTTTATTTTCTTGAAATGTGAAGTTTTTCTTGAAACAGAACAACTTTATTCTCAAATCATGAGTTTATTCTCAAAATTTTATTTAATCTTTTGTCTTGAAATTTAACGAGTTTTTTTTCTTGAAATGCAACGACTTTATTCTATAATGAGTTCATTTTCAACATTTTATAATATTGAAATATAATGAGTTTAAAGTTGAAATTTAATTACTTTAATGTGCAAATGTTATTTTTCGATACTTAATTACTTTATTTCTCTAAATTTAACAAGTTTATTCTCAAGAAAAATATGCCTTTAATTTTTGAATTTTTTATTGAAACACCCGGGCCAATTTGGTTGCTTAGGAGACCTGACTGGAGTCACTCAGCACGCCCTGGATTCAAACTCACGACTCCAGGGGTGGTAGTCAGTGTCTTAAATTGCTGAGCTACCCTGGACCTTTTTTACATATTATTATTAATAATAATAATAATATAACAATTTATGTTTAACATTTATATGGTTGCATTGTAGGGGCTGTTACAGTGCCAAAATAAGTTCAGCTCTTAAAGTAAAGTAAAAAAAATAAAATAAAGAAAATTCTTGCACCATGACTCGCTTGAAATTTTAGCAAAATTTGATGTGGCCTAAAGTCTATAAAACACATTTGATTCATTTTCATTGTCAAGCCTCTGACCTTTCACCATGACGAATTATAATCAATGTGTCATTGTCAACGCAAGAGCCGAAATCTGTAGGTCATATCACCAAGCGTTTCACAAACGATATTTCAGAACTATTACATAAGCAACCAAAACATTACCTCATCAGCAGATTTTGTTTTGACCAGAGCATTCGATCAATTAGAGCCATTGCCAATTAATTCTGTGGTTGCTTTGGAAGCACATTGGAAATCCAGATGGCTTAAGAATGGAAAATCCAAATCATGACATCAGGGTGGGACCTGCTACAATCACAGAGGCTAAGATCACCCTTGACGACACATCTGGAACTGTTCTTGGACGTTTCTACACCTAAAACAAGAGCAGAGCCGTAGACAGTGAGAACATTCCAGTCTTTACAATAACATTCCAAATTGCACGTCTCTGGCATTCAAATGTATATACTAGAATAAAAGATGTGTTTTAATTACGTGAGCACTGTCATTTCAGGAGCATGTTTAGTGATTGACATGAAATGCACGTCTGCGAATGACATAGCAAAATGTAAAATCATTTATGGAATTATTTTATGATACACCTATATATAAGTATAATTTGTCATGTATAAAGGATGTTGGGTAAAGTACTCTCCACCCATGAGAAGCACTTTTATTAAATGACATCTTGGCATCCATAAATGGGGGATTCTTCAAAAAGGGGAACTTTTCTGTCCCGTAGGATGATTTTTAAAGATGTCAATTTTTTTCTCTCCAAAAAAAATAAAACAAAAACAACAACTATCATTCAAGTTGTAAGAGCTAGGTTATAATAGCTTATTTGTTTTTCCTATTTTTGAGATTGTTAAAAAATTAAATTTCAAACAGAATTTGTAAATGTTGGCCCCTACCCAGACTTTTAAACTTCCGATCTATAAAAGCTCTTAAAATCAGGAAAATTCAATTTTATTATTTGTAAATAAATAAAATATTTTTAAAAACGTTTTAATATACAGTTTAATGTATTTTCTATTTCTATTTTATTTTGAAATAAATATCATAATAATAGTAATTTATTATTAAATAACTATTTGTCTGGATGTAACTATGTTACTGGTACATACAGTGCAAAAACCTGGTAAAAAATCCAAAACAATAATAATTATATATAAATATTAAATCCCATTTTAATAGAATTAATCTTTAACAAAGTTACACTTTTAAATTAAAGTTTTATTCATTTAATTTTGTTAAAGATTATGCAATACATTTTGATGGAATTTTGTTATGAAATTGAAAACATACATTTGAAAAATAGGCCAAAATAACAACTTGGCACGTTGTACGTATCAAGGCATTTTCCTGGTGAACACTACTAAAACAATTTCTTTTTTGTTTTCATTTCACACAAATCCCACAAATGTCCTATGTCCTAAAACCACTGAAAGCATCACTGGAAATCACAGTCTGTTGAATGAAAAACATCTGGCCATTACCCTCAGACACTCACCCTACCCAGACTCCACCGGTCAATCTGCTCGACTTGCCATCCAGCCAGTTCCGGTTCACCGATCATCAGTCCATCCACTGTTTATTGTCAATAAACTGACCTGATCTTCACTTACCTGTTTGGGTCGTCTCTCATTTGTGAACCAGATCCTGACACGAAAGTGCAGTCTTGTACTATCTTAAAAAAAAGGTTAAATTCTAAGGCTACCAATATAAAAACCACATAGTTATATTATTATCAATACAAATTTAGACGACACATTAATATCCAAAACAGTCAGTAACTTTCTGGCATTTGAACCCCAAAATTTGGGTTGTAAGTTTGGACCTTTAACCACTAAAAACACAATTTTGAATTACAGGAAATCCATCACATGAAGAGTTTCCGAAAATCTTATCTGGTGTTTGAGATGAACTCCTATTGATTTGGTGAGGATGCGTATAAAAGAGTTAAGTGAAATAAATAAATAAAAAAAACAAATAGGTTCTAATCTAAAACAGATGAAAAAATACGTATTTTTGCATATCTTGCACAATACTATCATGTAAGTAACACATGTGCAGTGTTATGGTGTTTGGAGTTTGATGTGGAGTAGTCGGTTGCTATGCCTGAACATCTGGCTCCTGGATATGAAAATTGCAAAATGGAGCAGCAAAATGTACCACGCCTAACACAATCCCCTACAGCCTGAATGAAAACAAACCAGTTGAACACTAGAAGAATAGACTCTTCACATTCACTAAAGCAATGTAAACTTTGTAGTCTATAGAGAATTCGGGCTGTTAAGAAACAACCTAGCAAACATACTGAACACCCTAGCAACCACTAGTAACACCCAAAACAACCTATGAACCACCCAGAACACAATCACCCAAAATACCCTATCAATCACCCAAAACAACCTATGAACCACCCAGAACACAATCAACCAGAACACTCTAGCATCCACCCAGAACATCCTATTTATCACCCAGAACACCTTAGCAACCACCAGGAACACTCTATCAATCACCAGAACACCCTAGCAACCACCAGTAACTTTCTATCAATTACCTAGAACAACCTACGAACCACAGAGAACACAATCAAATATAAACCTAGCAACCACCCAGAACATAGTAGAAACCATGCAGTGCAGCCTAGCAACCATCCAGAACACCCTAAAAACCACCAGTAACACTCTATCAATCACCTAGAACAACCTATGAAATACCCAGAACGCAATCAACCAGAACACCCTAGCAACCAACAAGAACACAATCAACCAGAACACCCTAGAAACCCCCCAAAACATCCTCGTAATCACCCAGAACACCCTAGTAATCATTGGTAATACTCTATCAATAACCCAGAACACCCTAGTAAAACTTTATCAATAACCCAGAACAATCTATGAACCTGCCAGAACACAATCAACCAGAACACCCTAGCAACCATCCAGAAAGCCCTAGCAACCACCAGTAACACTCTATCAACCACTCAAAATAACCTATGAACCACTCAGAACACAGTCAACCAGAACACCCTAGCAACCACCTGGAACAGCTAGTAATCAACCAAAACACCCTTGCGATCTCCCATAACACTCTAGAAACCCCACAGAAAACCAAAGAAATAACCCCCAACACCCTATCAACTTCCCAGAACTGCCTCTAAATCACACAGAACACTACAGCAATCTCCCATTATTCACCCTAGCTACCCCACAGAAAACCATAGCAATGAAACACAACACCCTTGCACCTAGAATACCACCCAGAGTACCATAGCAACCACCAAGAACACAATCAGCCAGAACACCCTAGCAACCACACAGAACACCCTTGCGAGTACCCAGAACACCACTCAGAGTACCATAGCAACCACTAAGAACACAATCAGCTCAAACACCCTAGCAACCACCCAGAACACCCTAGCAACCACCCAGAAAACACTATCAATTGGAACACCCTCGCAACCACCCAGAACCGCCTAGCAACCATTCTGAATACCCTAGCAACACCACAGAACAACCTATCAATCACCCAGAACACCCTGGCAACCACACAGAAAACCAGAGCAATGACCCACAACACCCTAGCAACCACCTAGAAATCCATAGCACTCTCCCACAACCAGAGGTGGAAAGTAACGAATTACAACTACTCTCATTACAGTACTAATTTTAAGTATAAATAAATAAAACTTTAACTTGAGTTGATTAAGTATTCAACTTCGCTACAATTATTTTTCACCAGAATTACAAAGTACTAAAAAATGCATAATATTTCAGAAATTTTGGGAAGAAGAAATTTCTAAGCACTAAATCTGTTTATAAACTAAACATGCTGTGCTGACGGAAGCCCGCTGGGCACAGCATCATGAACACAGCAGCAGCTTGCAACAACTGCCGACAGTGCCTCTCTTCTCTAGCTTCTCCAAGATTTTCTGCCCTGTCACTATACAAGAACTGTAATACTGTGTAATTTTCTGCATATTTCATTTTATTCTGGAAAGGAGCCATTCATTCAGGTACAAGGAAACCGTCTCAACATGTTTAACCACTCATCAAACTTCAATTGTTTTCAAGGTAGGCAATGTTTTAACTGTGTCAAATATACAATGTAGTTTGACATATATGTGGGGATATCTTGTTTACTTGCTACTATATGTCTAAAACAAATTCTAAATACCTTTGAAAGATACAATGACATTTATGTCGGAAATTAATGGTGACTCAGGGCAAAAATGCCACTGAAATTGACAAAAATAGCCCAGAAATTCAAAACATGTTTTATTAATATTATCTGATATAGTTATATTTAAATACATTGCGATCTTCTTTTGACTATTCACTGAACATAATTATTTTCCCCACATCCGGTTCCTCGCACCATCACGTGCACAGATGGGCTCTCCACTTCTATCAATCCACATCAGTTCTGTATTGTACTCCCACGCTAAATTCCATAACCGTTTGCCCTTTTGTGCAAAGTGTGTAACACTCTCTCTCACACCGGTGTACTGTACTTCCTTACCCTGTGCTGCTGTTTATCCATCTGAAAAGCCTCACCGGTTAGAGTCCAAAAGTTCACAAGGTATGGATGTTATATAAAGAATATTTATTATGTAATATTAAATAATTATTTATTCTGTAGCAATACTTTTACTTAAGTAAAAACAATCAGTACTCTTTCCTCCTCTACCCATAACACCCTTGCAACCACCCAGAACACCCTAACATCCACCCACAACACACTGGCATCAACCAAGAACAACATATCAATCACCTAGAACACCCTAACAACCCCATAACACCTTAGCAACCACCCACAACACCTTAAAACCACCCAGAACACCCTAACAACCTCCCATAAAACCCTAACAACCACCCAGAACATCCTAGTAATCACCCAGAACACAATCAACCAGAACACCCTAGCAACCACCCAAAACCCCCTGGAAACCACATAGAACAATCTACCAATCATAAGAACATCCTAGCAACCACCCAAAACACCATAGCAATCACCCACAACACCCTAACAGCCTCACATAACACCCTAGCAACAACACAGAACACCATATGAATCACCCAGAACACCCGAACATCCACCCACAACACCCTGGCATCAACCAAGAACAACATATCAATCACTGAGAACACCCTAACAACCACCACCAATATGATAGCAATCATACAGAACACCCCATCAATCACCTAGAACACCCTAACAACCCCATAACACCTTAGCAAACACCCACAACACCTTAAAACCACTCAGAACACCCTAACAACCTCCCATAAAACCCTAACAATCATCCAGAACATCCTAGTAATCACCCAGAACACAATCAGCCAGAACACCCTAGCAACCACCAAAAAAACCCAGGCAACAACTTAGAACAACCTATCAATCATGAGAACATCCTAGCAACCACCCAGAACACCCTAACAACCCCACAGAACACCATAGCAATCACCCACAACACCCTAACAGCCTCCCATAACACCCTAGCAACAAACCAGAGCAACATATCAATCACCCAGAAAACCCTAGCAACTGCATAGCAATGTCTTGGAAACCACCTACAACACCCAAGCATCATGATATTTTCTTCAATAAGTGAAATAAATACATAAATAAATAGTTTTTACAATCTTTCCAAAAATTGTTATGGAGATCAGTGTGAGGCAAGCTTAAAATGTCCCATAGTTACAGGGCAAAGGGAATGGCTGAACTCAAACATGTTTAAATCATTCAGACTTTATCCTTCAAATCAAATAATCCTCTCTGTTACCAGCTCAGCTGTAATGAAGGCAAGAATTTTTGCTGGTGTCACATTTAATCAAACAGTTAACAGTTTGTTAACCTGCCGTTAGGCAGACATTTTCATGGAGCCTCCCATGTACAGGATAAGCGTTATGGTGAATCCTTTCTTGAGAGAGCCAAGCCTGGTACTGTATAGAGGAAATCATTTTTGTGACATGAGTACAGCACAGCTCCATGAAAAACAAGGGTAGATCGAATCAACTTACATCCACTGTTATCTCTGTCATTTCTCAACTAGATGTGTGTGCTATGACATGCCATACTGTATGACTAATACCCACTCATATCTCAAAGACTTAAAGTTTTAGTGTTGTTTATTCCGGAGGCACGTTTTTCTTGCATTCCAGTCAATTTCAAAACCCTTTCTTGAAACAAGATACATTTACTTGAGAAGCAAAGTAAGAATTGGTTTCAACAAGCTATCTTAAATTAAGGATATTTTTCTTACCCCACTGTGGCAAATTGTTTTTTCTTGTTTTAAGCATAAACTTCACAAACTATTTCTTTTTTGTTTTCATTTCACACAAATCACACAAATGTCCTTTTAATCCTATGTCCTAAAACCACTGAAAGCATCACTGGAAATCACAGATTGTTGAATAATTTGCTTTATATGGAAAAGCATCTGGCCATTACTGTCAGCCCCTCACCCGGCCCAGACCCCACCAAGCAATCCGCTCGATTTGCCATCCAGCCAGTTCCAGTTCACTGATCACCAGTCCATCCACTGTTTATGGTCAATAAACTGACCTGATCTTCACTTACCTGTTTGGGTCCTCTTTCATTTGTAACCAGATCTTGACACGAAAGTGCAGTTGTCCATGAACCATACTGAAATACTGTCTAAACAAAAGGTTAAATTCTAAGGCTACCAACATAAAACCCTATAGTGTTTTTTTTTTAACATGATTATATTATTTTACATGATTATATTTAAACCCAAAAACTTTCCGGTCTGTGGCTAAGCAGCCTTATACGCAGTAGTGTATGATGCACTGTGTGTTGTGACACATTCCTCCCTTAACTATCATTACAATTTTCTGTGACTTTTGCCATAGTAGAACTTCTGTCGGTTCGGACCAGACAGGATAGCCTTTGTTGCCCTCGAGCATCAGTGAGCATTAGGGCGCCCAACACCCTGTTGCCAGATTGTGGTTTGTCCCTCCTCAGAATGCTGTCAGTAGGTACTCACCACTGATGACTGGGAACACCCCACAAGCCTTGCCATTTCAGAGATGCTCTGACCCATTCGTCTGGCCATAACAAGTAGCTCAGATTTTTACCGCTGCCCATTTCTCCTGCATTCAACAAGTTTATGTCACGGGTATGAGAAGGAAGGCCTCGCAGGTGGCCACTGGACAAGGATCAGGTAGAGCAATGGTTGCTGGAGACTGGACAGTTTAGACAGCGGCCACTGGTGATGAGTCAGATAGAGCATTGGTGGCTGTTGAGATGGTAGATTGTACACCAGCAGCCTTCAAGGGAGCTGCAGCGCACACCGACCCCTTGTGGTGAACTGCAGTGGACTCTGACCCATCCAGAAACAATGCAGTGTGCTTGCACCATCCAGGAATGCTGCTGCGAGATCAGCCACTTCCTGGTGGTCAGCAGAGAACTGGACAGGTTTGTCGACGGCAGCGGGCTCCTCTGCCTCCTACATCGGCGAGATGCCCGAGAAGAGCCAGGGGAAGGACAGGGCATGGGCAGAGAGATGCGGTCAGGCTTGGAGTTCAATCACCTGAGCAGGACTTCCACCTCTGCAAACTGACAGAAGTGGTACACTAGGTCCCAATATGACCAAAAATCTCATCCAGCTACTCACCACTGAGCAGGTTGTCCAGGCCCGAAAGGAAGAGATGATTATGACGGGTCTCATCATACGACCACCTGTGGGGCTCATGGGCCAGCTCCCTGGCATAAATGCCAATTGGCCACCCATTCTGAAAGATTTTGCCCTGGGTGATGCCAAAAGAGACCAACATCTTCTGGACTGGAACTGGGTGGAGAAAATGCCCATCTTGCCTCCTCTGGGTCCAAGGTTGGCCAGATTGTTCTGTCACAGGTGTGAGAAGGGAAGGACCCAAATGCAGAGGTTTTATTACAAAATATAACAAAAAATAATAAACTCCCCCATGGGGGGAAAAACAGAAAACAGGATAAAACCGACCAAGGTATCAAGAACAGACAGGAACCAGTCAACAAGGAAAACCCAAAACAATCTGGCACAAGAGTGAACACGAGAGGAGCTTGTATAGGGAAGGGTAATAGGAGGCAGGTACTGCAGATTATGAGAATGGTGGATAAATGAGCTGTTGTCAGGGCAACAGAGCTAGAGTTCTCCACGTGGCACCCATGTGGCACCTGCAAGCACACACAAGAAACAAACAGGCAAAGGAGACTGTCATTATCCTACCACAGAATGAATAAACAAGACAAAAGTGCCAGGACCATGACAGTTGACTATGAGAACTGATTGTTCGCTTACCATCTGATCTACCCAGATTCTAGTACTCTGTACTAACATTAAAATACATACAATAAAATGTATTCATAGTGTAACAACATATTTTTCAGCAATATTCTTACAAAATTCACATTTTCTGCTATTGAGGTCGAGCAGCGGATAGGTGTAGGGTTAGGGGTAGGGTTATGTTTAGGGTAAGGGTTAAGTTTAGGTTTAGGGGTAAAGATAACAGTGTAACTACAGATGTAATTTAATGCTGGTACTTTAAATGTAAGTACAATGCAACAACACATATATTCATAATGAGAACAAGTACCAAGTAGTTTAAGACACCTAATATAAAGTGTGTCCTACAAATTAAAATAAAAGTGTGAAAAATATTTTAACAAGACTTTACTTTCTAGAAATCCACAGTGGTAAAAGTGCCCGATGTTGACAAAACACCCATAGTATTACAGATATTTATATACAATGCATAAATTTGCTTCTCAGGTAAATTTATCTTGTTTGGTGGATTTTTTTTATATTTTTACTCGAAAACAACAACAAAAATACTGATTAAGACATTTTTTGCAGTGTGTTGGATTGGGTCGGACAGCAGGCGATGAGTCAATGTCAAACTTTATAATGAGCTAAGCAAGTCATGTAATGTAAGGGAGTGAGCTGCTGGAGCATGTGTTTGTGTGCATGTGAGAGATTTGTAATATGACCTAAGGGTGGCTTGAAAGGGTGGGAGTTTCATTCTGGGGTGCTAAAAGGATCCTGCACATCTTGGGAAATTGAAGCAGCTTCTGAGACACTTTCTCAGTTTTTCTCTCCCTCTCTGTGTTTAACTTTCTCTCTCTGTCCTCAGGGAGATACTTGCATTAAATGCATTAAAAGGCCACTGACAAGACAAGACCTCTGGATAAGTAAGAGGACAAGACCACTGAGGAGAATCAGACAATTCAGGACTTTTATCTTTTATCTATCTACTTTTATCTTTTTATCCAACACTGGCTGCATATTTGTCCAGAGGAGGAGAGCTGTCACACAATCAGCATGCACCGGAATGTGGCCCTTCATTATGTCAGGCTTTGGGTTATTCTCAGTTTAGCGGACAGTCACCTGACTGAGGATCAGAAATCAACCATCGTGAACATGCACAACGAATTACGATCGAAGGTTCAGCCCAGCGCTGCCTTCATGCAGCGAGTGGTAAGAGATCCATGTGACTACGTATTTTATATACAATTGAAGCAAAGAATAGTTAAAGGAAAAGTTCACCCAAAAATTATGTAACCGTTTACTCATCGTCCCAAATAATCTGATGATACCTGAGCATTTTCAAGACGGTGCCACCAAGTGATCAGCTTTTTTGCTACTTTTCCAACACATGATCTTTACACCATACTGGACAACGGTTATGGCTTTTTTGTATTTTGTGTGTGTGTTTGTGGAAATATTACAGCTTTTTTCAATTGCTAACAAGCATTGTTCAATACTGAAGCCACATTTTCAAAACTCTTCACACATTCAGCGAAACAGAAGTCTATCCGGACCAAACTGTGAATCATTTTTCATTTCTTACAGATAAAATGCATTCAATGACCACATTTTTCAAAATCCACGAACACTTTTGTCATTCATACTACAGCAATTGTACACTGTACCCTTTGAGAGAAACAGTGAACGTGTAAAAGAACTCCGGTATCAGTACGTCCAGGTAAGATGTCTGTTCAGTAACCAATCAGGGTACATACACAGTTATGCATCATGTAAAACTGTCACTAATTTAGAGGGTAATGGAGATGGAAGCCAGCCGAACTCCACATACTTTTATCTTTGTGGATGAAGCTGGATTCAACCTGGCAAAAACACGGCGCAAGAGAAGAAATGTGATTAGACAAAGAGCAACCGTGGATGTCCCAGGCCAGAGAGGAGCTAAAACGTGTGCAGCACTGTCCAATGATGGTTCGCTGTTACACAAACCACTCATTGGCCCCTACAATCCAGAGAGGTTTTTTCTTTTCTGGATGACCTGCATAATGGACTTGTGCCAGCAGAGGATAGAAGGCGTGGGGCATCAAACTCCCCTACCTTCGTTGTTGTGTGGGATATTGTGGCCAGGATGTCAGTACTGTATTATTCCCGCCTCCATACTTTGCTTTCTTTAACCCCATAGAGGAGTATTTCTCTTCATGGAGGTAGAAAGTTTATGACCACCATCCACATGACCAGATAACTTGAAGAATGCCAGGGTTGGATTCGACATTCCAGAAGGCACTTTCCAAGATGAATTGCCAGAGAAGACATCGGATGTGATGTTGATGAGAACTTGTGGCCAAATGCAAGAGAGTGGGAGGACTAGAACCCTCACTGTACTTCACAATCAGTGATTAGACTACACATGTTGTTGATGTGTTGACTTTTTTTTTAATTATCATTACAGCACTAGAAAATAAAGTACTATGTACAAAGAAAACAAATTGCAGCATTTCTGGTTCATTCTTGTTACATACAGTATGCTTTAGTACAGTAAAAGGTGTTATTCTATAATGAAATGCTGATTTATGTGAACTTTAAAAATAAAAGTTAATCATTTATGTAATGCTCCCTGTTGTTAGTGTTTTTAGGTCAGTGTGATATGAATTAAATGTATGTTTTCTGAATGAGAATTGTTGCCAGTGTTATGGTGGAACAAGCTTATTTTGAGACCTATGTGAAGTGTTTTGTTTAGGGGCTTTTCCACTGCACGACTCAACTCGACTCTGCTCGCTTTTTGGGGGTTTTCCACTGTGGATAGTACCTGCTACCCTTTTTAGTACCACCTTGGTCGAGGTTCCAAGCGAGCCGAGCCGATACTAAATTTACATCAAAATCCTGCAGATCACTGATTGGTCAGGGAGAATCGTCACTACCAGCATCACTGGATTGCCGACACGCGACATCAACCCGCTAGTTTTAAAGTTAGCAACAGCGATAACAGTATCATTTGTTCACATGCCTTTCGAATTGTGGAAAAAGAAATGGCTGTGCGCAAAACCACGCCGTGGTCAATAAACAAGGTGCAGACGGTCCACTCGATAGCGATGAGCGAAACAATAAAGTCTCTCAGGAAGTGTCTCAGCTGTTGGCCACACGGCTACCACCGGACCTACCAACAGTGAAGGGAAAAGTGGAAGTGGTTCGACCAAATGGACACTCTCTAGACCGCTGAGCAATGGGAGGGAGAGTGCCCTGGACTGGCGTTGATCCATGATGGAGGATGGTACGTTTTGTTACCTTAACTCTATATTCTGCTTGAAAGCTTCACTTTATTTAGTTGATCAGCTACTGGAAGCTTCTAAAACAACCCGACCAATTTAACTGTTACACTTGTCAAACAACTGCTTTATGTAGCGCAGTAAGCTAGTAGTTAACAGCTAGCGGTTGTGTTATTGTTTTGGTCAGTTTGTGTCGTGTTTGAGATGATTTCACAGCAGTAGAAGCAGCACAACTGTGTTGTATAACTACTAGCCTATAATCCCACCCACGTTGAGGCGGCACTAAACTGCAGTGGAAATGCAAGCTCAGAAAAGTAAAGCTGAGTCGAGTTGAGTCGAACCGTAACGTGCCGTGGAAAAGTGCCATTTGTTTGAGTGAGATTTGGAGGTGAGATTACCTGTTTGGCCAAGATTCATGTTGGTCATGCAGACTGTATGAAGAGTTTTGGAAATGTGGCTTCAGTATTGAACAATGCTCGTTAGAAATTGACTGTAATAAACATTTCCAACATGATTGATGTGTTGTGTCTCAATTTAGTTGTGCTGCGTCTTCATTTATTGTGCTGTGGTTTTATTTCCATTGTGTTTCAACTTTTGTTTGCTTTGCTAATTTGGTTGTGTTGTGCATCCAAATCAAATTATTCTTCTGTCAAAAAAGTACCAACAACACAAGGAGGCCATTATTACAGCTGCTCTTCACTCTGTTTGATTAAGGTGTGGGACGAGGAACTACATTTGGTGGCGGAAACATATGCATCTAAATGTATCTGGAAGCACAACCCTGAACTTATAACCCTTTCTCTGGGAGAAAATCTCTTTGTCACCACTGGACCATTTAATGCAACCAAAGCAATGCTTGACTGGTATGACAATTGTCTTTATTAAAATATAAATGAGGATCATAGATGGAGGCTGATGATTTGAGATATCCAATAGCATTATACTGTAAGAATTTGAGACACATTTCTTTGCTTACAGGTTTGGAGAGCATGTGGATTATGGCTATGAAAATGATACCTGTCCTGAAAACAAAATGTGTGGCCATTACACTCAGGTAGGCAATTATATGCACTTTTTGTCACGGCATCACCGAAACTATTTCAGTTAAGTGTGTGTATGATTGTTTGTTATTATTTTTCAAAACTGCATGACTTTTACAGGGATCAACATTGAGGGAATTTCTATGGGCTAGATCCTCTTACAAAAACGAAGAGTTCTGACTAATTCACCGCTCATTATTTTCACATGTAAATGAGCTCTGCCACAAACTCTTCATTGTCGCCAAAGGTTTGCTGCAGGTTCACCACAACCTGTGAAGAGCTGCAAACCTTGTGAAAATAATGTGCGGCAAGTTTGCTACAAGTTTTTTTACAAAATAAAAAGTTACCAAATGAAGCAACAAAATCAACAATAAAAGAAAAACAGTGAAACCATGCAAGATTTTCTTTTTGATTGTTTTTTTTTTTTACATTTATTTACTTGTTGAATTTACTCAAATTAGCAAATAAATATGACATGGTTTTATATTGTAGGCAGGGCTGGCCCGTGGCCTAGGTAAAATGGGCAGTTGTTGACTAGTGCACAAAATGACAGAGAGGCTCTGCAGGAGAGTCGGATGTGCTCCCTCTCGTGAACACTGTGTGACCCTCTACTTATATATTGTGCACTAGTGCTACATGATTATATTATAATCGGATCCTTATCATATGTGCACAAAATGAGTGAAGAAATAACCAAATTATCAGGTGCACAAGGCAGAAAGTGGCATAAAGAAGAAAAGCAGAAAAAAAGAGCAATAAACATGGCTCGCAATACCCGGATGAGCGGTCTGATACGTGGATGTGCGGTTGTTCCTGAGAAATATCAGACCATTAGATGGCGCCATTGATCAACCAGAATTGAGTATTTATGTAATTATAATAATGTATAATAATAGTAATGAATAATCGATGTACTGTCCATTGCTGAACCTAATGGAAAACACTCTAGTGGTCTACTGTTGCTAAGGTATATTTACTGTCAGGTGAAAATATGCACTGTGAATAACTTTTAATCAATTTTGTGGGAACCGAAACATTGTTTGAACATGCTGTCAACACGGTCCATGTTATTTGTGTGGTCTTTTTTTGTGCAATAGGTCTGCCTCCGGTTTTTGTGGATGGTGATCATAGTTTTCTCTGTTGTTGTTCTAGATGGTGTGGGCAAACACCAATAAAGTTGGCTGTGCTACTTATTTATGTGACACTCTTGAGGGTCTGCCTTTTGAAAATAGCACTGTGCTTGTCTGCAATTACTCCCCCCAGTAAGTGTGTTTCAGTACTAAATATATTCAGTATTCAAGATTCAATAATGCATTAATATCTATCCATCCATCCATCCATCCGTCCATCCATCCATCCGTCCATCCGTCCATCCACAGAGGAAATGTTGAGGGACAAAGACCATATGAGTCTGGAGAACCTTGCTCAGAGTGTCCAGATAACTTACCATCATGTGAGGAGAACATCTGTGGTAATGCAGCCTTACATGATTCTATGAGTATCAAATCTACAAATATGTTAATCCATCTATATACAACAAATATTTGATCTTCAAACTCTCTCTGCCTCGCAGTGGTTGAAAACTTGTTTTCATCTGTGGAGCCATTGTCTGAGGACTCGACTATCGAACATTCGACTGTCTCACCTGAGGGTCCCCTCGCTAAAAAGGAGCACACCACTCTTCCTGAAGAACTCACAGAGGGACACAGGAGAATGAATGACGCAGGTTTGGAAAGATCTAGATCAGAGTTACAGAGCGCCTCTGCACCTCTGCTGCTGGTCGTCTGGCTGCTCTTATTTTGTGAGGGATTGGAATAAATGAAATCCCTCTGCACCTGATATTAAAAACACAGTGTTGTGACACACTTAAATCACATTTTAAAGGAGAAGTACACTTATGAGCCAAAACATTATGAATGTCTAATCTACCCACACCTAAAGGTCACCTGACTGAGGATCAGAAATCAACCATCGTGAACATGCACAACAAATTCCGATCGAAGGTTCAGCCCAGCGCTACCTTCATGCAGAGAGTGGTAAGAGATCCATGTGACTACGTATTTTATATACAATTGAAGCAAAGAATAGTTAAAGGAAAAGTTCACCCAAAAATTATTTAATCATTTATTCATCGTCCCAAATGATCTGATGATACCTGAGCATTTTCAAGACGGTGCCACCAAGTGATCAGCTTTTTTGCTACTTTTCCAACACGTGATCTTTACACCATACCGGACAACAGTTATTGCTTTTTTGTATTTTGTGTGTGTGTTTGTGGAAATATTACAGCTTTTTTCAATTGCTAACAAGCATTGTTCAATACTGAAGCCACATTTTCAAAACTCTTCACACATTCAGCGAAACAGAAGTCTATCCGGACCAAACTGTGAATCATTTTTCATTTCTTACAGACAAAATGCATTCAATGACCACATTTTTCAAAATCCACGAACACTTTTGTCATTCATACTACAGCAATTGTACACTGTACCCTTTGAGAGAAACAGTGAACGTGTAAAAGAACTCCGGTATCAGTACGTCCAGGTAAGATGTCTGTTCAGTAACCAATCAGGGTACATACACAGTTATGCATCATGTAAAACTGTCACTAATTTAGAGGGTAATGGAGATGGAAGCCAGCCGAACTCCACATACTTTTATCTTTGTGGATGAAGCTGGATTCAACCTGGCAAAAACACGGCGCAGGAGAAGAAATGTGATTAGACAAAGAGCAACCGTGGATGTCCCAGGCCAGAGAGGAGCTAAAACGTGTGCAGCACTGTCCAATGATGGTTTGCTGTTACACAAACCACTCATTGGCCCCTACAATCCAGAGAGGTTTTTTCTTTTCTGGATGACCTGCATAATGGACTTGTGCCAGCAGAGGATAGAAGGCGTGGGGCATCAAACTCCCCTACCTTCGTTGTTGTGTGGGATATTGTGGCCAGGATGTCAGTACTGTATTATTCCCGCCTCCATACTTCGCTTTCTTTAACCCCATAGAGGAGTATTTCTCTTCATGGAGGTAGAAAGTTTATGACCACCATCCACATGACCAGATAACTTGAAGAATGCCAGGGTTGGATTCGACATTCCAGAAGGCACTTTCCAAGATGACTTGCCAGAGAAGACATCGGATGTGATGTTGATGAGAACTTGTGGCCAAATGCAAGAGAGTGGGAGGACTAGAACCCTCACTGTACTTCACAATCAGTGATTAGACTACACATGTTGTTGATGTGTTGACTTTTTTTTTAATTATCATTACAGCACTAGAAAATAAAGTACTATATACAAAGAAAACAAATTGCAGCATTTCTGGTTCATTCTTGTTACATACAGTATGCTTTAGTACAGTAAAAAGGTGTTATTCTATAATGAAATGCTGATTTATGTGAACTTTAAAAATAAAAGTTAATCATTTATGTAATGCTCCCTGTTGTTAGTGTTTTTAGGTCAGTGTGATATGAATTAAATGTATGTTTTCTGAATGAGAATTGTTGCCAGTGTTATGGTGGAACAAGCTTATTTTGAGACCTATGTGAAGTGTTTTGTTTAGGGGCTTTTCCACTGCACGACTCAACTCGACTCTGCTCGCTTTTTGGGGGTTTTCCACTGTGGATAGTACCTGCTACCCTTTTTAGTACCACCTTGGTCGAGGTTCCAAGCTGAGCCGAGCCGATACTAAATTTACATCAAAATCCTGCAGATCACTGATTGGTCAGCGAGAATCGTCACTACCAGCATCACTGGATTGCCGACACGCGACATCAACCCGCTAGTTTTAAAGTTAGCAACAGCGATAACAGTATCATTTGTTCACATGCCTTTCGAATTGTGGAAAAGAAATGGCTGTGCGCAAAACCACGCCGTGGTCAATAAACAAGGTGCAGACGGTCCACTCGATAGCTGATGAGCTGAAACAATAAAGTATCTCAGGAAGTGTCTCAGCTGTTGGCCACACGGCTACCACCGGACCTACCAACAGTGAAGGGAAAAGTGGAAGTGGTTCGACCAAATGGACACTCTCTAGACCGCTGAGCAATGGGAGGGAGAGTGCCCTGGACTGGCGTTGATCCATGATGGAGGATGGTACGCTTTGTTACCTTAACTCTATATTCTGCTTGAAAGCTTCACTTTATTTAGTTGATCAGCTACTGGAAGCTTCTAAAACAACCCGACCAATTTAACTGTTACACTTGTCAAACAACTGCTTTATGTAGCGCAGTAAGCTAGTAGTTAACAGCTAGCGGTTGTGTTATTGTTTTGGTCAGTTTGTGTCGTGTTTGAGATGATTTCACAGCAGTAGAAGCAGCACAACTGTGTTGTATAACTACTAGCCTATAATCCCACCCACGTTGAGGCGGCACTAAACTGCAGTGGAAATGCAAGCTCAGAAAAGTAAAGCGAGTCGAGTTGAGTCGAACCGTAACGTGCCGTGGAAAAGTGCCATTTGTTTGAGTGAGATTTGGAGGTGAGATTACCTGTTTGGCCAAGATTCATGTTGGTCATGCAGACTGTATGAAGAGTTTTGGAAATGTGGCTTCAGTATTGAACAATGCTCGTTAGAAATTGACTGTAATAAACATTTCCAACATGATTGATGTGTTGTGTCTCAATTTAGTTGTGCTGCGTCTTCATTTATTGTGCTGTGGTTTTATTTCCATTGTGTTTCAACTTTTGTTTGCTTTGCTAATTTGGTTGTGTTGTGCATCCAAATCAAATTATTCTTCTGTCAAAAAAGTACCAACAACACAAGGAGGCCATTATTACAGCTGCTCTTCACTCTGTTTGATTAAGGTGTGGGACGAGGAACTACATTTGGTGGCGGAAACATATGCATCTAAATGTATCTGGAAGCACAACCCTGAACTTATAACCCTTTCTCTGGGAGAAAATCTCTTTGTCACCACTGGACCATTTAATGCAACCAAAGCAATGCTTGACTGGTATGACAATTGTCTTTATTAAAATATAAATGAGGATCATAGATGGAGGCTGATGTTTTGAGATATCCAATAGCATTATACTGTAAGAATTTAAGACACATTTCTTTGCTTACAGGTTTGGAGAGCATGTGGATTATGGCTATGAAAATGATACCTGTCCTGAAAACAAAATGTGTGGCCATTACACTCAGGTAGGCAATTATATGCACTTTTTGTGGATGTGCGGTTGTTCCTGAGAAATATCAGACCATTAGATGGCGCCATTGATCAACCAGAATTGAGTATTTATGTAATTATAATACTGTATAATAATAGTAATGAATAATCGATGTACTGTCCAGTGCTGAACCTAATGGAAAACACTCTAGTGGTCTACTGTTGCTAAGGTATATTTACTGTCAGGTGAAAATATGCACTGTGAATAACTTTTAATCAATTTTGTGGGAACTGAAACATTGTTTGAACATGCTGTCAACACGGTCCATGTTATTTGTGTGGTCTTTTTTTGTGCAATAGGTCTGCCTCCGGCTTTTGTGGATGGTGATCATAGTTTTCTCTGTTGTTGTTCTAGATGGTGTGGGCAAACACCAATAAAGTTGGCTGTGCTACTTATTTATGTGACACTCTTGAGGGTCTGCCTTTTGAAAATAGCACTGTGCTTGTCTGCAATTACTCCCCCCAGTAAGTGTGTTTCAGTACTAAATATATTCAGTATTCAAGATTCAATAATGCATTAATATCTATCCATCCATCCATCCATCCATCCATCCATCCATCCATCCATCCATCCATCTCCAGAGGAAATGTTGAGGGACAAAGACCATATGAGTCAGGAGAACCTTGCTCAGAGTGTCCAGATAACTTACCATCATGTGAGGAGAACATCTGTGGTAATGCAGCCTTACATAATTCTATGAGTATCAAATCTACAAATATGTTAATCCATCTATATACAACAAATATTTGATCTTCAAACTCTCTCTGCCTCGCAGTGAGTGAAAACTTGTTTTCATCTGTGGAGCCATTGTCTGAGGACTCAGAACATTCGACTGTCTCACCTGAGGGTCCCCTCGCTACAAAGGAACCCGCCACTCTTCCTGAAGAACTCACAGAGGGGCACAGGAGAATGAATGACGCAGGTTTGGAAAGATCTAGATCAGAGATACAGAGCGCCTCTGCACCTCTGCTGCTGGTCGTCTGGCTGCTCTTATTTTGTGAGGGATTGGAATAAATGAAATCCCTCTGCACCTGATATTCAAAACACAGTGTTGTGACACACTTAAATCACATTTTAAAGGAGAAGTACACTTATGAGCCAAAACATTATGACCACTCACAAGTGAAGCGAATGTCTAATCTAGCCACACCTAAAGGTCTGGGTCTCTTGCTAAATGTAATGGTGCCATATACCACAGGACACCTTCAGGGGTCTTGTAGAGTCCATGCTTTGCCAGGTCTGCGCTTTTTTGGCAGCATGCGGAGGACCAGTAACATACTAGGCGGGTGGTCATAATGTTTTGGCTATATATATATATGTATATATATATATATATATATAAACTGTATATAATCCCTCTGCACCTGACATTCAAAACTCAACGTTGTGACACACACTTAAACATGAGACAATCATACAAAGCTTCTTCAATGTTTATACCCAGTTTAAAGATTTTAAAGACACTATTGACTTCTACAAGGGTTTTTAAATAGGCTTAAAAGACAAATTAGAAAACAGATGGGCTCCTTAACAAGTTTTGGAGGTTTAGAGCCAATGGCAATGGATATTTTTGCCTCCAATAATACGTTCATGTGGTTAAGATTGTGTGTATTTGTGACATTGCTCATTAAAGACATTTGGAAGGTTTTTAAAGGGTGGGTGTTCTTCAGTGATGCACAACAGACCCTGAGATGAATTCATGTGTTTATGAAATTCAATTCTGTAAGGGTAATTATTTTTGCCTTATAATTTTCATGATTTGAATTTATACTGTTTGTGCATTTGATGCAGCAGCATAATGCTTATAGATTGATCATATTATAGCTTATAACTGAGTTAATTTGACATTTGTATAAAGCAAGATCAATTGTCTCTTTCAACAGTCTGATATACAGTATAATTACTTTATGTTTATTTTTCTATGTTTACTTTGTAAATGCCATTTATGTTGTGTTCACTGGCCTAAACATATGATTAAATGTCCACTGTTATCCTTATTTTATCTGTCAGAACATCTATGCAATTATGTTTTTTTATCATGTTTACACTTATGGTAGATCACTGATTGTTTATAACAATTGTGAATTCAACATACAATCACCACTAGATGGCAGTATGACGCAATTCAACTGTTTACGTCATTTACGTGGCTGGTTGAGCGTATCTGGGCAGTTTCCTGATAAAATGAACACTACCAAAACAATGACTTTTGCTCCCTTTCACACAAATGCCATTTTAATCCTAAATCTCTATAATCACTGGAAGCCTCACTGGACATAGACTGATACAGTTGCAAAAAAGAAAAGTATGTTTAATCAAATAATTTTTGGAATTATCTGGTTTTCTGCATAAATTGGTCATAAATAAAATGTGATCTCATTTACATCAAAGTCACTAGTATAGACAAGCACAGTGTGCTTAAGCTAACAACACACATACAATTATAATCTTTTATGTCTTTAATTGAACACATCTCATTAAGCAGTCACACTTTGTGGAAAAAGTAAGTGAACCCCAATATGCTAATGACATCAACACAAGCTATTTAGGGTCAGGAGTTGGCAAATGTTGCATCCAATTAATGAAACTAGATTGGAGGTACGGGTTAGAGATACTTTGACCAACAAAAAGCGCTCAAACATTTTGAGTTTGCTATTTACAAGATGCATCTGCTGATGTGGACCATTCACAAAAAAGACATATCAGAAGAGCTACGATCAATCGATTGCTGTTTTGCATAAGGCTGGAAAGGGTTACAGAGTTACCTAGAAGAGTTTAGATATTCAACTGTCCACTGTGAGACAAATGGTCTATAAATGGAGATGATTTAGTACTGTGGGTACTCTCCCTAGAAGTGGCTGTCCAGCCAAGATGACTCAAAAGGGCACATGCAGAATGATCAATGAAGTTAAATTGAACCCTAGAGTGACAGCTAAAGACTTTGGGATTGTTAGCATCTCTGTTCAAGAGTCTACTATACAGAAACATTAAACAGGCATGGTGTCCATGGCAGGACATCACGAAGGAAGCCGCTGCTTTCCAACAAAAACATTGCTGCATGCCTGAAGTTTCCCAAAAACCACTGCTACATGGATAAAATGTTGTGGACTGATAAAAATACGTTTACATTCTTGGGAAGAACATGCAGCACTACGTATGGCTTAAAAAGGGCACTTTATGAATCTGTAGCACCCCTGATGTCGTAGACGTAGCCAGAGTTTGTTTCTCCATGTTAAGCAAACAGACTCATGCACACATACCCATGCACACAGGCACACTCATCATGTTACTACAGAGACTATAATACTGTACAACATTTGGCATGACAAAAAATAGAGACAGGCATGAAGCCAATAATAACTAAACAAGGCAGTTTCGCTAGGCACGCAACATTTGTGCAGCCAAGACGGTGCTCGCTTCACGTTTTCATTGAGTCAAGTCACCCACATCACACTTGAAAATGTTAACCCCCGGTCATTTTAAACCCCTTTATCCTGTTTCATACTTTACCCTGGGTTAATAAGCAATCCTGGGTATTTGTGTTACAATGTTTCACACTGTACCTTCGTAAACCCCCGGTAAATGTTCTTATTTGCGGTGCTGATTTGGTCGATAACAAGGATTGGATGAATGCAGCTCTCGATGGACACTCAACCTGTCAATGGAGCTGGTTTTCTGTGGTAATGTTGCAAGCAAATCGTCTCTGTTCGTCTTTCGTCTTCTGAAATATGCCATGAAAACGTCTAGGTTACGTATGTAACCTCCATTAATGGACGGGGATACATAACCTAGACGTTCCCCGTCTGTCGGTCTCTCTTGAGCGCCCCTAGTGTCACTTGTTCGACACAACGTCGAGAGAGCGACAGACGGGGAACGTCTAGGTTACATATGTAACCGCCGTTCCCTGATGGAGGGAACGAGATGTTGTGTCGAAGAAGCGACACTAGGGGCGCTCAAGAGAGACCCCTAGTGTCGCTTCTTCGACAGACGGGGAACATAAAACACTGTCTTTTTGTCATGCCAGTTATCGCTTTTGTCATCACTGTTCGACACTTACTGGTTTCCCTCAGTGGAGAATGGAAACAGAGCATGAAAGATTCAGCGACATACAAAGTGTATGCATATTAATGAGGTAAGCACTGAGGAAATATATAATAATAATAATTCCTTTAATCCTACTCTTTACGAGAAGTGTCCTGGGATTTTTAATGACCACAGACAGGACCACATTCAGGACCTCGGTTTAACGTCTCATCTGAAAGACGTGATATGAAAGATATGGTTGGTTGTGTGTTGCTAAACAACTTTCTGAAATATTCTAACACCGCATCGTTTCACACAGTATAGCTTTGGCACCACAATGCTAAGTTATAACATTTATTAGGTTAAAAGATTATTTTGGAGTTTGAATTGGTCATCAAGAATGACCATTTATCAAAACAGTCCATATAAAATATTATTTTACGAGCACTCCTCATTGCTAAGTCTTCAAATTTATGCAGTGTAAGAATCTCGCATCATTGACATGAGAGGGATCCCTTCTAGACACGACCCTCTTGTGGTCCACTCAATGATTTCAGCTTGAACTGGTCCATAATAGCTGGATGAATTAGCTGTTAACCTTTTATATAGTCTAAAGCAGACTGCAACTCTTATAAGATAAAACAGCACCTATTTATTATTGATATGAAGTGTTGCTCTTTTACAGCATTTGTCCACCATTCACAAAATTCAACCATGCAAAATAATGTATTAGGATATGTTGGCCAAAAATTTGTATTTAAATTTTTATATATATATAATTTAATTATAGACTATTTGATGGCAGAGTTATTGTACAAAGCTAAAGTTCATGTAACAAGTTGAATTTGTATGTGTTGTACATTTATGCATTTGGCAGATAGTTTTTATCCAAAGCGACTTACAGTGCCCTTATTACAGGGACAATCCCCCCAGAGCAACCTGGAGTTAAGTGCTTGCTCAAGGACACAATGGTGGTGGCTGTGGGGATCAAACCAGCAACCTCTTGCTTACCAGTTCTGTGCTTTAGCCCAGTACGCCACCACCACTCCACTCTACGGCAATTTTCCCAAACCAGTTGGCAGATAGAGGCTAAGAAACTATTATTTCTTTAGATAGGGATCATTTGAGATAAAACTAAACTAAATTGAAAGGACAAATTGAAAAAGAAGTAGAAATAAAATCTACATTTACATTCAAAACAATAATAACAATAGTTGAAATGACTAACGCAGTTTTCACTATCTTTAGTCTGTGTTTGAGTGGAGGGGAAAATGCAACAAACGTTTAAATGTGTGTTGAAGGACAGTTTTGTCTTCATACACCTAAAGCGTATGCTTTCATTCTGAAACTAATCATAAAATATGAATATGAAATGCAACAGAGGTGTTTTTGTGGGGCAGCTGTGGCTCAGGTGGTAGAGTGGGTCGGCTGCCAATCGCAGAGTTGGTGGTTCGATACCAGGCCCACACGACTCCACATGCCAAAGTGTCCTTGGGCAAGACATTGAACCCCAAGTTGCTCCCAATGGCAGGCTAGTGCCTTGCATGGCAGCTCTGCCACTTTTGGTGTTTGTGTGATTGGGACACAGTGTAAAGCATTTTGGGAACCTCTAAGGTTAAAAACGTGCTATATAAGTGCAGACAATTTACCTTTTGAGTACGACTCGTCCTCTTTTGGACTCTATTGTTTGAAGTCTCTGACTCGTCTAAGGTGGACTCGAACCCAACACTAGTTTTTACAGTCTTTCCCTAAATTGTTATCAAGATAGCAAGGCAAGCTTAAAATGTACCATAGTTACAGGGCAAAGGGAACGGCTGAGCTCAAACATGTTTAAATCATTCAGACCTTATCCTTCAAATCAAATAATCCTCTCTGTTACCAGCTCGGCTGTAATGCAGGCTAGGAATGTTGCTGGCGTCACTTACAGTTATTGACAGTTTGTTTCGTGTAACCTGCCATTAGGCAGACCCTCTTTAGGAAGCATCCTGCAAACAGGATAAGCGTTAGGGTGAATCCACATTGGAGAGAGATGAGCCTGGTACTGTAGAGAGGAAATGAGTTTAGTAACATGAGTACAGCACAGCTCCATGAAAAACAAGGGTAGATCGAATCAACTTACATCCACTGTTATCTCTGTCATTTCTCAACTAGATGTGTGTGCTATGACATGCCATACTGTATGACTAATGCCCTCTCATATCTCAAAGACTTAAAGTTAAATGTTGCTTGTACCACACAAACCCACTTTCGTAATCAGCATTTTGCCTTGCTTTTCATCTACTTCGGGCACTTTGTCCCGTTGGTCGATTGTTATTAAAAACAGACAGATTTCAACTTTTTTCTCTTAAACGAATGTTGTTAAACGTTTATCTCATCAAACCTTTTGGTACTTTTCAAATGCCTTTTATTTATAGATTTTACTGTTTTGTAGAGCATATTCAAGAATGCTTAAAGCAAATGGGAAAGGTCAAATCTTCATTAAGGCCTAAAGAAGACATGGACTTTAAGCAATGCATCCAATAAGCTTTTCGTTGTGGTAATTGTTTCTCTACATTCCCCAGTTCCTCTGCAGGAACTTTCTACCATTTCTATTCCAGTGTTACAACAGTAGTTAACTGTTTTATGTTGCGATTATGCTAATGGGAACATCTAGCGATTGGCGAAGTAATGTCTTGTCTTCTAATCGCCGATTTGTGTTTACTAAGACTTTTACTTTATTGTTCACAGATGTAGCCACTCTTGAAAGTATTCCCCTAATATGAACCGACAGTATATTTATACTGTTCTTCAAACTGCTCTGAATCATCCAACATAAATGGTGACCACCTCCTCTTTTTTATAGGAAGAGGATGTTTCTATCTAAAGAATTTCGAAAGACAATGGTGCTCATTTTTATGACATTAGTACATCAGGGAAATTAATCATGTTCTGATTGATTTTCCATGGAAAATGAAATAAATTCCAATCTTGAGTTTATGGTAATACAGGGAATAGAGGACATTAGCAATTGGCTAGACATTTCCATAAGCATAATCATGAACTAAAACAGTTAAGTTGTATTGGAACAGAAAAGGTCAAAATGTCCTGAAGAAGGAATGTAGAGAAAACATTACCACAATGAGAAGCTTAATGGATGTATAGCTTGAAGTCCATGTCTCCATTAGACCTTAATGATGATTTTGACTTTTCCTCTTTTCTTTTAAGCATTCTTGAATATGTTCAAGCCCATACTCTAAAGCAAAATTAAATATTTTCTACTTGATTGTAGGTGGGTTGATTTATAAACATCATCATATACTTTTGGTTAAATATACTGTTAGAAATATAAATGTGTATGCTACTTAAGTGTTTCTGAATGTGGTCTAGTCTATGTGGAGAAAATGAAATGGGTTTATAACATATATGATTGCATTGACTTGCTTTTAATCCTGTTCGTTGAACTTTTTATTTGACTGTAGGTGGTGATATGGACTTATGAGCAGCACTAGCTGCCTGAAGTGACAGATTAACTCATATGTTAATGAAGAGCATGCTTGAGATGAAATATGAACCAAGTGATGCTTGAAGAAAACAATGAAAAATCAAGCACATATCATTATTGAGCAGAATATACACTGATGAGCCAAACCATTAAGACCACTCACAGGTTAACGTTGATTATCTTTAGGCGTCAAGGTCTGGGTAGATGTTAAGCAAACAAACAGTTCTCGTAGTCAACATGTTGCATGCAGGAGTAAAGACCTGAGAGCCAAATTGTTATGACCAGATCAGATGACTGCTTGTGGGATGCTCCCGGTCAGCAGTGGTGAGTACCTACAGACAGTGATCTGAGGAGGGACAAGTCACAAACCGGTGACAGGGTGTTGGGCGCCCAAGGCTCATCGATGCATGAGGGCAACAGAGGCTATGCCATTTGGTCCAAAATGTACAGAAGGTCTGCTCTGGCACAAGTCACCGAAAATGTTAATGATAGTTACGGCAGGAATGTGTCACAAAAAGCACCTACAATAGGCATGTGAACGTCAAACCTGGATGTTGGAGCCTGGTGCAATGAGTCCCGTTTTCTTTTACATCACATGGACGGCCGTGTATGTGTGAGCCGATTACCTGGGGAAGTGATGGCACCAGGACGACAATCCGGTGGAGGGAGTGTGATGCTCTGGGCACTGTTCTGCTGGGAAACCCATTCATGTGGACGTCAATTTGACACGTGCCTCCTACCTAAACATAGTTGCAGACCAGGTACACCCCTTAATGGCAATGGTATTCCCTGATGGCCGTGGCCTCTTTCAGCAGGATAATGCGCCCTGCCACACTGCACACATTGTTCGGGAATAGTTTGAGGAATGTAATGAATGTGAGGAATGCAATGAAGAGATCAAGTGAGTATTTAGGAATTATCCTTAGCAAGACAAAGGAGTCAGACATAATTTTTTTTTTAAAGTTTCAAATATAATTTCCATCAGCGTCTTTCCACCACAAAATTATTTTTAACACAAAACACAATTTGAGATTTTGTGGAAATGATACATTGGTAAATATATATATTTTTAAATCATGTGGAATATCTACATACACTTTTGAATTGACAAACTGGCCCCACTTTACATTAGGTGTCTTTATCTACTGTACTAACATTGAAATACATGCATTATAATGTATTTATTGTACAACTACTTATATTTCATTTTTCATTTTTAAGGATGTTTGGATATTTTTACTGGAAAACAACTAACTCAAAATAATGGTTAAGACATTTTTTTGCGTGTTGAATCTTGTTTTGTTGGATCAAGTCGGACAGCAGGCGATGAGTCAATGTCAAACTTCTAGCTGCTGGAGCATGTGTTTGTGTGCATGTGAGAGATTTGTAATATGACCTAAGGGCGGCTTGACGACAGGACAGAAAGGGTGGGCATTTCATTCTGGGGTGCTAAAACGGTCCTGCACTTTTTGGGAAACTAAAGCAGCGATTGAGACACATTCTCTATTATTTATTCTCCCCTTCTTTCTGCCTAACATTCTCTCTCTCTCTCTCTCTCTCTCTGTTTTGAGGGATACACTTTTACGTACTTTAAAAGACAACTGACAAGACAAGACCTCTGGATAAGTAAGAGGACAAGACCACTGAGGAGAATCAGACAATTGAGGACTTTTATCTAAACACTGGCTGCATATTTGGGAGGAGAGCTGTCACACAATCAGCATGCACCGGAATGTGGCCCTTCAGTGTGTCGGGCTTTGGGTTATTCTCAGTTTAGCGGACGGTCACCTGACTGAGGATCAGAAATCAACCATCGTGAACATGCACAACGAATTACGATCGAAGGTTCAGCCCAGCGCTGCCTTCATGCAGAGAGTGGTAAGAGATCCACGTGACTACGTATTTTATATACAATTGAAGCAAAGAATAGTTAGAACCATATAGTTAAAGGAAAAGTTATAAATATATATTTGGAGCTGGCGTTTTACATTCAACGAAAACAAAGGAAATTTAAGTTGTTATTCACCAAAAATCTTGGACATCAGTACAGCTCTTAAATCTCATTCATGTTTACTCACATCACGACCGGATTGACGTCAATCATGCTAAACTCCATCGGTTTAAAATGTATCATAATTTATCGTGAACAGCCAAGCTTGAATACGCAGAAACTTGAATGAGATTTGATGATTTTTACTGAACATCGACATTTAAGTCGGTTCCTCAAACTAAGCTATTATATGGCTAGGACTGATTTCTACCAAAAAATCGAATTGCGATTATTGAGATTTGAACTATTAATTGTTGTTTTTATTAGTTTAGTATTATTATTATTATTATTATTATTATGTAATATTTTCTTAACCTGCATGCGGCATGGATAAACAGACTTTTATTTTGGCGAGCGTATACCTCTGTTGAGTTCGCTTGTCAACTGATACTCGGTTGATTTGCGCTATGGCAGTGACAAGCAATAGAGACTCAGCTTGTGCATGTTTAAAGTGACTATGAGCGCGCACAAACTGCTATCAACACGCGCTTTTTATCCGTTTGCCATTTCTTTCCCTCTATAATGGTTCAGCAGTTATATATATATATATACACATACATATACAGAGAATTACTGTAAATGCTCTAAAAACTGTACACCTCAAAATTCATACATATTCATAATTTTATGTGATGACAACATCACTCGGGCAACAATAATATGGTTTGAGGCAGCCTGTTGAATACCATAGCTGTAGATTTAAACAGTAACTTTTAACGGCTAAGCATACATGTAGTTTCACAAATGTGCAGTTAGTGAATCTAGAGCACTGTAAAGTTGAATAAATAAATGGTGCAGACTAACTCAGCATATCTCAGCAACACTTTGTCCTATTGAAACGAAATTTGGTGTGCATCATTGCAACTATGATTTGAGTACTCATGCCAAGTTTGGTGACAGTGCCACACACTGGTCAAGAAATCCCCAAAATGTACCTTTTTGCTCACGACTTTTGAATAAATTGTCCGAAAATCGTGATAAAGCTCTGTTTGGATTCTTTTCTTTCTTTCGTATCTGTTAAATGCATTGACATATCAAATCAAAACTTGGTGTGCAGTATTAATATCCTGTTCTGATGGTACCTGAGCATTTTCAAGATGGTGCCGCCAAGTGATCAGCTAATGCACAGATTTGTTTTTGCTACTTCTCCAACAAATGTTGTCCAATTCTCAACAAATTTGACTCACATGATGTTTACACCATACCGGACAACAGTTATCACTTTTTTGTATTTGAAACCCTTTGGCGACATCATTTCCTCCACTATAGTGACTGGGTTAGGCTTAGCATGTTTCTTTAGCATCAACTAACAATGAAATCATCTAGCCTATTTTTACATTTAATAACAAAATTCCATTACATTATTGTGTGTAACGTTAAAAAAATAAAACGTAAAATATTTTTTACATAGAATTTTTTATTATTATTGTTATTATTATTATTTAAAGATTACTCAATTAAATTTGATGGAGTTGTTATCAAATTGAAATGCGTACAACATATATTTATTTAAAAAATCGCCTCAATCCGGGTGGTGGAGGACAAGTCTCAGTTGCCTCCGCTTCTGAGACCGTCAAGCCGCGCATCTTATCATGTGGCTCGTTGTGCATGACACCGCGGAGACTCACAGCATGTGGAGGCTCATGCTACTCTCCGTGATCCACGCACAACTCACCACACGCCCCATTGAGAGCGAGAACCACTTATCACGGCCATGAGGAGATTACCCCATGTTACTCCACCCTCCCTAGCAACTGGGCCAATTTGGTTGCTTAGGAGACCTGACTGGAGTCACTCAGCACACGCTGGATTCAAACTTGCGACTCCAGGGGTGGTAGTCATTTTCAATCCTTGCTGAGCTACTCAGGCCCCCAGTCTTACAAATTAAAATTTTGGGATAATCTATTTCTTCAAGACCAAATAAACATTGTAGGTCTAGAAGCCATAAGCTTTACTGAAAACAGAAAACAACTTTCCGAGGCACGTCTGTGTTACGTCTCAGTCTGATTTCTCATCTCTTGGGGACTGTGCTAATGTTTTTATCCTCAGCATTGGCCTAGAGTTCTGTGTTTGTGTATCGCATATAAATCTGTTGCCCCTCTTCAGTCTATATGAAGAATTCCTTTATGAGGTCATTACAGATAATTATCTGCCATCAATCACAGGAATTACTTTTCTGCTGCCTCATTACATCTGTAAACAACAATTATCCAATTAATACGTTGGTAATGGAGTCCTCGTTGCATTTTCATGGGCGCAATTAACTAGACTTTCTCAAAACACAAGGGAGCCTAAATAATACCGTAAATGTGATTAAAAGTACAACATGAAAACTTAACAGAAAAACAATTATATAGCACTCACCATGTGGCTGTGCATACAACATACCACAATTTTAGCATGTGAGTTAGTCGAATGTGATGCCATTTAACATTAAGTGCAGAACAAAGCTTGTATTATAAGACATAATATCATCCTTTATATGACATTGATTTTGATTCTGTGGGTGTGTGGATACAGAGAATTGAATTGCGCAATGTGTTCGTCTTGCTGAGGAATGTGAATGATATATGAGACCACTGGAGCACAGCACTGTGTGTGTGTGTGTGTGTGTGTGTGTGTGTGTGTGTGTGTGTGTGTGTGTGTGTGTGTGTTTAATAAAACCCCCATGTGGCCTTCCCGTCTAACTTTCTTGTGTATGCGTTGTGGGTAAAATGTGGGAAATGCCCTGGAATTTAATCCAAATACCAGTTGAACTGTTGCCAGATCTCACAAGAGAATTAAGCAACCTGGTCTGGAAGAACAAGCCCAAAATAAGCCACTTGCCTCAGCAAAATATGTGGACAAAAAAGCTATTAAATTATTTCTGTTGTGGTGGATCTATCAGCATAGAAATCATAAGCATACAGTTACTTATACAGTAACAGTTAAGTATAATGTTTATTACAGAGCTGCTTCTGAGTCAAAAACCGACAGCATTAAATTTGTATTAATGCAACATATCGAACAATAATACACTGAAGACTTGGAAACAACTGAGAAATGTACTTTTACCTCGAATAATGTTGTGGCAGGGCAGAGGGCGGGGCCGGGTTGTGATCATACACACCTGGTCCCGTATTAGGCTAATCAAGTCTCTGAGGTTTAAAGGCCGACTGCAGAGTATCGGGAGAGAGAGATCGTCAGCGGACATGTGATCTCTCTCTCCCGCACGCAGTCGGCCTTTAAACCTCAGAGGCTTGATTAGCCTAATACGGGACCGGGTGCGTAGGATCACGACCCGGCCCCGCCCTCCGCCCTGCCACAAATGTTTTCCTTGTATCTGGATTAGCAGTGCATGTACATGTAGTCTTTATACATAATTGTTAAAAAAGTCTTCATTCAGAGATACGACATTCACAATGGACAATTAGGCCAAGAAATTTGTGATGCAAATGTGATGCAAATGTTCCTTGTATGTTTTGTTTTGGTAAATGTTCATCAACATTTTCAACATGATCATCGAGTTGTGTCCTAATGTAGTTGTGCTGTAGTTTTTCTGTTGCTTTAAAAAAAAAATTTGCTTTGCTAATTTGGTTGTGTGTCCCTAGGCCCAAATCAAATTGTTCTTCTGTCCCAAATGTACCAACAACACAATACCGTTAATTACATCTGCTCTTGTCTCTGTTTGATTGAGGTGTGGGACGAGAATCTGCATTCTCAGGCGGAAGCATATGCATCAAAATGTACCTTGCGAACCAACCCGAAAAATAAAGAGCTTTATATTGGACAAAGTCTCTTTGTCAGCGATAAACCATTTAATGCAACTGAAACAATGCTGGAATGGTATGACAATTTTCTTAATATAAATGAGAATAGATGGATGCCAATGATTTGTGATATCCAGTATCATTATTACTCAGTAAGAAATTGCTTTCCAGAGATAACTTTTTCTCTTTTTCTTTTTTTACATACAGGTTTGGTGAGCGTGTGGATTATGACTATAAAAACAATGCCTGTTCTGAAAACCCAATGTGTCCCCTCTACACTCAGGTGAGCAATTGCCTGCATTGAACCTTAACTAAACGTACTATTTTTAAGAAATGTAATGTCTCTCTTTGGCGTAAGCCCCGTCTGGCGGTCCGAAGAAGTTGTACTCGGAACTGTCATATCCTGCTGGAGATAGGAGGTGGGGGTGAGGAGCCTACCCCCGTGCAGGACGGGACTCAACAGGTGGTGGTGGGGTGGTGGAGGTTTCCATGTTAGCACACTGAAACAGCAATGTGATTGTGAGCAGACTTATAAAGCAATGGCTTACATGTGATTGGCTAGGGGTTACCTAGCTAGTGGTGCGATGACGTACAGCTGCTAGTCTTCCCTCTAGAACTAAAATAGAATAAAATTGGGAATAAATAAATTAGGAAATAAATACATGTGGAAAAAATTAACGTTAAAATATGACAGAACCATAGAAGGCTCTAAAAGCCTAGGTGTCCTGCAGCTGCGAAAAGCTCATGGTCTGCCTCCGCTTTTGCGGATGGTGATGATAATTTTCTCTGTTGTTGTTCTAGATGGTGTGGGCAAACAGCAATAAAGTTGGCTGTGCTACTTATTTATGTGACACTGTTGAGGGTCTGGGTATTGAAAATAGCACTGTGCTTGTCTGCAATTACTCCCCCCAGTAAGTGTGTTTCAGTACTAAATATATTCAGTATTAAAGATTCAATAATGCATTAATATCTATCCATCCATCCATCCATCCGTCCATCCATCCATCCATCCATCCATCCATCCATCCATCTCCAGAGGAAATGTTAAGGGACAAAGACCATATGAGTCTGGAGAACCTTGCTCAGAGTGTCCAGATAACTTACCATCATGTGAGGAGAACATCTGTGGTAATGCAGCCTTACATGATTCTATGAGTATCAAATCTACAAATATGTTAATCCATCTATATACAACAAATATTTGATCTTCAAACTCTCTCTGCCTCGCAGTGAGTGAAAACTTGTTTTCATCTGTGGAGCCATTGCCTGAGGACTCGACTATCTCACCTGAGGAACCCACCACTCTTCCTGAAGAACTCACAGAGGGGCACAGGAGAATGAATGACACAGGATTGGAAAGATCTAGATCAGAGATACAGAGCGCCTCTGCACCTCTGCTGCTGGTCGTCTGGCTGCTGGCAGCTCTTATTTTGTAGAGTCCATGCCTCGGCTGGTCTGGCGGCATGCGGAGGACCAGCAACATACTAGGTGGGAGGTCATAATGTTTTGGCTCATCAGTGTGTGTGTGTGTGTGTGTGTGTGTGTGTGTGTGTGTGTGTATATATATATATATATATATATATATATATATATATATATATACATACTGTATATAATCCCTCTGCACCTGACATTCAAAACACAATGTTGTTGACACACACTTAAACATGAAACAATCATACAAAGCTTCTTCAATGTTTATTCCCAGTTTAAAGATGAAGTATGTATTTTCTGGACCACTTTCGTCACCAAATGGGAATAAAACAGACTGTTTTCAAAAAGGTTTCCCCAACACTTTCCCCATATACAATTGGACAAAGTTAGTTTTGCCCCAAACTCACTCCATTCAGCCATATTGTTATGTCGAGCTGGTTGAGATGCTCAAACAAATGATTAAAGAATTAAATGTTTTGACAGCATCAGAGAGACACTGTATTTGGGGAAGTAAACCTAAAAATGGTTTTAACTGCTGTATAGTTGACATTAAGCTAGTCACCTTTAATATGACTGCACTAATTTTTTTGTTTGAGATGACAAAATGCCAATAAGAAAAAATTATTGTATTATATGATTTGTTTTGTAACTGCATTTGCATAAGCAGCAAAACAACACTATTGACAAGGGTTTCAAAAAAACAAGGGTTTTTAAAAAGGCTTAAAAGACGAAATAGAAAACTGATGGGCTCCTTAACAAGTTTTGGAGGTTTTTGCCTCCAATAATACATTCATGTGGTTATGATTGCGTATATTAATTGACATTGCTCATTAAAGACATTTGGAAGGTTTTTAAAGGGTGGGTGTTCTTCAGTGATGCACAACAGACCCTGAGATGAATTCATCTGTTTATGAAATTCAGTTCTGTATTTTTGCCTTATTATTTTCATGACTTGAATTTATACTGTTTGTGCATTTGATGCAGCAGCATAATGCTTATAGATTGATCATATTATAGCTTATAACTGAGTTAATTTGACATTTGTATAAAGCAAGATCAATTGTCTCTTTCAACAGTCTGATATACAGTATAATTACTTTATGTTTATTTTTCTATGTTTACTTTGTAAATGCCATTTGTGTTCATGTGTTCATGTTGTGAAGGGAAAAACAGGAATGGAAAAGTGTAATCGAACTGGAATGTTTCCCCTCATATTCTCCAGGTTTATTTAAGGATTTATTAATTTGAATAACTGACCTGATAGTTTATATTTCATTTTTATTTCATGTACTTGTCCCTGTATTTGTCACTGGCCTAAATATATGATTAAATGTCCACTGTTATCCTTATTTTGTCTGTCAGAACATCTATGTAGGGTGACCTTACGTCCTCTTTTTCGGACCTTAAAAAAGCGTTCGGCCGGGATTTCTAAATTTGCGAAAATGTCCGGGATTCGACTTTAGTTGCATTATGATGTGCATCTGGTCTAATACTTAATTATGTGTGTATGCTTATTTGCATTGCTTTAACCCCTCTTTGTAAGTACCGCCTTCTTGCACACCAATTGGTCGATTATAAGAGGCTTGCAGCAACTATTGGCCAAATTCCAGTGTGTCAATCTCTCCGCGAATGTGTGAAGCGCTGTTGTGTTCGGCATCAAACTGTTGTTTGACAGTAGCAGCAAATGACAGCTAAGTCCTTGACATGGACCATATGCCCAAAATTTATGATAATGGCAAGATTCTGTGTGAATCTCATATTCAAATTAAAGATATCTTTGAGGCGATTTACAAATTGAAACTAAATAAATCTCCTGGAAATTATGGTCTGACCATAGATTTTTATTAGAAATATTCAAATGATCTTTCTCCATTTCTCCTCAGTTTCTTTAGAAAGTCTTCATAAGGGCACTCTCCCACCCTCTATGACTCAGGGCATTAAAAATTTGATCTCTAAACCTCAAACCTCAAAAGGACCATGCACAAGAAGAAAATTGGCGACCTATAAGCCTCCTAAGTACAGACTACAAAATATTAGCCATCATTTTTGCTAAAAAGTTTAAAAGTGTTCTAGATTATATAATTGATGAATATCAGTCAGGTTTCATGAGAGAAAGACTTATTTCAAACAATGTTAGTCTTATTATTGATACTTTAGATTACTCAGATTTGATCCCTGATGACAGTTTCTTGCTTTTTATAAAGCTTTTGATTCTGTTGAGTTCCCTTTTATTCTCAAGCCCTGAATATTTCTGGTTTTGGCCCCAATTTTATTAGTGCAATTCAAACTTTGTATAATAACATCAATGCTTCAATCAAATTACAACACGATACTACCCATAAGTTTAATTTAGTTTAATTAAGAGAGATATCTGTCAAGGCTGTACAATCTCACCATATCTTTTTCTGCTTCCGATGCAATTATTAGCCACCCACATTCATAATAGTCATTTGAAAGTTATCTCTGTGGCAATATTAATACACAACTCTATTTTTGAAAAATAAAGTTCAAGTTTTTTTAGCTTTAGACATACTTATTTTTTTTTCATCTACTTCTGGTTTAGATCTTAATATCCACAAATGTGAACTTTATTCGGTAAAACATTCCACTGATGTTAATATTTGTGACATCCCAGTCAAATCTGAAGTAAAATACTTAGGTATAATTAATTATATGTAAAGATCAGAAAAAGAGATCAGAACTTAAATGTGTACATCTTATTAAACTCCTGATTGCAGCATGATCTGTCCAAAGCAGATGGATTATCTTGGGTTATCTATCCCGCAGTGGCACTGGATGTACCTGTGGAGATTTGTGGAAAATTGGACAAAATTATAGTAGTTATTTGGAATTCTAAAACCCAGTTAATAAATAAAGTGTTATGATAGCTGATCGGGCTATGGGGGGGTTTGAGTTAGTGGACTTTTCCACTCGTCCTTTGGAATGTCATTCCAAATCATATTTTCAGTTCAGTTTAAACTATGACATCTCTAAAATACCTTTAACTTTATCTTGTTTTCATAAACAATAATATAACAATTATATAAATTATAGTGTTTCTCCACAAAGTTATTTTATCTGGAACAACAAAAATATTAGATATAAAAATATATTAAAACAAATATAAAAAATATATATATATTTTTTACGACAAACATTTTTGTTATTTCTAAGAAGATAACAACTTTGTAATCTCTATTAAAATTATACATAATTGCTACCCAGTACACTATAAACTTTTTTTGGGAGTATTTTGGTTTGATTTTTGGTGAATCTCTGAATTTAGACCCTTCTCATTTAAATGTTATAATTAATCTATTACTTTTTCTTGACAAATTTTACTTTCATAAGTGTACATTTTCAAAGCAAACTTATTTTCATGAAAGATATTCTAAAATAATTCTCTAAGGAATTCAAAAAATTCTATTGCATGAATTCTCTTTTAAGGTGTAATGATTATAAGCTTTGTCATAAAGTAATGTAACCCTCTTTGTTCATTGTTTTTTTTTTTTGTCTCTGTATTTGTAATTGTTATTTTAATATTGAAAAGAAATAAAAAAAATAAAATACAAAAAAAGACAGCTGAGTGGAAACAATGCCCAAACAAATGTGCAAATTTACAGAAGATTTGCATTAATAATTGCCACGCTTTCTTCCAGGTCGAGA
The DNA here is from genome assembly GCF_025860055.1 of Xyrauchen texanus. Lineage (NCBI taxonomy): Eukaryota > Metazoa > Chordata > Actinopteri > Cypriniformes > Catostomidae > Xyrauchen > Xyrauchen texanus. Next base: position 7,778,581 of record NC_068300.1, read on the forward strand.
TCCGTGGGAAGCAGAATGTTTGACATGTAAAGCTGGCACTTATGTGTCAGTTGCTAATAAAGGTGCAAGTGATTTAGAAGCACACATTAGCTCTGCGAAGCATAAAGGGTCAGCAAAAGGTGAAAGTTCATCAGGTAAATTAACGGACTACTTTTTGCGACCAGGTAAAATTGTAATCACATTGCTTCGTTTTCCATGGCCATTCAAAATAATAGTCATAGTAAATGAAGCAGAATGACTCATGGCATCAAATATTTTATTTCAGTACATGAACATTCAAAAGAATGTCGGACATTTTTATTTATTTATATATATTCATGTTATTCTAATAGTGTCTTTTTCACTGTATTATAATTTGCATTCATAGTAAAACTGTTTTGAACCCTATTATTTCTCCCCACCCCAAGAGGTGTCCCCTTTTTGGAAAACCAGAATATGGTCACCCTAATCTATGCAATTATGTTTTTTATCATGTTTACACTTACGATAGATTACTGAGCGTTAATAACAATTATTGATCATTTCCATAATTTTATGTTCTATAAAATCGTCCGCTAAATGAATAAATGTCCATCAATAAACATTCACAAATAATTTTTGGTGCTTCTTACAACGATTTTGGATTGTGAACTCAACATGCAATCACCACTAGATGGCAGAATGACTCAATTCAACTGTTTTAGTATAAAATGGACTCAAATGTAAGTGTGAATTGTTTCTACAGAGTACATTTTTACATTTACATTTACATTTATTCATTTGGCAGACGCTTTTATCCAAAGAGACTTACAAAAGAGGAAGAACATCAGCGAATAATCTTAGGGAGACAGTGGTACAAAAAAGTGCCATATTACAAAGTTTCACTATCATCAGAATAGTATACAAAACAGATTTTGTACAGATCCACATTAAATCAAAAATTTAGCTTTGTGTTTGTGTGTGTTTGTGTGTGTGTGTGTGTGTGTCTGTGTGTGCCTTTAATACATATATATTAGCTGGTATTCCATCTATATGTAGGTTGAAAACAAAATACAAATGCTAATTTGTGTTTGTGTGATGTAACGGATCGAATGAACTCTTAACTCATATGGACTCTTAGCAAATTGAAAAGAAAGACAAGCATTAATCCTTGTGGCATGGGGGCGTGGTCATGTGTTGGTCTGCAGGAGAGAGAGAGCTGTAAGCCTCGTCACCTGGTTCACAACTATCCCTAACACCTCTTGTTATAGTGGTGCGGAGAGAGGGAAAGTCCAACACGGAGCGGCAATGTACTCGCCGGTTCTCCGATACACCGTATCTTGGCCTTCGGCCACTCCTCTAACCTCTTATGGACAACAGCCATGCCTCCCCAGACGGATCGGAGGCAGACCTCCGGCCCATGGCGGACAGAATACCCCGCTGCATTTTTGGTGGACGGTAGGGGTCTCCCCCGCCCCTGGCAGCGGTAACCGCTCCAGTAGGTTGATTGCGAGCCCCTTGCGAGCCGGTTGGAAGTTTTCCTAAAGGTTTGTCCAGGCGAACTTATACGATCCACCAAAACAAATATACAAACACCTTCTTTTGGCAATTTTTCCGAGACTTATTCCCATGCAAATGGCTCTTATGAACCGGTTCTTTTAAATCTATACCACATACAATGTGATAAGTATAGTCTGATTCCTGAACAAATTACTATTTTTGAGTGGATTCTTTTGAATCTAAACTGCACAGCATACAGAGCTTTCTACCAAATGAATCACTCTTCATAGCCGGGTTTTCTTCGTGAAGCCGCGATGGGAGAAATGTGCCTTGGGTTGTTCCTGGCAGGGTACTTGGACTAACAGCCTTTTTTTTTTGACGATGATGATAATGATACTATTTCTTCTTCCCTGATATAAGAACAATAAAATTATGCATTTCTTTTGGGATTTTCTGCTATTTTTTATCTTATTTACATTTCTAAATTTTACAATTAATTTGCATATAATAATAAGCAAATTAAAAAAATTACAAAATTCTGAACCTACATTTATATAAGTTGAAACATGAAGAAAATATGAGAGTATGACATAAATTGGAGGCCAATGGCTGCTATCAGGTGAACAAAATATAAATAACATGACTTGAAAATCATGTCATGCCATAAACAGCCAGTATATGACTGTAGCCACCTAATGTGTTCTCGGATGGCTTATGGTAACCTAATTATATATTTTATCACAAGATAGGCATTTGGATATGTATTTAGACATGATCAAACTATTATTTGTCAAAGTTTAGCATTACAAATTGATTTTAAGTGTCAGTTTTTGCATTAAATGTCATTTTGCTTGCAATCAAACCTGACCATGGTGTTACAAAGAGAAAACATGGAATAAGCCTTTATCTACCAATTATTTATTTCAAACATAACAATTTAATAACTCAAAATAAATGCATAATAATATCAAGAAAATGAACATCAAGAAACAGAAACTGCAATATTCAGAAAATTCAATTAGAGTACAAAATAGAAGAATCAAAGTAAACATTTTGCAATTTCAAACTTTCTAAAGTAAAAATGTATTTTGCACTGAGGATGTTTTAGAGTCTCACCATGTCATTTCTGTCTGTTTTTCTGCATTATGGCTGATTCATTGATTATAGTTGACAGATAAAAAAAAAAATGCAGTATTTTGGTCTTTCCCATTCATTTTTAATGGTCGGTCAATTTTGACCGCGAATACCAAAGGTGTTGCTTTTTTTAAGACTTATCGTAAAAAATAAAAAATAATATTATGTTCAGATGGCAAATAGAGGATAAGTCTTGTATTGCTCAGATAAAGGAAACCATTTTTATTAAATGAGGAAAATTATTATTTCGGTAAAAAATTACAGAATACCATAGGAGGGTTAATTAAAAGGTCTGTGCAAACAAATGTGCAAGGATCTGTTCTATTAAAACATGAATTGATCTCATAATTTGGTAACATGTCAGTCAGATTTTAGAAACAGAAATATCTGTAAAACACATGTTTTGAAATGTCTTAAATTATTTAGTATTATTTCAGACATTAATCATGTAAGAATTAAGACATAATTTTGTATAAATTCCTTTATCAATCTTTTCTCTTTTCACACACACACACACACACACACACACACACACACACACACACACACACACACACACACACATGTTGTGTTTCCATGTTTTATGGGGACTTTCCATAGACATAATGGTTTTTATACTGTACAAACTTTATATTCTATCCTCTAAACCTAACCCTACCCCTAAACCTAACCCTCACAGAAAACTTTCTGCATTTTTACATTTTCAAAAAACATAATTTAGTATGATTTATAAGCTGTTTTCCTCATGGGGACCGACAAAATGTCCCCACAAGGTCAAAAATTTCGGGTTTTACTATCCTTATGGAGACATTTGGTCCCCACAAAGTGATAAATACACGCTCTCACACACACACACACACACACACACACACACACATTGTTGAACTAAATAAACCAGTAGTTCCTCCACTGGTCTCTTCAGACCCAGATGTTCAGATTTATGGCCCTTGTCAAGTCTTGGCCTAAAATGGCCAGTCTATTCAATTTCACTGGGCCAAAGAGTTTTATTTCATCTCCGCAAAACAACACATCAGTCATGACCATAAGCCTGGTTCATAAGCTGACACAAACCCACACACATAACAAGCTCACTACATCGCATTTGTGGTATATAACACACTAGTAAATGAAGACGGAGAACTCGTCAAACCTGGAAATGTAACAAGAAATCAAGCAGAGCGATGTTAAAGCCAACAGAACGAGAAATGGCATTTAGGTGCATGTTCAGTAAAGTCATCTTTATTTTCAAAGCTCGAATGGTCATTCCTAGCCATTCAAAGACAAGATAACAGAAAAAGATAGAAAGGTCTATTTTCAAGAGAGCAAAATCGACTCGTTTCCACGCTTCATAGGTAGAATGAATTTCACTGTGATAAAGGTACGTTTCTAGTTTGAACATTATTTGCACGTCAGACCTTTGTTTTGGTGGACAAGAAAAACTAGCTTCATACAAAATGGCTCTCATTTGGTTTTCGACCATTACAAAATGAATAAAATGTTAAAATATTTGGATGAAGCCGCATTGAGAGCCTCATATCTCTGGGATTGTACCATATAGGGCTTTTAAAATTAAGATACAAAAAGGAAAGTTGGCTCTAAACCAGAATATAAAATGACATTAAGAAATCTTGAATACTTTGGGACTTATAGGCACTTCAACTTTGGAAAAAAAAGGTGGACAGGTAGACAAGTATCTATATCCACAGTAAAACGAATCCTATATCGACTGCTCAGCAAGGAAGAATCCACTGCTCCAAAACTGCCATAAAAAAGCCAGACTACAGTTTGCAATTGCACATGGGGACAAAGATCTTACTTTTTGAAGAAATGCCCTTCAAAGATGTCTTTCATCATCATTTAAGTAAATTTTTCAAAGAAAAGGGGGGCCTTTGGTTTAGTTGACATAGAATGACCCTTAAATAAAATGATTACAAAATAACACTTTCCGAAGTCTCCCAAGAACGCCTCATACCATTAGTTACAAGTAAGATGTCGCGCAGAGTAAATGGTCTGCACTTATATAGCGCCTTTTTAACCTAAGCAGTATTCAAAGCGCTTTACGTTGTGACCATTCAGACATCAATAATGGCAGAGCTGCCATGCAAGGAGCTAGCCTGCCATTGGGAGCAACTTGGGGTTCAGTGTCTTGCCCAAGGAGACTTCAGCATATGGAGTCATGTGGGCCGCAATTCGAACCACCAGCCCTGCGAATAGTGACCGACCCGCTGTACCACCTGAGCAACAGCCGCCCCTAAAGTGTGAATACATCAAACCCTTACAATCTAAACGAAACAGATCCATTGTGACGCCTCATGGTTATACAGTCACACACTTTGTATAAGACGACACCATTAAAAATGTTAGACATTAAGTGCAAAATTTGTCACTTTTGAAGCCCATCTTTGAAGACTTCGATTCAAATGTTGTAAAGGTCCACGTTTGATCAACGGTACAATCCAAACAGCTTTCGCTGAAGACAACTTGACTCCGTTATTTCTTTGAAAACCTTGTTCATAGCCATTGCTCTAATCTTATACAGTATCTTGAGTGATATTTCCCCAGGCTGACCCTGAGAAGTGTTTTAAGGGCGTGTGTCTTATAGTGATGCACGAAACTCTTGTGATTTGTTAATTCATGTTTTCGTGATACTCTTGACTCATCACCAAAGAAAGGAATTAGGAATGCAGTGGCTTTAATAACCACGCAAAATACGGCAAAGACACGAAGAGCATACGAAGGACACGTGAACACACATTCAGGGCCTCATTTCTAGATGTTTTTTGATCTTTTATAAATGAAGGTCTTAAGTATGACGTCATCTGTTACTCAAAACACATGTTTGTTTACAGCAAATCCTTCATTTTGAGTTGGGAACGTGCACATTCTCCAGAGTTTCACTTTTTGTGTTCCAGACAAAAATAACAGCATACTGGTTTGGAACGACATGAGGATGAGTAAATAATGACATCATTGTATTTTTTGCGGTGAGCTATTGCTTTAATAAGTGAGACACTAAGTAATCTTTTCAGCCATTCTCAGAAAAAAAGGATAAACATCTCACAATCCTGCATCTTATTTGAGAAATAAACAACATCACCCCACGGAGCGACTATGAGAGCTACAGCCCTCGAGGGCTGAAGATATCCATGTTTCATTTCCACAGACGGCGACAGATATTAAAGATATTATCGAGAGGTCTTAAACTACTCAAGACAAATGTTAACATTACTTTAGTGGAAAACAAATACACTTTATGGATCAGGCGATGGTGGCAACAGATACAAACATTTTATTCTGTCGTAAAAATGACCTTGTATTTTCTCCTCCGGTCGTTTCCACATAGAATTAACTCTAATCCGACATCATGGATTGAAACAGCAGCTGGGCTAAAACCAACCCAGTTTGGGTTATTTTAACACCACATTTTTTTGAATGTACATTAGGAGACAGGTACAAATTAGGTAGAAATCAGGTACAAATCAGATACAAATCAGGTACAAATCAGATACAAATCAGGTTGAAATCAGGGAGAGATCAGGTACAAATCAGGTACAAATCAGGTAGAGATCAGGTACAAATCAGATAGAGATCAGGTAGAGATCAGGTACAAATAAGGTACAAATCAGGTAGAGATCAGGTACAAATCAGGTAGAGATCAGGTACAAATCAGGTAGAAATCAGATACAAATCAGGTTGAAATAAGGTAGAGATCAGGTACAAATCAGATACAAATCAGGTAGAGATCAGGTACAAATCAGGTAGAGATCAGGTACAAATCAGGTAGAGATCAGGTACAAATCAGGTACAAATCAGATACAAATCAGGTAGAAATCAGGTACAAATCAGGTAGAGATCAGGTACAAACCAGGTAGATATCAGGTACAAATCAGGTAGAGATCAGGTACAAACCAGGTAGATATCAGGTACAAATCAGGTAGAGATCAGGTACAAATCAGGTAGAGATCAGGTACAAATCAGATACAAATCAGGTTGAAATCAGGTAGAGATCAGGTACAAATCAGGTTGAAATCAGGGAGAGATCAGGTACAAATCACGTAGAGATCAGGTACAAATCAGATAGAGATCAGGTACAAATCAGGTTGAAATCAGGTACAAATCAGGTAGAGATCAGGTACAAATCAGACACAAATCAAGTTGAAATCAGGTAGAGATCAGGTACAAATCAGGTAGAGATCAGGTAGAAATCAGGTAGAAATCAGGCACAAATCAGATACAAATCAGGTTGAAATAAGGTAGAGATCAGGTACAAATAAGATACAAATCAGGTTGAAATCAGGTTGAAATCAGGTAGAGATCAGGTACAAATCAGGTACAAATCAGGTAGAGATCAGGTACAAATCATGTACAAATCCGGTAGAGATCAGGTACAAATCAGGTACAAATCAGGTAGATATCAGGTACAAATCAGGTACAAATCCGGAAGAGATCAGTTAAAAATCAGGTACAAATCAGGTAGAGATCAGGTACAAATCAGATACAAATCAGGTAGAGATCAGGTACAAATCAGGTAGAGATCAAATAGAGATCTGGTAGAAATCAGGTAGAGATCAGATACAAATCAGGTAGAGATCAGGTAGAAATCAGGTACAAATCACGTACAAATCCGGTAGAGATCAGGTAAAAATCAGATACAAATCAGGTACAAATCCGGTAGAGATCAGGTACAAATCAGGTAGATATCAGGTACAAATCCAGTAGAGATCAGGTACAAATCAGATACAAATCAGGTAGAGATCAGGTACAAATTTGGTAGAAATCAGGTTGAAATCAGACACAAATCAGATACAAATCAGGTAGAGATCAGATACAAATTAGGTTGAAATCAGGTACAAATCAGGTAGAGATCAGGTAGATATCAGGAACAAATCAGGTAGAGATCAGGTACAAATAAGGTACAAATCAGTTAGAGATCAGGTACAAATCACGTACAAATCCGGTAGAGATCAGGTACAAATCAGATACAGATCAGGTAGATATCAGGTACAAATCAGGTACAAATCCGGTAGAGATCAGTTAAAAATCAGGTACAAATCAGGTAGAGATCAGGTACAAATCAGATACAAATCAGGTAGAAATCAAGTAGATATCAGGTACAAATCCGGTAGAGATCAGTTAAAAATCAGGTAGAGATCAGGTATAAATCGGACACAAATCAGACACAAATCAGGTACAAATAATTTACATTTATGCATTTGGCAGACGCTTTTATCCAAAGTGACTTACAGTGCACTTATTACAGGCACAATCCCCCCTGTAAGTTAAGTGCCTTGCTCAAGGGCCCAACAGTGGCATCTTAGTGGTGCTGGGGCTTGAACCCCCGACCTTCTGGTCAGTAACCCTGAGCCTCAACCACTGAGCCACCACTGCACAAATCAGGTAGAGATCAGGTAAAAATCAGGTAGAGATCAGGTACAAATCAGGTAGAGATCAGGTACAAACCAGGTAGAGATCAGGTACAAATCAGGTTGAAATCAGATAGAGATCAGGTACAAATCAGGTAGAGATCAGGTACAAATCAGACACAAATAATTTACATTTATGCATTTGGCAGACGCTTTTATCCAAAGCGACTTACAGTGCACTTATTACAGGCACAATCCCCCCTGTAAGTTAAGTGCCTTGCTCAAGGGCCCAACAGTGGCATCTTAGTGGTGCTGGGGCTTGAACCCCCGACCTTCTGGTCAGTAACCCTGAGCCTCAACCACTGAGCCACCACTGCACAAATCAGGTAGAGATCAGGTAAAAATCAGGTAGAGATCAGGTACAAATCAGGTAGAGATCAGGTACAAACCAGGTAGAGATCAGGTACAAATCAGATACAAATCAGGTAGAAATCAGGTAGAGATCAGGTACAAATCAGGTAGAGATCAGGTAAAAATCAGGTAGAGATCAGGTACAAACCAGGTAGAGATCAGGTACAAACCAGGTAGAGATCAGGTACAAATCAGATACAAATCAGGTACAAATCAGGTAGAGATCAGGTACAAATCAGGTAGAGATCAGGTACAAATCAGGTAGAGATCAGGTAGAGATCAGGTACAAATCAGGTAGAGATCAGGTACAAATCAGACACAGATCAGGTAGAAATCAGGTAGAGATCAGGTACAAATCAGGTAGAGATCATGTACAAACCAGGTAGATATCAGGTACAAATCAAGTAGAGATCAGGTACAAATCATGTTGAAATCAGGTAGAGATCAGGTACAAATCAGGTAGAGATCAGGTACAAATCAGAAACAAATCAGGTTGAAATCAGGGAGAGATCAGGTACAAATCAGGTAGAGATCAGGTACAAATCAGATAGAGATCAGGTACAAATCAGGTAGAGATCAGGTACAAATCAGGTAAAAATCAGGTAGAGATCAGGTACAAATCAGACACAAATAATTTACATTTATGCATTTGGCAGACGCTTTTATCCAAAGCGACTTACAGTGCACTTATTACAGGCACAATCCCCCCTGTAAGTTAAGTGCCTTGCTCAAGGTCCCAACAGTGGCATCTTAGTGGTGCTGGGGCTTGAACCCCCGACCTTCTAGTCAGTAACCCTGAGCCTCAACCACTGAGCCACCACTGCACAAATCAGGTAGAGATCAGGTAAAAATCAGGTAGAGATCAGGTACAAATCAGGTAGAGATCAGGTACAAACCAGGTAGAGATCAGGTACAAATCAGATACAAATCAGGTAGAAATCAGGTAGAGATCAGGTACAAATCAGGTAGAGATCAGGTACAAATCAGGTAGAGATCAGGTACAAATCAGATAGAGATCAGGTACAAATCAGGTAGAAATCAGGTAGAGATCAGGTACAAATCAGGTAGAGATCAGGTACAAATCAGGTAGAGATCAGATACAAATCAGGTAGAAATCAGGTACAAATCAGACACAAATCAGGTAGAAATCAGGTAGAGATCAGGTACAAATCAGGTAGAGATCATGTACAAACCAGGTAGATATCAGGTACAAATCAAGTAGAGATCAGGTACAAATCAGGTTGAAATCAGGTAGAGATCAGGTACAAATCAGGTAGAGATCAGGTACAAATCAGGTACAAATTAGATACAAATCAGGTACAAATCAGATACAAATCAGGTTGAAATCAGGGAGAGATCAGGTACAAATCAGGTAGAGATCAGGTACAAATCAGATAGAGATCAGGTACAAATCAGGTACAAATTAGGTAGAGATCAGGTACAAATCAGGTAGAAATCAGGTAGAAATCAGGTACAAATCAGATACAAATCAGGTTGAAATAAGGTAGAGATCAGGTACAAATCAGATACAAATCACGTACAAATCCGGTAGAGATCAGGTACAAATCACGTACAAATCCGGTAGATATCAGGTACAAATCCGGTAGAGATCAGGTACAAATCAGGTAGAGATCAGGTACAAATCAGGTAGAGATCAAATAGAGATCAGGTACAAATCAGGTAGAAATCAGGTACAAATCAGATACAAATCAGGTAGAGATCAGGTACAAATCAGGTACAAATCCGGTAGAGATCAGTTAAAAATCAGGTACAAATCAGGTAGAGATCAGGTACAAATCAGATACAAATCAGGTAGAGATCAGGTACAAATCAGGTACAAATCCGGTAGAGATCAGTTAAAAATCAGGTACAAATCAGGTTGAAATCAGACACAAATCAGATACAAATCAGGTAGAGATCAGATACAAATTAGGTTGAAATCAGGTACAAATCAGGTAGAGATCATGTAGAGATCAGGTACAAATCAGGTAGATATCAGGTACAAATCAGGTAGAGATCAGGTACAAATAAGATACAGATCAGGTACAAATCAGGTACAAATCAGGTAGAGATCAGGTACAAATCACGTACAAACCAGGTAGAGATCAGGTACAAACCAGGTAGAGATCAGGTACAAATCAGGTAGAGATCAGGTACAAATCAGGTACAAACCAGGTAGAGATCAGGTACAAATCCGGTAGAGATCAGTTAAAAATCAGGTACAAATCAGGTTGAAATCAGACACAAATCAGATACAAATCAGGTAGAGATCAGATACAAATTAGGTTGAAATCAGGTACAAATCAGGTAGAGATCATGTAGAGATCAGGTACAAATCAGGTAGATATCAGGTACAAATCAGGTAGATATCAGGTACAAATAAGGTAGAGATCAGGTACAAATAAGGTACAAATCAGGTACAGATCAGGTACAAATCAGGTACAAATCAGGTAGAGATCAGGTACAAATCACGTACAAACCAGGTAGAGATCAGGTACAAACCAGGTAGAGATCAGGTACAAATCAGGTAGAAATCAGGTACAAATCAGATACAAATCAGGTTGAAATCAGGTAGAGATCAGGTACAAATCAGATACAAATCAGGTAGAGCTCAGGTACAAATCAGACACAAATCAAGTTGAAATCAGGTAGAGATCAGGTACAAATCAGGTAGAGCTCAGGTACAAATCAGACACAAATCAAGTTGAAATCAGGTAGAGATCAGGTACAAATCAGGTAGAGATCAGGTACAAATCAGGTAGAGATCAGGTACAAATCACGTACAAACCAGGTAGAGATCAGGTACAAACCAGGTAGAGATCAGGTACAAACCAGGTAGAGATCAGGTACAAATCAGGTAGAAATCAGGTAGAAATCAGGTACAAATCAGATACAAATCAGGTTGAAATCAGGTAGAGATCAGGTACAAATCAGGTAGAGCTCAGGTACAAATCAGGTAGAAATGGCTCCTTCAGATAACAATTAAAGGTTACCACTTTTTATAGTGCAAATAGTTAATATGGGGCATGTTGTCACAAGTTAGTATTTTGTTGATGTTGAGTATTGCCTTACTTATAATGGTGGAATTAACTTCAAATGCCAATTCTGAAAAATGTTCACCGGAGTAAAAAGAGACAACTCTACCTGATTTTAAATAGTTTACAACTCATTATGTCAATGTTAAACCAAAGTGAACTTTGTCTAGAAAGATATATAGACTATATTTATGTTTCTGTGAGCAAACTGTTGAAGAAAACACAAAGTCCTACATAAAATCTTTGCCCTCTGGTCATTACAGTGTGTGTTGGTCATCTGAAGAAAAAGACGTCTCTTCAGGATGTCTACCGCTGAGTGCGCTTGTGTGTCTTTTTCGGTAGTTCACTGAGTCAGGGTCAAATCGTGCTCCACTTCTTTCACTGAAAGGCAAGTTGGAAAACAGATGACATGAAGTTCAGTTGCAAAAAGTTTTTTCTTCTTCCTCATTTGGTTTATATTCCTGGGACCCAGAAAATAAATTTTTGGCATTTTGTTCTGCATATATACATATTATATTATATTACACTTTTGGGTGCAAAAAAATAAATAAAATGTATGTAGAAAATAAAATGGTTTTTGTATTGTTTTTCTTTTTTTCTTTGTAAAACATGTTTTATTCATATTTAAATATATTATATCAAAAACACTTGGCAACTACAAAAAGGTGCAAAAGTAATTCTACAATATATATATATATACTATATACATCTGAAATGTTTCTCATGATCTTAAAAATCTTTTGATCTGAAGGCGTTTGCGTACATGTTTGAAATTTGTTTTGTAGACAAAAATATAATTGTGCCACCATATTAATTTATTTCATTAGAAAAAAATAATGTTTTTGATATTGATGACTTGGACTGAATAATTAAGAAAAGCAGCTAATAAGTGCCCAACATAGATGGGAACTCCTTCAATACTGTTTAAAAAGCATCCCAGAGTGATTCCTCAAGAAGGAATATATTACAAAAACATCTGGCGATAACACAAATACAGTTTTTGGCATCCACAAAGTGCAAGAGAAACTTTAAATAAATAATATGTACATAATTATATAATTTATTTATTAAAACTATAGTTTGCTAATATTAAATCTGTGGAGTGGTTAAAAAAGTTTTTTTTAGGTTGAAGTCATTAAAACGAATTTTTTAACCACTCCACAGATTTAAAATGAGCAAACTATAGTTTTGGCAAGTCGTTTAGGACATCTACTTTGTGCATAACACAAGTAATTTTTCCAACAATGGTTTACAGACAGTTTGTTTCACTTTTAATTGACTATCACAATTCCAGTGGATCAGAAGTTTACATACACTAAGTTAACTGTGCATTTAAGCAGCTTGGAAAATTCCAGAAAATGATGTCAAGCCTTTAGACAGTTAGCCAATTAGCTTCTGATAGGAGGTGTCCTGAATTGGAAGTGTACCTGTGGATGTATTTTAAGGTCTATCTTCAAACTCAGTCCCTCTTTGCTTGGCATCATGGGAAAATCAAACAAAATCAGCCAAGACATCAGAAAAACAATTGTGGATATCCACAGATCCGGTTCATCCTTAGGAGCAATTTCCAAACACCTGAAGGTGCCTTACTCATCTGTTCAAGCAAGAGTACGCAAGTATAAACCCCATGGGACCACGCAGACATCATACCGATCATGGAGGAGACGCATTCTGTCTGCTAGAGATGGGCTGGTTTGAGTATTTCTGGGATTTTCACACACAACAGTTTCTAGAATTGACTCAGAATGGAGCCAAAAACAAACAAAAAAAACATCCAGTGAGCGGCAGTTCTGCGGACGGAAAAACCTTGTTAATGAGAGTGGTCAACAGAGAATGGCCAGACTGGTTCAAACTCACAAAGTCTACAGTAACTCAGATAACCACTCTGTACAATTGTGCTGAGAAGAAAATATCAGAATGCTGTTCTGAGATGCGGGTTGGCGCTGTTGTGGTGGCACAAGGAGGACCTACACAATATTAGGCAGGTGGTTTTAATGTTGTGGCTGATCGGTGTGTGTGTGTATATATATATATGTACAGTACTGTGCAAAAGTCTTAGGCACATACGATGCATCACAAAAGCATTTGTCTTAAGATGGTTATTTATATCTTCAGCTTTAGTGTGTCAATAGGAAATATACATTTTAGACTCCCAAACATTCCTTTTACAAATAGAAAAGATTAGAATAGAAGAACAGGCAGCCCTGCAACAGATGGCATGTCCCCCACAGACCCCCCACTGAACATTGAGTGACAGAAGCAATTGAGACAGCCGAAACAGATAGAAGAACTGTACATGACCACATTCTCTCCTCCTACAGTGTCTGTAACATGCTCAAGTCCCTAACAGCGCTGAACACGGATGCTCTCATGACAGAGCAGAGAGGGATGGAGAGATGCCCTCTGTGATGACTCGAGTGGGTGGCAGTGTGTTCACAGCCGATGTGTGTTCGTGCCACTGGCACAAAAACCTGCGCAGAGTGGAAACAACTCCCACATCTGAACACAACACCTTGAAGGCGCTCCGTCATCATATAGCGTCAACCATGCCTCTGTCTCCTACAGTGATGATCAGTTTTGGGTAGGTTACTCTAAAAAAGTACGTAATTACATCTTCAACAGTGTAATTAGATTACTGTATTAATTACTGTCTGAAAAGTAATTGATTACTCATAACTAATTACTTTTGAAAACCCGTATCAACCTCGACCAGATGAAAAATACAAGGACAGACATGAAACTGTTCTTTTAATTATTTCAAATAAATCATATAAAAACAATTAATTATTCATGATCTGGCCACAGAATTTAAAGGGGCAGCGTTAAATTAGAAAACATACTTTTTAACATTAGATGTGTAGTGTAATTAAATTACTGAAAAATTAAGAGTAATCCCTTACTTTACTTTTCAAAATGAAAAAGTAGTTTAATTACAGTAATTCATTACTTGGTAATGCATTTTGCCCCCATAATAATGCTCTTGGTTTCTGATACAGAAGTTATAATAAAAGTTCTGCATAAGTGCGTCAATCCAAGCAACAACAAACAGTTGGCGCGCGAAGGGAAAGCTATTTTATGAGACACAAATATATCTGTGTTTATGAAAATAATTTGACAGCATGTTTTCATGAGATTTCTGATTATTCTGTCGTTTTAATGTCAAAACGTAAACAGTCAATACGTGACAATACAATCGCCTTGACCCCATTTAAAAGTAAACTCAAAAATGGCTCTGAAACGTTTGTCCCTTTGTGTGCAGATGCCACTTAATTGCTTGAATGTTGTTTTATCTAATGCAATGAAATTCCTGCGTTTATACATATACGTATATAGTGTCCCTTTAAAACCTCTGTACACTGAGCTTCTACAACATTGATTGAAAACAACTATTTAGTATTCTCATTTTCATTTATGCAGCATCACTTACCTCTGGGTCAAGGACAGATTAACCCCATCCAGGACCTGAAAGAAAACGATCAGAAGGGCCAGTCAATGGGATACCTTGACATGGATCCTGAGCTGTAAGGTCATCATCATTTACTGGGACAAACTGCTGTGCGTTCAATGCATTGAGATTACTTTAATTTTGTTTTCACCCCAAATGTAAGACTGTGTGAAAGTTGACAATTTTAGTTTTTAAAGTAAAACTGTCAAACAGTTACTTGCAAGTCTTTTGACCTTTATTTTGTGTGTGAACTGCTTTATAATGCTTACACTTCATCCATCACACACATAAACACACAGACAGACAGACAGACAGACAGACACACACACACACACACACACACACACACACACACACACACACACACACACACACAAACACACAAACAGACACACACACACACACACACACACACACACACATAAACACACAGACAGACAGACACACACACACAGACAGACAGACACACACACACACTCACACAGACACACAATCACATAAACACACACAGAGACACACACAAACATGCACACGGACACACACACACACACAGACAGACACACACACACACACACAAACACATAAACACAGACAGACACACACACACACATAAACACACAGACAGACACACACACTCACACAGACACACACACATAAACACACACACAAACACGCACACACACACATAAACACACACAGACACACACAGACAGACAGACAGACACACACAGACTGACACACACACTCACACAGACACACACACACATAAACACACACAGACACACACAGAAAAACACTATAAATAAATTGATCTTGCTTTATGGATTTTATTTATATTTTTACAGAAAAATAATATTTCAATTCTCATTAAGAATAAGATCTTTGCAGTACATCTTTGCTCTAATATCAAAGGTCTTACTAGAGAAAACCAAAGTGATGCTCCAGCGTGCATTTCCTCATAGATACATTGGTTGTAGCTTTACATTAATAGAAATTCCTCAATGATGTCATATCCACCTTTTCACCCACAACAGTGTGAACTCATATGAATCATCACATCATAAGAAAGTGTTTCACCGCTGTTCGAACGCTCCTCGGATCAAATCAATTATATGCAGAAATGTTTTCCAACTGAATAGTCAAAACAATAAATGAAACAAATGACAATAAAACGCAAAGTAATCTCTTCAGTAATCAAAATACTTTTTGAATGTAACTGTATTCTAATTAACATTGATTTAAATTGTAACTGTAGTGGAATACAGTTACTTATATTTTGTATTTTAAATATGTAATCCCGTTACATGTATTCCGTTACTCCCCAACCCTGAACATTATTTATGATTGTTTGCTTAGATATCAATCCTTTACCTTTACAAACATTTTCCTTTCGAAGCTCCTAGCATACTCCGCGCTTGAATAATTAATGAGATTGGTTTCATTGTTTGCCAGTTTTATACAAATTATTGATCTTGTTAACATGTTTGGTAACTTGTTTTATTAAGTCCAAAATGTCAACTCGTTCATGATCAAAGAATTTTCTTGATTGCGAAAAGTTGGTATGTTACATGTTTTTTTAGGGCACTTATTATTATGTGCACGTTTCTATAGGTGTAGGCATAGGCGGAAATCGCGGGGGGTCGGGGGGGTCAGGACCCCCCTATCTGAGGGTTGTCCCCCCTAAAATATCATTAAAATATGTGTATTGTAAATAATATAATGATATATTCTAAAATAATTGTTTATGAAATAAAATAATACAAATGCAAACGGGGCAACAACAAAAAAAAACTTTGGTGTCCCCTTCAAAAATTGCTCTTGAGAATTGTTATGTTTATTGTCCCCCCCAAAATTTTGATGCAATTTTCGCCCCTGGGTGTAGGCACTTTGCGTGAGCTATTAGAAGGACAACAATGACCAATCAATCAATCAATCATATATGATGTTCACTTTAACTAAGTCATTTGAAGTACCATTAAGTCAGATTGTTAAAAAAGTAACTAAATAAAATTAAGGAATATTGGGGCACTTACAGTACAATGGAAGCAAATGGATCCAATGTGTACATTAAAATAAACAGTTTCAAATGTATAGCCACAAGACATTAACATTATAACATGCTTTTAGTGTGTTAAAATCATTTACTAACCTTTTCTGTTCAAAGTTATATCCAATTTTACTACTTTGTTGCCACGACAACGCAATGCTATAAACCCTGTAATCCACTGTAAAGGGCGATTTAAACAACTTTAGAAATTGATGAATCGATTTGTCATTTCTTTACATTTATGCATTTGGCAGATGCTTTTATCCAAAGCGACTTACAGTGCACTTATTACAGGGACAATCCCCCCGGAGCAACCTGGAGTTAAGTGCCTTGCTCAAGGACACAATGGTGGTGGCTGTGGGGCTC
The DNA here is from genome assembly GCF_025860055.1 of Xyrauchen texanus. Lineage (NCBI taxonomy): Eukaryota > Metazoa > Chordata > Actinopteri > Cypriniformes > Catostomidae > Xyrauchen > Xyrauchen texanus. The sequence continues at coordinate 7,795,840 of NC_068300.1, forward strand.
AAACCAGCAACCTTCTGATTACAAGTTCAGCGCTTTAGCCCACTATGCCACCACCACTCCGATTTCTTTAAGGAATCCATTCGTAGGATGTTGCCTGAAGTTCTCCCAGAAAATATGGCCTCTATTTTATGTCCAAAATGTCCTGAATTCAGTGTTTGAAGATGCTCGATGAGTAGTGTACTAGCTAGGAACATTTTGGGGGCGAGGACTTGCTTGCATGGAGTCCTGTAGGGTTCATTTAGGGTTCAGATTCTCTGTATGTGTCATATATACTCGTATGACCTTCAAAACGTGTGTTGAAATTTAAAAGCATCATGCATTAGTCGCTGCATGAATCCCAACGTATCATATTAAATTATCTACACATCGGCGTACAAGTAAAAGTTCGACTTTTTAATGGATCCTAGTGTCAGATTCTTTTATTACATTGTTTACCCAGCCTTCGTCATGTGTGCCAGAGCGGGCTGACTCAGAACACTGTGTGAAAAGAGTGCAGACAATAAAGTTTCATCCATTAGTTTTTTACCTTTTCAGCTCTTCACACTTCTTCCGGTCCTCAAAGTCGGTTGTTTTGTGATCGCCACGGTGGCTCAATGCACGATGAGTTTGTAAGATCAAGACAGATGCACGCCACTGAAATGTGCGCCATGTTCTATAAAAAAATGAAAAGGGTCGGTGGACTAATGTTTCTATTGTCCACTTGAAGCCATGTCTGCCTATAAGGGAGATCAATACAGTTCCTTTTAGTTTCTGGACAGAATGTCCTTAATGCGTTAATGGAGACTTTGGTGAAAGGTGACTTTTTTCTCACTCTCTTCATCTCTTTCTGCTGCCACCTCATCCAAAACCTTTCATATCTCTGTCAGGTTCTGAACTCACAATGGGATGAAAATGAAACATCTAATACAAAAGTTATCCCAAGGTTTCCATGCAGTACTTATTGGACTCAATGAATGGCTGATTCACTCTTTGATGATTTCTCCTGCTCTTAGTAATGGTTCAGATGGACCTTTGGAATCTCGAATGAGCTCCAATTAATTTGATATTTACCCAAGGTAATGAAGACATGTCGGTTTACCATGGAGGTAATTTGGCTGAAAACAGGTGGTACTTCAAACTTGGGTTTCTCTGATGGTAGGAATATTCTTGATTATGGTGCTGCTTTTAACTTGTTAATCGCACTAAATTATTGCGTAATATCAGCAGCCCTAAAAACAAACATGTGACTCCATACTGCAAATACATTAGTCACGATGACCGTCTTTTGACAGTGCAGCACCTGTCAAAGTGTATGGAGTGTGTAGATGACATGATCGATGGCCCAAGGTTAGTAACAATGATATCTTTAACTACTTTGTGTTATTATGACAACTGCACAAGTTGAGTTTGAAACTCACTTTTACTCCAGCTAACACTTAAAATGGTAATTGTTCTCCGACTGAAGTTATTCCAGTGCTTGTAAAAGAGAAAACAGCGGCTATCAGAGTCATCGTGACATCGTCGCCACCACCAAAACAGTAGATAAATGAAAGACTTAACATAATGGAGGTACCTGTATTGTCATCGTTATTGGCGATGTTGGTCTTTACTACAGGGATGGACTACCGACCGGGCCAATGGGGCCAGTGCCCAGGGACCCTTGACTGCCCGGGGGGTTCCTGGGCTTTAAGGTTGAGCGATCCAGTTTGGCAATCCCCCCCCTCTCAAAATTTGAAAAACTTTGGAAACGTCAGTGTGAACAGAGAGCATTTCGATAACGAAAACACCATTTTCAAATGTATCCGGAATCTGAACGTAGCCTGAATAGTGTTCCTAATAAAGTGCCCGACATGGGCTTATGCTGTTGTACCCTATCCGCCTCAAGGTTCGACATGTCGTGCATTCTGAGGGGCTATTCTGCTCACTACAGTTGAACAGAGTCGTTATTTGAGTTACCGTAACCCTTCTGTCAGCTCAAACCAGTCAGGCCATTCTCCATTGACCTCTCTCATCAAGGTGTTTCCATCTGCAGAACTGCCACTCAATGGATGTTTTTGGCACCATTCGGAGTAAATTCTAGAGACTGTCAACAATCATGCCATGGCCTTAATCATGTCGCTCTTAAAAAAGCCAATAATTATGCTTTAACACTTCCTGTCCTTGTCGATTAGGGCACATTGAATGTTAAAAACCACAAAAAAGTCCCAGCTTCCTCCTTCGGCAGGCATGCAAAAGTGTTTACCTGCCTTAGTTCCTGCACATCCTCTACCAAACCACGGCCATTTGAACATTTCAGAGCATTTTAAAAGTTTCAGACTCAAAACAGACACTATTAGGCTACTATATGAAATAAAACTATAACTTTTCTGTCCTTAGTTGATTTTATTGAGAAGTTGTTGGTGTGAAAATCAATATCTGTGAAAACAGCCCACTGGGATATTACAATGGGCTATTAAAGGGGTTGTGTGTCACTCTTTTGGTGTTAAAATAATTTCTCGTACGTGTCCAGGATGTAGATGTGGCATATTTTTGTATACCTATGTTTAGAGATTATGACTTTTATACTTTGAGATATCTATCAACTCCTACTTCTTGTGTTAGTGGGTGAGGCAGTGTATATATTCATGTATAGTATGTGAGTAAACGGTCTGCACTTATATAGCGCCATTTTAACCTTAGCGGTATTCAAAGCACATCTCTTTCACCCATTCATACACACATTCATACACCAATGGTGGCAGAGCTGCCATGCAAGGCGCTAGCCTGCCATTGGGAGCAACTTGGGGTTCAGTGTCTTGTGGAGTCGTGTGGGCCGGGAATCGAACCACTAACCCTGCTGCCCCGACCTGTGTGTGTGTTTGCTTGCATGGTTCTATAGATATATTTACATCTCTTCTGCTTTTTATACACTGTATGATTAAGTATACGCTGTGTCCTGACCGACTTACTCTATAGGAGCTGATTCCTGTTCTTTCTCTCCTAAATAAGAATCCTAATTATCATTTATTGATGTTATATAAAGTAATGAAACCATTATAATTTTAATTTTAATATATACATACACATATACAGTATATGTAATAAAGTTACTTCCTCTGTACAGATATAAAACTAAAAATAAATTATAATCATAAGATTTATGCGGTTCATTTCAGAACAAAATGTAATCTTTAACAACACAAAAAAAAAAACTTTTTGTTAAAAATACTTTTATATATTTGATGAAATTTTTGTATAAAATTGAAATGTTTAAATCTTAAAAAATAGGCTAAAATATATCGTTTTAATGTATATACATTATATATAAAATGGTGGTATCTTGGTGGTGATATGGCCGAAACGTATAATATATAATTATAAAAATGTATTCATATTTTGATTAATATTATTTCATAGGCATTTGAAAAGTGTGTGTGTGGTCATTTGTTGGTGACATGATGGAAACCTGTCAGCCTACTTTATTGCATAACTACCATGTGCTTGACCGGTTAATTAAAGACTGATTATAATTGGTATGAACCGCACAACTGACCTCCTTTAACAAACCCTTTTCCAGACCGTCGACCACTCCTGTTGCTGACAGCATGAGTGTTTGTAGCTTGCTAGCCTGCTTTGCATTGCTTATTCTTATTCTCATACATTCATCATTTTATTTCCACTTTTTTACTGTTTCTTCTGTGTGTATTTTACCACGTACACCCCTTTCTTTTTTGCACTTTTCTACAGCTCACGTGTCGACTGCATGCATTTGTTTTTCTCGACTGTGTTTTACACATATTATTTCATCAATCTCAAACATCTGCTGATTAGGAACCACATCGATCTCAAACCCTCACCACTCAAGAACAACCTCAAAAACATCACAAAAACAAATTGCGGTAAGTCACGGTATCCATTAATGTTATTGCTTCCTACATTACATGCCACATGTTTACTATAGCTTCTTCCATCAGCAGTGAGGGGTTTACATGTGATAAATGTACGGAGTTAATCAGACGAATGGAAAAAGTTCATGAATTAGAGACACGCATCAAAATGCTAGTGGAGGTCAGTGAGAAAGAGATTAATATCCCGAGGTAACCAGAGACGTCCAGATCCAGCTCCATTCCTACTTGCTGTCAGACTCCACTGCTAAGTGTCACTGAAAGATGACTACAAACTACAGCCGGTGCCAGCCAGACATCACTTCAGTCTTATAACTTCAGAGGATTAACTGATGCAAACTCCAACTTTAAGACATTGGATACCTCATATGCCACTGCATGAACCTTGGATTTAGGATGGACCACACAGAACCTCACCGAAATAACCAGCCAGTTGAACTGCAATGCACCTCATTGATCTCTGCCTGCATCACCTCAGCCGAATGATGGACAACACTCTCGAAATGGAATACATAGACTATCAGTTAACTGGCAACAAAAGCCTTCATCAGCCAATTAACAAGGACAATTGCATCTATGTGAACTTCTGCAGTTAATCCAGGATGCACTTCAAAGACATTAGTCATTAATCTTCATTATTCATTAATGGACCTTAACGCTTACTTAATTAAAACATTTTAAACCATGACTTGCACTGCACACACTTAACTAATATTGCCATTATATTCATGATGTTAGTCAGAGGGGAACTGGCCCCGACAGCGAGTCTGGTTTCACCCAAGGTTATTTTTCTCCATTAACCATCATCTTATGGACTTTTGCCACAGTCACCTTCCAAGTGCTATACAAATAAAAATGACTTGATTTGACTAGGCTGGCCTTTCTCTAAGCACTCATTATGTTTTCTTCGAAAATGAAGTTTCATGTGCGTCATATCAGCACGTATTAAATAGAAGCTCACCACAAAGTCACGTCGAGTTGTGTAAGTATTTGCGTAGATAATTAAGCATGTTTACACGGGCCAATGGTGAAGAACATAAGTGGGAATGTTTGACAAACATCTCCTGACATCTTTACGTGACTTCAAGTGAACCATAAATCCATGATCAATTATGTTATCTAAATATTTATGAATAAGACGAGTGTAGATTTTATTTTAAAGGGATTGATCCCCACAAAAAATCTAGTTCTGCCACTTTTGCTACGTTGTTTCAAACATGAGAATAAAATGAGATGTTAGGCAAAATGTTAGCCTCAGTCACTATTCACGGACTATGGACTAGTATGGACAAAAAGATGCAATGAAAGTGAAAAGTGACTCATGTCCCCTTTTTGGGTTCCATGGAGGAAAGAAAGTGTGTGGGGGGTGAACTATCCCTTAAATATATTTAATTAATCTTAGCTGATATTCTACAGTAAAAGTATACCCATTACACCAAAAACCAATAATATATAATAATCAGAAATCTTTGTTTTTATTCATTTATTTCACAAAAAAACAAGGTGCTACATACTTTTAAGAAAGATTGCTTTGCAAAAACATCAAATGGCTCATAAATTCATAATCAAACCCAGTTCAATGTCAACAGTAAGACACCTATGTACACTATAAAATATCCATACTCTGAATAATCTGTGAAACAAGACCAAATCACCACAAGGATAGAAAGAAAAACGGTTCAGTAGAAAGATAACGGTTTACTTTCCGCATTTGTAGTGATTACTGAATGTGCGTACACCACTTTCTCTAGTTTTATTCTTTCTTTTTTGCACTTTTTGACATCATGTGTCGACTGCATGCATTTGTTTTTCTCGACTGCGTTTTATACAGATTATTTCATCAATTGCAAACATCTGCTGATTAGGAACCACATCGATCTCAAACCCTCACCACTCAAGAACAACCTCAAAAACATCAACAAACTATTGCGTTATCATTCACGTTATTGCTTCCTGCATTGAATGTGCACATTTATTTGTCGGCTAGTATTACAACGGAGCTATTAGTACAAAAAAAGGTTATTGTATTTGTTTGACCCTGCAAACATTTTACAGTGGACCAGTAGAAGAGAAAGTACCTGAGGGACAAGAAAAACGTCATTACTGTGAGTCTATGAGGTTTTTTGGTGTTTTCAAGGTGAGAAACACTACATGAACAATCCACAATTCTTGTGAAAGATGAGTGGAATAGAAACAACTTTAAACATTAAACAGGCTCTATTATAATTCTCTTGTGCATAAAATGGCAGTAAGCCTTAATAATTTGCATCAACTACACCACTGTGAGAATGAGCAAAATGATTGCGCCAATGTCTGCGGACACATTTCTGTTCGCTGTTTACGAAGTCTACAGCTGTCACAGAGACCGATGAGATATCTCACAACACCTATTATATTAATATCTTTAAGAGAGTAGGAACATTGTTTGCACATCCTTCCATGAAAAAATTGCTTATAGCACTTTTAACTTCCTGTCCGACTATCACTATTCTCAGAACTGCAGATTGTGTCTTTAAAAGAACTGCTAGCAGTTCCCTAAGAGATAAGAAACGAGTAATACGTTTACGAAACAGTTTGAAAGGAGGCATTTGAACCACTGAATGTGCGATTAAGTCTTTGTTTTACTGTAACAAATGAAGATAAACTAGACAAAAGTTCTTGTACAAATATTATTATTATGTCTTTTTTACAAAAACTGAAATGCAAAGTCGGTCTAATAGTAACGGAATTGCCACTGAACATATGCAAACGCAATTCCTGTAAAGACTAAACTAAATGCAAAACACGTTAGCAAGGAAAAGTGACATCATACGTTGTAAAAGTGAGGTAGAAACACTGAATATGTAAACCAGAACACTGAATACAAGTCATTTCTAAATAACAGAAGGAAAACTAGTTTTGACTGACATTTTCAGCCTGAACTCGTGAAAATTACGTGAATGTGGCGTCATTTTTTCGAAATGGTTTTCCGTGGTTCTATACGCGTATCGCGGCAGTCTCAATGTGACATTTCCACTCGGTGGCGCTAACAGAGAGCTACATTTTCTCCCAAGCAGATGAGGTTTTTAATGCGCACGACCTCCCTAACCTAAACCTTAAACGATATTGTCATAAAAGCAAACGCGAGATGAAGAACGCAACTGCTGAAGTGACCGCATCATTCCACGTCAACCGTGTGACATTCCAGAATTCAAAGCCGTCCAATTTCCAGACTGTGAGATAAAGTACAATGTGAATGTCACATCTATTTTGAGGCCTTATTTGATGTCTCGAGTGAAAAGGACAAAGTTCTTCAGATAGATGAAAACCAACTTATCACAATAGTTTAAAATTGTTTAACAGCCACCAAAATTGTTTTATCCCTTACCAAATCATTATTTACAACGTCAACTTTCGGGTCAACGTAGAAAATAACATAAAAATCTCGTTAAACAAAATTTCCACAGAAAATAGTCATAATATTTTTAATACCTGATCTCGATCTTAACTTGCGTGTCTGAAAACTGACCGTTTGAAAAGAATAAAACAACTTTCTAAATTTACATTTGACAAAAGTGCATCTGAACAGCAACTATTGTCGGGGTCAGGGCTGGACTGGTAATCTGGCATATCGGGCATTTTCCCAGTGGGCCGACGCACTTTGGGGCCGATCATGGGAGGACTGGCCATCGGGAGAACCGAGCTGGCCGGTGGGTCAGCTGCGAAATGTGCCGAATGGGCCGGGCCGATTCATCTTCCCAGTCCAGCCCTGCTGTTGTTTAATTCATTTTGTTTTTGTCAAACTAATTCAACACAAATTAAACTTTAATAAATCTTGCGTATGACTTTCCAAATGCTTTGGTTCAAGAACTCTGACAGTGTCTTTTAAAACGTGGAAAAACACACAACCACGAAAATAAAACATGTGGATATTTTAGATCAAACTAAATTATGAAAAAAATGAAAACCATCCAACTGTTTCCACTTTCTTTTAAAAAACTAAATAAGGCACAAAGGTGATAGTTTTTTTGAAAAAGGGTGCTGTTGCTTGGGTCAGAAACAGCCATGTATATGACAGACATCAGGGTCACCATGTACCCAAATATTCACATTATATAGATCACAGTATGCCTTCATTGTTGTGAGTTTTAGAACAATCTCCTTCTCTGGAACATTCCAGAACATCCGATATCTCCTAAAACGGCATTATCTACTGTACAACTAGCTATTCACATGTATACTGTCTGGTAAACCCTTTTGAGAGAAAAGGGTGAGAAGGTAGTTTTCACGGAGGTGCAGACAGGATATGTTTGAGTACATAGTGCAACGTGTCTTTAAATCTACTCCGAAACAACAGCATGCGGTCACACCAGAGAACAAGAGGGACATAAAGTCATTGTTGGCAAGACTTGAGCATGAAAAGAGGTTTTACGCCCGTGTGTGGAGTTCCTTTGGTGAATTCGGTAATCAAATGAATTGGATCCCAAAGTAGAAAATAGCCCATTTATAAATATGTCTGCATAGCTTTTCCATGTGATGGGTTTGTAATACAGCTACGAAGTCTTTTCATTTCAACTCCGCTATTTGGAAGCAATCACGAAAACACAAATTCACAGTTTCAAGATCTGCGGCCCCCTTTTTATTTTCCAATGGCATATAATTCCATGTTTAAATACTCTGCAAACCTGTAGAGAAAGCAAAACAGAAAACAATTAGTCAAAATGTACATATCCACATTTACGCATTTCTTTTTCACTGCAAATGATTGCTGAACGCGACTTAATACAATACCAGGGTGTTGCTATGCAGTTGCGAAGATGTTTTGAGTGTTTTATCGTACATTGCTATTTACTAGGGTGTTGTGTCAAAAGAGTCCACTCCCAAGTCTATATGATATTCTGGTCTCTAGATATGCCCCGATTCCCTCCTTCATATACAGTTGAAGTCAGAAGTTTACATACACCGTAGCCAAATATAATTAAACTTCCTGACATTTAATTGTAGGAAACATTCCCTGTCTTAGGTCAGATAGTATCACTACTTTATATAAGAATGTGAAATGTCAGAATAATAGTCGAGAGAATTATTTCTTTCATCACATTCCCAGTGTGTCAGAAGTTTACATACACTTTGTTAGCATTTGGTATTATTGCCTTTAAACTTTTTAACTTGGGTCAAACGTTTTGGGTATTCTTCCACAAGCTTCTCACAATAAGTTGCTGGAATTTTGGCCCATTCCTCCAGACTAGGGATGTAACTAACGATGTAATCATACCATCGAAATCTTCTCATTGACGGTATTGCACGAAGATTACAAATTATTACAATTCAATTTCATAAATCATAAAAACAATAACAAAATATGTTTAGTTATAATCATATGAATACTGAACATGTTGCCAAAATGTTTTTTTATTAATGTTTAGATTTGTTATTTATTATTTATAAGAGAGTGTCCTGAAGTTCAAGATCAAAAGTTAAAGGATTAAAGTTGAAGAAATCCAAAAAAAAGTTCGAGAATTGGTTATAATGGAAATATTTATCGGTGTGTTTATAAGAAATAGTCAAAATATTGAACTGCTTTTAATATTATCAAATGCACCCGTGAAACCGTAACACCGTGGAAGTTTTTGTGACTGTTATCACACCATGAAAATGATGGTCCCATGGTGTTTATACTTGCGTATCTTGCTTGAACAGATGAATAAGGTACAGTCAGGCATTTGGAAATTGCTCCCAAGGATGAAACAGAATTGTGGCGGTCTAAATCTTGGCTGATTTCTTTTGATTTTCCCATGATGTCAAGCAAAGAGGAACAGAGTTTGAAGGTAGGCCTTAAAATACATCCACAGGTACACCTCCAATTGACTCCAATTAGCCAACTGGCCTATCAGAAGCTAATTGGCTAATTATCTAAAGGCTTGACTTCACTTTTGGGAATTTTCCAAGCTGCTTAATGGCACAGTTAACTTAGTGTCTGTAAACTTCTGATCCACTGGATTTGTGATATAGTCAATTAAAATGAAACAATCGGTCTGTAAACCATTGTTGGAAAAATTACTTGTCATGCACAAAGTAGATGATTGAAAAAATTAGTTTTAATGACTTCAACTTAAGTGTATGTAAACTTCTGACTTCAGCTGTATGTCGACGGGATTTATCCATCCATTTTATCATCCACCAGTTAATTGCATGTATGATCACATAGAAAAGTAATGGAACATCTCTCCTCAACAAACCATTTGATTTGAGGTATTATTTGTGTCTGTAGCATAAACAGCACGGGACGAGTAATGAGTTAAATGTAATACTTACTGTGGTGAATTTTACCACGCGGTGTTGAAACCGCAGCCAAAGCAGAAACCTGTTGTATAACTGTGAATGTGTGATTTTGCTTTGAACAAAATAATGTGTAAACTCGTTCTTGTTTATCACACATGTGAATGTTTTATGAGGGGAAACAACATTATTAATCTATTTTTCCAACTGAAAAAATCTCTTTTAGTGGTTGAACAGATCTGTTTTTTATCTAAACTTATTTGACACTTACAATCCACACAAAATTTAGTAAAAACAGAGAACCTGCATGAACTATTGACAAGGCTGTCAGTACAATTAGGATATTACACTACATGGAATAACTACTTCCCTTAATTGTCCAATCAGGCAGGGTCATGGCGATAATTCCAAAATAGCCAAATATTTTACATTTTCGTCAGCCTGATCAATATATTTGTCCATCACCATTCCAACCCATTCTCATAAAAAGTCATAATAATAGCACAAGATGGCAAAATCATGAGAAATCGACTTTTACTGCCATAAGGAAAAATATACGAATTAACAAACTGTTATTACAATTTTTCCTAAACTTAACCCCCTACTTCTCTTAATTGGCCAATCAGGCAGATTGATGGCAATAATCCCAAAATAGCTGTTATCAGCCTGATCAATATATTAGTACATCAACAGTCCAACCCAGTCTCATAAAAAGTCCTAATAACAGTCCCAGATCCTTTTTGTACAAAAACCATAGAGAAAAAATAAACAAATCAACAAATGATGTTACTACAATTTTTCCTAAGCTTAAGCCCTAACCCAAAACTAAACCTCACCATAAAGTGGAACCCTTTACCCAAACTTAACCATGATTTTAGTAAGAATATAACTTTTGTGTCCCATTGAACAAAGAAAATGTCAGTGTTTGGAACGAGATGAGGAAAGTCATTTTTATTGCATAAAACAATAAGGAATGAGTAACCAATTTTGTTCATTGATATTTATTATTATTTATTTTATAAAATATTAGAACAGGAATATATGGGAATAAAAGTCATACCTTTTCATTCAAGCCGAAAACGAGTTTTCATGAGACCATGTTGCCCTATATTTGGAATGGTTTTTAATTTGTGCTTCCGACGCTTTGTTTCTAATCTGAGGAGCGGGTGTTCTGACAGCTGGTGAGTACCATGATTTACGGTTAAAACATGATGTCATCTGAGCTGTAGATCCATTTCTCCACCAGATCGGATTTCATCCTCAGCCAACCGTGCTTGCAAGCACATGGATGGGGAATCCAATAATGCCGTCAGTCCAAATGAGATTATTTTTCTAAATTTGACCACACAACATTTACTATACAGATATTCAAAACACTTATCCAGAACTGAAATGTGCTAATTAAAGACCATTTTTAAGACATTGGCCTGCTATTCTGGGGCACACATGACATGTCGACATTCCGGATAATAGTTTCAGTCCTAAATTCCAAAGATTTTTATGACTTCATAATGTCTGAAACAAAGGGATTTGCCAACACAATGTGAAGTTGGTTCATAAATGATAAACAGTTGACAAGTAACAGCCACAAAAGTGTCCTCCGATTGGACTGATTTTAGGTTATATGTTATTTCTTGTTAAATAAGATGGGTTGTTGGGGTGGTAATATAAGACACAAGTGTTCATGAACACACCCCTCTTGCCAACCCCCATCTTTCAAAAAATGCTCATAAAATTGCATATTTCAAAAAGCCTCAACAACATACGTGATTTGACAAGAAACAAATGCTCCATTAAGGGATTACTCGATAATGACATTAGTTGCATGTTTGAGCATGTTTTTCTAATTGATATTGGTGAATTCTAGGGGCTTTGTTCTATCATTTTTCTTTTTTAATCAATGCAAATAATATTTCAAATATAAATGAACACGTGTTTTCGTCACTTTTGTGATCCAGAAGCGGTGGTGTTGATAAACACTTTATCAACACCACCTCTGTGTACAGAGACACGCCTACTACATAAAGAACACACTGTACCATCCATAACATCTGCTCTCAGCCCTGTGCACTCAGTGAACCACTGTGAGGTCTGCCTTATATAAGGACTATAATCACAGAAACAACAGCCACAGCAAGACAAACTAGATTCACTTGTTTAGATGAGCGCTCCTAGATGGCAAATCTTCTAATTTTTTCAAACACAGAAATACAACAATAGTTGTGCATATGAATATTATACAAATCGAAGTAATAATAATAATATTTTTTTTAAATGGGAACAAATATAATTTACCTATTGTCTTAAGACAATAGATATACAAGGGTGATTTTCAAGTAAAACAATTTATATATATATATATACACACAAAGCTATAATTCCACTATTACTACAATTATTTTATCATAATTATTATTATAAATATATATATATTTTTTTTTCATAATTTCTTAAGAAAGTGTCTTATGCATGTGTTAGCTTTAATATATTAAATATTTTTTAATAATAAAAAAATTATACATAAAACACGCAAAAGAATCTATAATTCCAATATAACTATTATTATTATTATTATAATAATAAAAGGAAGCACATATATTTACATAATGTCTTAAGAAAGCATCTTAAGAAAGTTTTAGTTTCAAGATATCATTAATTTTACATTTTTAATATATAAAAAAGAAAAACAAAGCTATAATTCCAATATTACCATAATTATTGTATTTATAAAAGAAAACAAATGTATTTACATTGTGTCTTAGGAACGTGTTAGCTTTAAGAGATATATATATATTTATTATATCAGATATAATAATAATTTTAAACATGATAAACATAACTATAATTCCAATATTACCGATTCAGCAAATTTGCGATCTATCAATGCCATTTACCATAATGAACCATGAAGAATAAGCCAAAGCAAGTGTAGGGGCACATAGGTTGGCGGCAAAGAACAAAATGTTCTGAACGTGAGTGGCTTCAGCCTATCACAGCATGAGAGTCTACAGACACCATACTGTCTAGCGAGCTGCCACAGAGTGGGGTGGATGGAGGTAGGGAGGGATGATTTGGCTGGGGAGCTTCTGTGTGCAGCTGCAATCGGCGCCTTGTCCCTGGTGAGCCGATAATCCGAGGGCATGGAAAATGCTCTGGTGGCAAAATCTCTAAAATATCCCCCTCTGATAAAAACACCCCGACTTGGGTCTCTCTACCAGGCCTTGCTTGCTTTGATGGATAGCCCATTCAGAACATGTGGTGGGGTGGGGGGTTGCATAACTGCTCTACATGCTCACAGCTCACTGGAAGAACAAGGCCATAAACCCTTAATGCATGAGTCACGTACACATCCATCCACCACATTGGATTTAAACATATTGTAAGGAAGGTCAAACACAGGTTTTCTTCATATTGAGAATAGCGATGGGCATAATATAGAATATTCACTTTATATGTGTGACAGTATTTGTCTAGTATTGCTTTATCTTTGTCAATACGGTTTTATATAGAGATTCATTGGACTAGTTTTGCGAACTTTCCTTGTCTGGCGACTGCGAGGCTAGGGTATACTTATGGCACTCGTTTTTCCGAGAGCCATTCCATCTCACGCGCAGTCGAGTGCTCGACCTTTCAAAGTATACTCAACCACGAGCCTGTTATGGTTGCAAGCACAGTACGACTGCTTTGTAATACTCTTTAGGACTGTCGACGGCAGGCACATGCGCGGACGACGTGCAGAGACCAGGACTGTCAGCAAGTCCAAGAAACTTTGGGCTGCGTGTGGACGGTATGCGCAGACTGTGCGCATGACACAACCAAAGTATACTTTGGCTTATATATATATATATATATATATATATATGTTTTAATAGCATCTCCATTTAAACTACAGTAGCTGTTCATTTTAATGAGTCTATTCAAAACTGATATGTTTTAATTCTTACATTAAAGGATTTATTATGTGCAACTTGGCAACAGTGCTGTTTGGTTCCTCTGACCGAAAAAAATAGAATAAAAAAAATTTAATAAGTAGCTTCAGAGAAAATATAGAAATACAGAAATGAATAATCAATTGGTGTCAAACGACCGAAAATGAAATAAGATAGTATTTTTAAGCTATAATGCCCAGCCCTAATAGGGAAGAAAGATTAAAGTTTGCTGTTCTGTGGAGATGCGTGCTAGCCTGTAGCTCTCAAAATCAAAGTTACACTGGAATTCTGCTATCGTTTCTAGCCTTGGGAAACAAAACAGAGATTTCTGATTAAAATTGTGCTCTAAAGTGGGTTGAAAATGCCCTTTAATTTCCTCTAGCCTTTACAAAATACGTCAAAAAATGCAATAAACTTTGAGAGTACTGCCCCAACAGAAAGCCATTCCAGCTGCTGTGGAGTGTTGAGAGAAATGGTTTTACTGCCGTTGGTGTACAACTTTTGGCTCCTACCCACAACACAGAGCACCTGGGAGTGTGCCGCATATTAAACTTTGATGCTATCACCTCAGGCCATTTGCAATCTGCTGGTAAAAGGTGGCAGATCTTGTTAATCAAATGACTCGTAAAGGAGTTCAGGGTGTGGCATGGGTTAACAAAAACCAAACAAGCCAACAAGAAGAGCGAACGGTAGAGACAGGCAGCCACGCAGGGTACATGTTGCCCCTCAGGCCATATACGCCGGTTTGACTAGGGAAATAGAAAGCAGCAAGATGGACAAGAAATAGACAAAGAACTCGAAGTAAACAAATTAAATTACTGGCAACTTGTACAGACTAGCTTACGTATTCAACATCAATTTGGCACACAAGAGTAGTTTTTATGACATGGTCTGAATTTACGTAACTGTCAGTTATGTGAAGACTGCCTATTCCCATATGTTGAAAAACGTATTAGGCATCCAAGAGGTCTTTGTGTTTAGGTCTCTGTCTAAACTAGTGTCATCTAAATTAATCGCATAATTGTTTTGTAGTTAATCGTGATTAAATCGCAGATTTTGAAAGTGCTCAAATTTGACACCATATATATTCCTTTTCCAGTCAAAATAAAGCGTTTGCAGACAAAAACGTCTCATTCTGCGCTTAGGTAATACTTGAAGCTTGACGTGCTTCTGTGCTAATTAAAATGCACCTTATAGACGACTCAACTGGGCTTGTTTTGTACATCTAATAGTGTTAAGACCTTCTTTCCCCATCGTTTGATTACTGACTCGAAGCAATGTTGTGTGTTTGTGTAGTGAAGTGTGCATCAACGTAATGACTTAGGACGGACACATTGCAAAGGTTCCGCCCTTCAAACCAATGTTTATGCTGGTTTATGCTGTATTAAGGGTAAATGCGTTAATCGTGCTAAAAAAAAAATAATGTGTTAAACTTTTTAATAATTCACATGCATTAACACATGCTGACAGCTCTAGTTTAGACACAAGTACATACAGTATGTTGGTTTTAAAGGTGAACTGTGTAATTTTTTACAGAATTGCAAAAATAATAACATAAGTCTTCAAACAGGTTTGCCGAACAACGACCCATCTCCCATTGGTCAAACAAACAGATAGTCTCGTCCCAAACTCACATGATTGGTTGAGCCAATGTTGCAGTGTCGGACTGGATGGGATGCTAAAAAAAAACAAAAAACACTATTGGGGGGAATTAACTATGAATGACTGAAGGCTAGTGTAGACTTTATATTCCAACGTGCTGTTAAGTCTCGCCTGAATCGTTCACGTACGGATGTGTTTGCTGTAGAGATGCATGTGCAGAGGACATGCACAAAATGCGGACTGTCCGCGTGTCTAGAAAAACTGTCCGGCACGCAGACAACCCAAGTACACTTTGGCCTTTACTTATAGTTGACTCGGCACACACTAGAGAAAGCTCAGACGGAGCATTTGATGGAGAGGAATGCGAAAGCTGAGATTGGAGGGAGTGGAAAAAGCAGCAAATACAGCAAATTGGAATTCTGAAAGCATAAATGGACCTGCCTCTCTGAGATTTTCAATGATCAACGGATGCCTTCATCATAGTGTGTTGTGGAAAAAGAAGAAATGTTCTCAACTTCTGGTTGCATGCTGGAACGTCACTATAACAAACTCAAATTGTGTTTTCCCCTCTCCATACTTCTGACGCACCATCACCATTAAAGATGTTCTCATGTTCTCGAACACAGCGTAAACTCTAGAATGTAGGCACCCTTAGGCTGTTGCAGTCTTGTCAAGGACAAACAATATGGTGTTGAGATACATTTTTAGATGAGACATAGCCTGACATTCTGTTTTGTTCTGAATGTTGTTTTTCAAAATAGAACCACGAGTACGCACCTGAAAAATGTTGCATATCGGGTCGGCTTACGCCGCATATGTCACTTGGTCCATTCTAACTTCCAACTGAAATGCGTCGGGCCGGTCCTGTGGGTTTACTGCTAGCATGTCCAGCAGAAGTCGCTTTACGCCCTCTGACATGATGCTACGGGTCTTCTGCGGGATGTGCAGGACCATCTTCGGATTCTCCAACAAGGCTTCGCCAACTGGGACAATCTCGTTTCCCTGACGAATGTACGTGCCGAGGAGTTCTCGCTTGGACTCAGCGTCGATAAACGTGATCCTTTCGATCATGGCCCAGATTATGATCCCGAGTGCAAAAATGTCCGCCTTGGCAGTGTAGTGGCCCTCCCAAACCTCAGGAGCCATGTAGAAGTCAGAGCCGCATGCTGACGAAAGCCAGAATTTGTTAACGTTCACAATCTTGTTTGCCTGGTCGTCGCCTTCGTCCTCCATGCAGCTCAGTCCCGCGCACACCTTGCTGAGGCCAAAGTCAGCGACCTTGATTACGGGACTCCCTGATTTCTGTGAGATGAGAATGTTGTCTGGTTTTAGGTCCCGGTGGACGATGTTGTTCTTATGTAGGAAGGCTACAGCGCTGGTCAACTGCATCATAAAACTCCGGTTGGTCTGTGGGTCAGGTCGCCGAGAGAGGATGTACTGGTTAAGGTCTCCACCATCACAGAACTCCATTACAAACCAAAGATAACACGGTGCCTCTGGGTAACCCAAGATACGCTCACCTGGAAAGATAGTGGATTGTGTCAGTAACCGTAATTGCAATGGCTTAAGTTTGAGAGACCTCAAAGTCAACATGAAACGACATTCACATGCGGTTATATTTCTGTACTGTGGGGTATTTCCAAATGAAATGAGAAATATTCAAAAAGATATAACGTAGTGAGAGACTTGATTTTACCCAACACAAATTGTGTATCTTTGGAATAAAGCACACTGATGAATCATTCACAGTAACACCAGCAAAGCATAAAGAAAGCAATCTGTCAATTTTGACTTCATGTTGGAGCTCTTGGTCTAAGATTTGAATTGAAAGATTTCAAAACGCATCTAAACGATGTGCTCCTAGTGGCCTCCTGTTATCAAAAGAAGCTCAGATAAACCCAATCTAGTTTTTGGGATTATGGAAAACACTTTAGAATGGTGGTAATTCAAACATACTCCAAAACTGAATCATGTGTTCAGGGCAGCAATTTCTGCTGAGTCAGGCATACATTTTCTGTAATGAATGCTTCCGATAAGGGATAAGCCACTGTCTCGGAAACATTTGCAAACAGAGGTATATCTGTTTGATTCTACCATGCCTTGCTCAGAATTGTGGTAGCTTTACAGTTCATACCCAAAGCCTTAATCAAAGAGTGTTACGGGAGCTAGAACTAAAGTGTTGCTTTAGTAAACTCAGACTGGCTAGCAAATCACCAAGCAGCCTCTAGCTCAGCACAGATTTAGTTAGAACAGCACGTTTGGACTCCTTCCAAAGAACACAGTACATACATGTCTAAGTGCTGATAATCTGTCTGTGCTCTACAATAGCTGGCCAAGATAAACTTGAGGAAATAAGGGTTGGGAAATAAATGGAGAATAAATAGAAAAATCAGGAGGACTCTAAAGTGTGGAAGCACTATAAGAACTTCTAATCCTTGGGAATACATTTCCCTAATTTTCCTGAAACTGCAGGTCATCTCAAAGTAAGGGGCAATTAGTAAAATGTTCCAATTTGACCCATTCAAATGGATAACCCGTACTGCAGGTAGAATAATTAACTGTATAACTAGGTGGAAGAATTGTTCATTTTATTAGCCTATTATTAATAATAAATTTAACTGCATTATAAACATTTGTGTCTTTTAAAAAAGGTGAATCCTGGTGCAAACTTTACAATTTTTATGATCTTTTACGAATAATGCTTGTCAGATTGTATGAAACAATCCCAGTCGGATCTTGGGTAAAAGTCATAGCACACTGTGCAACATTATGTCACATTGTAGCCAAGACTTTGGTTGCAATCGTCCCGATTGACAGAGTCAACTGGATGTTTTACGCCATCTGGCCGTTGCATACAGCACGACTGCGACGCACAATTTCAGACGCTGCCAGAACTTCGTTAGAGGCTAAGGACCAAAACATACTGTACGCAAGTATGTGAACGCAGACACATCTTGCAATGCAAGCTGGATTTCATGTGTCATTGCGTTTTGAAATGTGTCAGACCGCAATTCATAACTTATCACAACTACACGTTGCATTCTCAACGATGTTGCAAGGGGTGCTATAGCAAGAGTAGTTTGAACTGTCCACTTCTACAGTGAGTTTTTTCTTTCAACTCAACTATTGTCATGGTGAAGCAACAGTTTTAGAGAATATTGCCGAGCAAGTAGGTTTAAGTCAATATATTTATAGCAACTTACCTGAATAATAACATACAGTTTTATGGCACAGACGTATGAAGTAGTGGTCGACCGATATATCGCAGGGGCCAATAAATCATCAGTCTTTGATCGGTTAGTGTGACATGCACACCGTTGGCCAATTAACTGCATTAGTGATGAGTCTTTAGGCTGAAACATACTCCACTCAAGTATGTGAATGCAGATGCCAGCGCTTGGCCACCGCATTTCCAATATTTCCATTTCATACATGCTTAACGCGCATTCTTGCATAATGGCGGCGGCAACTAACCTCAGTACGCAAGGGGGTGATAGAGTTACCTTCATACATCAGTGCCATAAAACTGTATTCAGGTAAGTTGGTATAAAAATACTAACTTAAACTTACTTGCTCAGCAATAAAATGTAAAACTGTTGCTTCAGCATGACAGTAGTTGAGTGCGAATCTCCCAAAACAAAAGGAGATGTGCTTTTTAGACCTTCAATGTTTTGGCCACCATAAAAATAGACCTTCTAAAAATCTTTGCTTGTGTTCAGCAGAAGAAAGTAAGTCATGCACTGCTGGTATGGCATAAAGGCGAGCAGGGCTGGACTGGGAAGACAAATCGGCCCGGGATTTTACATGGCAACTGGCCCAAAACTTGTTGGGGGTTCGCGGCCCTTTTCTGCCTATCGCGGCGGCGTTTTGTTGTTCGTTATGCATAAAGCAGTGGCTCATTTTAGCTTATCGCGGCCCATTTGGCACATTTCGCAGCCAACCCACCGGCCCGCTCAGTTCTCCCGATGGGCAACATATAAAGGCACACACCTGCAGAATAATATTAATTAAACCACAATCCATTTGCAATGTTTTTTATATATTCGACTCACTTTTAAAAATACAAAGCCTTTTAAAGTCAGGAGGATTATTTAATTTTTTTCTTTATGGAAGAGGCCACTGAATGGTGACACTTACATAACACCAGTCAGTGCTAAATAGATCTCCCAACTGCTCAGCACATTCACAAATAGCATTCACACTTAAACACACACACACACACACACACACACACACACACACCCCGGCACAACCACACAACTTATTGCAAGACCAAGCACACACAAAACTCAAAATGCCAATAAAAGCCACTGGACATGTAACTTTCTTTAAATACAATATTGCTGTATCGCCTTTTAATTTGATGCTACTGACTGTGTTTCAATGGCTTAGTGCTTGTAATCTACACAACAAAGTTGAAAGAATCTGAGCTAATCTTCACAATAGACAATATTATTCATATTGAGTCAGATTTGGAAAAATACCTGGAAAAGTCAAATCTGTACACACAATGATCAATGCATTCAAGCAGAAGTGTGTGGCAAGTGGCCTTTCTGGAAGTGAAGTGGTTAATGTTTCATGAATCTTGGAACATAATGTTCCCTCATGCTCAAGCTGGCTTCTGTCTTTCTAATTAATAGTAATAATAATAATAGTAATAATAATATGCATGGTTTTTAATACAGTTGCTTGCATTAAATGTGTTGCATAAACTATAAGTGTGCAATTTAAACCACTATAACATACTAAAGCACATTGCATTTGGATTGCAAAGCAAAACAATGTGACAAGTTTGACCTTCTTGTGTTAAAATGACCCTTTATGCAAATAAATCAACTTTAAAATCAAACAATCAGGATTTAATTTATATTCTATCATACTATGCATTTTAGGTGGATTTGATGTTACACTGCAACTGCTTTGCACGTGTATTGAAAAGTGATTTACCTTTCAAAGAAGTTTCCACTAATCTTAAATACTGTTTGGATCGCTTGTTCCCGTGGCTCATTTTCTGCGCCATTCCGTTTCTTTGCAGCACACATTCCTCGAGTTGCACCACATTTTCGTGTTTCTTCACCAGGCTCGCCAGGGCCCAGAACTCCGCCAGCGCCAGTTCGACTTTCTCGGGCGCGTCGCAGCGGAGCTTTTTCACGGCCACCCGGGCGCCTGACCTGCGGGCGATGGCCTCGTACACCACGCCGTAGCTCCCGCGACCCACCTCCCGTATCAAACTGTACCGGGGCGCCTTGAAGAGCGTCGCTGGTAAGAGGTTGGCGTTGTTGAGGAAGCCCGTGGAGAAACATTGTTCTTCCTCCATGGGCTCATCTTCATCATCATCGTTGTTCTCCACAGGCAGCGGGCGCAGAACTTTACTAACATCCAACCTCAGATTCGCGATGGGCGGTTTGGCTCTCTTGCAGCCCCGCTGGAGGCTTGTTATTCTCCCCTGTGTCGCTTTGCGCAGTTCCATGAGTTTTTCACCCCCTGTGTGAACAACACATGCTTCGAGGTAATAATACTCCTATTTTTCATAGCGTCCCTATTTAGGGAACTGCGGGCTGTAAGTTGTCGTTTTGATGGGGAGACTCGACGGTTTGTTTGGGTTTTTTGTTTTTGTTTTTAAATCACTTCATCGCCATCAAAGTCTGTCGAATATAAACAATAATAACATCATTGTCAACAGGAGAATTTCGAGGGGGCGTGGCTTTATCGGACTGTTCCAATTTCATTCGAAAGGAAGGTGGGAGTGTGTCATAAAGATTACATATTTCAGAGGTTTTGTGCATTTAGAGCTCACTTTTAGTGAATTTAAGTGAACACGATTATATTTTAAATATAAAATGTAAAAATAATTGAATAACATGTTTAAAACTGGCGTTACTAATACATTTGTAGTACATCGACACACATAGAGCCTTGCGGTAATGGAATCTCATTAATTAATATGCAAATTAGGGAGAGCCCACTTCTCAGTACGGGGTGGAGAAAAGCGTTGACATTTATTTTTGGTTAATTTTATATGAAGGACGTTAAAATTCAGACACACATACATTGGTGTAAAAAATTAAACGTGTATCATGTGAAATTACGCAATGTTTATCTGTTTTACGTGTTGAACGGTTTTTGTTTTCTCACGGTTGCTAGATGGGAGATTATGTGCGGTGGTCCGTCCTTGGAATACATGGAATTTCACGTGAGGGGAGTGAGCACGTGCGGTACAACTTTTTTTTCTTTTTTTTTGTAATGCTTTATTTGAACATTCAGTTTACATACACAACATTAAGTATTAATCATAACAGCAATATAAAGAATAGTTTAAAAAAAAACACTTTACCAACACCATAGGTCAAAACAGAAACAAAAATATACAGTAACTAAACTAATAAACGAGAAAGAAAGAAAGAAAGAAAGAAAGAAAGAAAGAAAGAAAGAAAAAGGGCATTGTTTAAGTTAATAGAAAATTACACATTCATTAAAGTAATAAGTTTACGTGCGGTACAGCATGTACCCACGCAGTGACCGACCATTACGTCATCACAGAGGTGTTTTGTTCATCTGCCTGTGTGTTGTTTTGTTTTTGTTGTACATGCTTTTAACAGTTCTTTTAAGAAACGTTTATGTTCAATACAATTCTCTCTCAGATACATAAAACAAAATATATATGCCATGGTCATTTGCATAGGTTTTATAATATTATATATATATTATATATATATATATATTACATACTATGTTTTAAGGTGTCTTTGATCATGTGGAGTAATTGTTTTCATATCTAGTTTTCAGATTTTATGCTAAAGGGGAGTTTGTAGTGATAACCTCCAAATCTTAATTATTCTTATAATTATATTTAATGATACAAAACAATTATTAATTTAAAAAACAAGTAGGTTTACAAAGTATGCATATGATAATTGTGTAAATATGTATGCAACTGTATCATTTCTGACCCATGTGCATTCTAGGGGACAATAAACAAAAGGTTTTGTTTTTGTTGTTATTAATAAAATGTTGATTCAAGTTGCTTTGCAATTAACAGCATGCACAGATATGGTTAATCCACTTTTGCATGTCAGTCATTAAAATAATCAGTGTGTAAAATCACCCTCCACTTACTGTTTAAATGTAAAGTATACTGTGTAAATATAATATGTTTAAGTATATAAATGGGGTTCAATTAATATGTGTAAAAACAGTTAAAAATACTGCAATATTTCCATTAAACAATACAAATAAACATCAAATTAATGCATTGGATATGTTACTAAAGTTGGTGTAAGACAAGTTATTTTGAAAATAGTAGATTTTTCAAATGGCAACATGTTTTTATGTTGTTTTCATGTCATAAAATAAAGGTTTAAGTAATTATTGCAGCAAAAATGGTGACTTTTGATCAAGTGAATCATAAACTAAAACACATTTTAGTCACAGTTTCAAAGCCGATTGGTTAAAGAAAGACTGAAACATGATTTGAGATTTTATACCAGTATTGATAGCTTCTAAAAAAGGAAATCGAATTTGCCCAATATCAAAGCACACATTGTGACATCACACTGTAATCCCTCATGTTGTTATTACTGGGACTTAATTAAACATTACTTGAAATGTCAATGTGTGTTTATGTTGTCTTTTAAGTTTACTATTAAAATATGATTTACATCGTCAAGCCGGTTCTCGCCTCCTCCTTTCCATTGATCCCTTTACACTGGTGCCGAAGCCCGGAAAGGAGGCGGCGAGAACCGGCTTGACGATGTAAATCATATTTTAATAGTAAACTTAAAAGACAACATAAACACACACGACGGACATGTCCGTAAACTCTCTCTCTCTCCCGCACAATCCTCCGCAGTCGACCTTTAACCCTCACGGAGGCATAATTAGCCAAATACGGGACCGGGTGTGTAGAATCACGACCCGGCCCTGCCCTCCGCCCTGCCACACTGACCTAGGATAACATTTAATCTTCTTTTTAAGATGAGCTTTTGCATGCCCTAAATGTTAGTCCAAATTAAAATTATTAAATTGAATCAACAACATTTAAATAGCAAATCTGAGTTAGGTGTACTTGCATCTAATTACCTTAAAGGATTGGTTCACCCAAAAACGAAAATTCAGTCATTGTTTACTCACCCTACTTTACTTTCTTCCCTTTTTTAAGACAAAGGGAGAAATTGTGAAACAATGTTGTGCTCAGTGATGTCATACAATGGCAGTTTATGGTGACCACCTCGTCAAGCTTCAAAATAATGCAAAATATAATTCAGAAGTCTAATAAATTATACCATGAGACTCATGATTGTTGTGAAAGCATACGATAAGATTCAATGAGAAATTAATCCAAATCGAATGTATTATTTATTGAAACTGTTCACTGAACGTTGATCTCCTGTGTGTGTGTGGCATGAGAGCAACAGTTCACCAGTGCCCTCGTGACATTGTGGCGCTCAAGTGAAAAAACGTTTTGTTCAGCTAAAAACAGGTCTGCTACAGCGATAGCAACAACAGACACAAAAAATGTATGCATTTCTATGCCCAGCCTTATTTTTTAGAATGTTTTTGGACTGTTGCCAGTTCATAGTGGACAGATTTATCCACACAATGCCAAAAATAGAAAACAAGCTATAGAAAATTGTATGTACTGTTGCTTGTCATTGCTGGTTAGGACAAAATCTCTGAATACCATAGAAAATAAACCTTTTATCGTGTGTCGTTTGCTGTCAGGTTAGGACACGGTGTGACTGTGGCTGCCTGTAGCCTGCTCTATGATTCTGTGTGGAGCGGAGGGGGGCGGGGCCGGGTCAGAATATCGCGCGTCCGGTCCCCAATCGGCCTGATGAGGCGCGCGAGGGATAAAGGCGGCCGGTGACGACGGTTCGAGAGAGAGAGAGAGGAGAGAGAGAAAAAGCTCACTCACCGGTTCTCTGATGTACCGTCGCGTGGTCCTCGAACACTCCTCCAAACTCAGGCGGATGACAGCCGCTCCAACCCCGGGCGAACCAGAGTCAAACCTTCGACCCCCAGTGGGTAGAACACCCCTCCGCTTTTCTGGCAGCAAATGGGGGACACTCCTCCGCCCCTGGCAGTGGCTCTACCACTCCGGACGGTCAGAGAGTTTCTTCCCTCCTCCCCTCGCGGACGGCGGTCTCCCTTGTCCCCTCCGCGTCTCTGGGGACGTCTCCCTCGCTCCAAGCGGTCGGGGTATCAAGTCCCCACTTGCCCCGTGGACGGCAGCCGTTCCCCGCATCCGGGCGGTCGGGCTACTTCCTCACCTGGCAGATGGCAGCGACGCTCCCCTGGGTGGACGGCAGTGTCAAGGACTCTGCCACGGGCATCCCTTCTCCTTCCCGGGTTTCGGCACCAATGTAACACTGTTAAAGGATGGGCAAGGAGGAGGCGAGAACCGGCTTGTCAACATAAATAACATTTAATGAAAACTTAAACCAAAAGTACACAAACATAAACACACATGACGGACATGCCCGTAATTCTCTCTCTCTCTCGAACCATCGTCACCGGCCGCCTTTATCCCTCGCGCGCCTCATCAGGCTGATTGGGGACTATTCATCAGGCTATTCCGACCCGGCCCAGCCCCCCTCTGCACCACATTCTGTTTGATTGCCGAGTACTCTGTTAAAAAAAATACAGCTGGGCATTGCTAACCAAAAACAATTACTCACCATTTCATGGCATAACTTGATATTATGAACTGTGCAACATTGTTTCCTCTCCATGTGATCATAAATGAAATAACCCGTCAAACATCATAATATCTCCATCGCTTGATTTTACCCCTACTGCGCTTTTTTCTACACTGTTTACAGTGTCCTCACAAGGTCCTTAAATGCTCGAATGTATCTTTTTAGAAATGCAAGTACTGAAATACATGGAAAATCACCTTGTTTTGATGAAAAGTGCTTGAGGTTAAAACGGATCGTTTCCTCCGTGTAATGTGTGTCCATCAAAGATGAGGCACACTCCACTTTCATTGAATAATGTGTCTTAATATCCCTTCTGTTCTTTACAGTCAGATAAAAAAAAAAGGAAAAATAAATATTAATTTGAATCTCACACAGCATAAATGCGCCAAAGAAACCGGGAGATTCTCATTGATGTTCGCTGAACCGGAACACTGTGAGCCGCTTGTTGAACTCTTAAAGTGACAGTAACCTTTTTAGCATTTCTAATACAAATGAATGTAATCTTAATGTTATTACTTGTAAATTGTACACATTATTTCAAACAGTGATAGCTCATATCATTATTATATGTATATAATATGAATTCATAGAATGTACAATTTTTAAGATAAAATGTGATTATATGTATAATAATGACAAACAAATTATTAAAACCCGAGAAGCCTGAATGTACCCCACTATTTGATATAGAAAGGTATATGAGCAACTCTTATTATTTAAACTTTGAGCATTTATATTGTGTATTAAATAACTTTATTTGAATGAGAAATGATAATGTGTGTTTTGCTCAAGATTTTTGTCAGTAAATAAATGTCATATTTTGTCATTTAAGTGTTATTACATCGAATCGAGATCACATCGAATCGTGAACCATGGGACCATATCGTCCCATTACTTCAAACCAGTGCACTGCCCCTTCAGAAAGAATAAAATGCCTATCAAAAAATAACTACATGGTATTTAATTGAATTCAAAACACCAAGTGGGCTCTGAGGAGAGTTCCTGCCCAAGAGTTTAAGGATTTAATTGCAGTCCACTCAAAAGTATGAGTTTCAGGCTAAAAGGGCGCTTGGAGACGTGACAAATGAAGTGGGTTGCGATCAAATCATACAGCTGTGCTGATTTCACTTAATTCAATTCTGCCTCACATTCAGTGCTCACCCCTCCTCCTGTTTATAAATGACACTGATGTGCTTCTGAGGATAGACAATAGAAGAAAAATAGCTTTCTTGTTATTCTGGAGGCATTTGAGCCGTTTCATTACATTTTACTTGCTATAGTTTGTGACTCACCAGCTAGTTAACCGAGGACGAATACTGGCCCCCGGATGTTAAGAAATGCATTTAAATAATTGTTGCAGCCTCTCAGAACGAACAGCTGAATGTTTTTACATTCTTTCTATTCCAGTATTGAACAAGCTCACTTTACCTAGTCTGTTGTTTTTTTTTAGGTCATTCTTTATTAGTGTTTTGACCCCATCATGCTTTCTTTCTTTCTTTACTGCAGGCAGTTTTTTTCTCGCAACTTTCAGGGTCGCAATATTGCGTTACTCACATACGCTTCTCCCTGTCTTTCTCTTTCCATCTTTCTTCTCTTTGTCTGTTATTCTCTTACTTTTAGACGCCACGCAATGTCTGATGTCACTTGCGTTGCCATGACAACATGAAGGCCAACATATTTGTTTTAAGGAAGTTTAATGAAAAAGCACAAACGCAGCTGTACAATAACATAAAAATATACCTGATATATTGATTAGTGAAAACAGAGAACACGCACCATTCAAGGGAAACAAACAGTTTTTTTCTAGGGCTGTCAGTTGAAATAATTACATTATATAAATCAGAGAAATAACAGTAATTCAAAAGAGATAGTTCACCCAAAAATTAATATTCTCACATCATTTACTCATCCCAGATGTGTATGATTTACTTTCTTCTGCTGAACTCAAATTAAGATTTTTAGAAGAATATCTCAGCTCTGTAGGTCCATTCAATGCAAGTGAATGGGTACCAAACTTTCGAAGCTCCAAAAAGCACACAAAGGCAGCATAAAAGTAGTCCATATGACTCCAGTGGCTAAATCCATGTCTTTAGTAGTGATATGATAGGTGTGGGTGAGAAACAGATAAATATTTTAGTCTTTTTGTACTATTATCCTCCCTGCCCAGTAGGTGGCGATATGCACAAAGAATGCGAATCGCCAAAAACAAAAGAAGAATGTGAACATGGGGATTTATAGTAAAAAAAGGACTTTGCCCGCGACTATGCTCGCGCATCACTTAACAGATGTGACTCTTTCCCCATTCATCTCAATCGGGAAGTCACTCACAGAACAGCATGTCCCTGCTGTCTGCGAGCAGTCATGCATAAGCACAATAAGCGCGCTCGCACATTCTGTTCAGCCCGCTGTGTACGGCAATCAGGGCGACTCGGCCATTCACCCTCTAGCATTACGCTTCAAAGCGTGGGAAGCTATCCCAGGGATATGCAAATGGGTGTTAAGCACAATAAAACAGGGCTATTTGCTACAGTTCGATCGCCGCCCTCCCGCTTCAGGGCGTGCTCGAAACTACTGTGAACACGGAAGCAGCCTGCATGCTTCGTTCAGAAATAGCAAACCTTCTGTGCAAAAGGGCCATAGAGAGAGTGCCGCCTACACTGAGCGAGTCGGAGTTTTACAGCCGTTATTTTCTTGTCCCCAAGAAAGACGGCGGCCTCAGACCAATATTAGATCTCAGGGTTTTGCAAGGTGCTTGCAAAAAGACCGTTCAAAATGCTTACAATCAGGAAACTCCTCGCGCATGTGCGCCAGGGGGACTGGTTTATTTCTCTCGATCTGAAAGATGCCTATTTTCAGATTCAGATAAATCCCCGTCACAGGCCATTCTTGAGATTCGCCTTCGACGATCAGGTTTATCAATACACTGTCCTTCCGTTCGGCCTGTCCTTAGCACCCCGTACTTTCACGAAGTGCATGGATGCGGCGCTCGCACCCCTGCGGAGTCAGGGCTTGCGAATTCTGAACTATTTGGACGATTGGCTGATTTTGGCACAGTCACATACGGAGCTTCTGTCTCACAGGACAGTTCTCCTCAGTCATCTGAACAGTCTGGGTCTTGCAGTCAATTGGACCAAGAGCTCACTACAGCCCAGTCAGGCAATTTCCTTCCTTGGAATAGAACTAGACTCTGTGGCAATGACGGCTCGCTTATCTACACGGCGACTAGCCGCGTCTTTTCAGATGAACAGCCTCACGCCTCTGAAAACATTTCAGAGAGTGTTAGGTTACATGGCCTCAGCAGTACTTCAGCTGGGTTTACTGTGCATGCGCCCGCTTCAGCATTGGCTAAACACCCGCGCGTCTCGCCGGGCGTGGGCCACAGGCCGCCAGCCGATCAGAGTGACTCAGACCTGTATATCAGCTCTGCAGCCTTGGACGGTGGCCGAATGGTATTAGCGGGGAGTGACGATGGGAGCTGTATCTCGCCGAAAAGTCATCTCGACAGACGCGTCCAACACGGGTTGGAGCGCGGTCTCGCGAGGGCTCGCCGGTTTTCGGCCTATGGTCAGTTCAGGAAAAGCTCCTTCACATAAATTGTCTGGAAATGATAGCGGTCGAGTACACGCTCGTGCGCTTCCTCCCGGTCATTCAGGGTCACCACGTCCTGGTCCGTTCGGACAACAGATCTGTGGTATCCTATCTAAACCGTCAGGGCGGTGTCAGATCCAGGAACCTCTTCCATCTGACAAAACGCATACTAAGTTGGTCCCAGGGCCACCTGCGCTCGCTGAGGGCGACACACGTGCCAGGCCACCTGAACGACGGCCCAGACAGACTGTCCAGAGACAATGTTCCCCCAGGTGAATGGTCCCTGCACGCTCAAACAGTCCAGAAATTATGGCAAATATTCGGCAGAGCAGAGATAGACCTCTTCGCGTCAGAAGAGAACTCTCACTGCCCAGTATTTTTCTCGAAAAGCGAGGACGCGCTGGCCCAGGACTGGCCCAACCGCCCGCTTTACGCCTTCCCTCCCGCCTCGCTATTGCCACAGGTAATACAGAGGATCAGGAAACGCGTCACTCGGTGCTCCTCATAGCCCCGCTGGGAGAATCAGACATGGTTCCCGGAGCTTACGCAGCTGTCACTGACAGCCCCGTGGCCCATCCCAGTGAGAGCAGATCTCCTCTCTCAAGCTCGCGGCACGATCTGGCATCCCCACCCAAAGCTGGGCGCTGCACGCGTGGGTGATTAACGACTACCCGTCGCTTTGCCAGAAGGAGTAATGAACACTATCATACACGCTAGAGCCCCTTCCACGAGAAGACTCTATGCGTCCAAATGGTCGGTGTTTTCAAAATGGTGCACCGACAGAGACCTGGACCCACGGACATGTGGGGTGTCGTCACTGCTCGTGTTTTTACAAGAGCTGTTGGATAAGGGCAGATCCCCATCCACGCTCAAAGTGTACGTGGCGGCCGTCGCGGCGTTCGCCGAACCCCTGCACGGCCAGTCACGGGAAAAAACGAGCTGGTCATCCGCTTCCTCAGGGGAGCTAGAAGGATGAAACCCCGCGCCCCCATCGGTTCCTATCTGGGATCTTTCTGTAGTTCTCGAAGCTATGAAAGCCCCCTTTCGAACCGCTTGAATCCGTGGATTTGAAATACCTTTCACTCAAAACCGTTTTCTGACTGCCCTGTCATCAGTTAAACGTGTGGGAGACCTTCACGCTGTCTGTCAGCGCTGCGTGTATGGAGTTTGGACCAAGTGACTCCAAGGTCATTTTAAAGCCTAGACATGGCTATGTCCCCAAGGTGATCGGTACTCCTTTCAGAGCACAGATTATTTCCCTATCGGCTCTGCCAGCATCCGATAGCGAACGCGACACAAATCTCCTTTGCCCAGTCAGAGCACTGAGATTGTATACTGCGCGCTCCGCCTCTTTCAGACGCGCTGAGCAGCTTTTCGTTTCGTTCGGAGGGCGCACCAAGGGTCTCGCCACCTCAAAACAGACACTGTCTAGATGGATAGTGGACGCTATTGCTGCCGCGTACACGTCGAAAGACCTGCAATGCCCGTTAGGCATTAGGGCTCACTCCACCAGAGGCATGGCCTCCTCGTGGGCATGGTCCAGCGGGATTTCCATTCAGGACATATGTGTGGCAGCGGGCTGGGCTTCCCCCTCCACCTTCCCCCTCCACCTTCCCTCTCCACCGCTCGCTAGCTAGCCCGCTCAAGGTCTGCAGTTGCTGCACTGCGTTGACAAATGATACAAAATTAAGTATAATTTTTTGGCTTCAATATCTCAGAAAAGATGAATCTTTCCCGTAGCGTTAGCTAGCTTACGCAATACTCGTTCCCTCATCTAGAGAGAACCGAGGTTACTTAGGTAACCGAAACGTTTTTTGACACTTTCAGTTATTTGTCATGTAGCAATAATTCAAAGCTCATCTTTTTACTCAATGACGTGTTTGATGATTGTCACCATCTTTGTGATTTGTGTGTAAAGCGAGTCTGAATATGATCGCATTGATCTCAGATCACCAAATGGCCTTATACCATTATATGGCAGCTTATTTGACCTCTGACAATGGGATAGCCCTATCTACTTCTATGAAAACCAATAATATCAAATGATAATATAAGTAGTTCAACTTGTATTCAGTTTGAATTGATGTAGAATAAAGTTGATTGAACTGAGAAAGTCAAGTTTAGCTTTATGTTCTGATTCAACAACTTTCCCTCTAGAGTTGACTCAACTTATCATTTTCAGGCAGCATGCACACTTTTTTAATTATTTGTTTTTTTAGTGTGCACTGTAAAATGAATCCAGACTAATCAATGTATTATCTGGTTTACAGGTGAATACGATTATCTGTTGACATATATGCTATTCTAAACGGAGACATGTTGAATAGATGTTCTGTTGATGAATACTGTGTTCGTTCTTGAAGTATCGGTGAGTGGTGCGAGCTTCCCCTTCTGTCTGTAAACAGAAAAACATGTTAAACCGACGGATGAGAAGATCTACCAAGAGGCAGTGAGAGGTGTAAACTGTGTGTGTGTACTAGAACTATGCTGCTCACGATTTCATCCTACTTTGAGCAGATTCCAGACTTTTTTATGCATGACGTCAAAACAACACAGTAGAACTCAACAGTCTGGTTTATGCCTTTGTTGAAGCCATCAGTCCGTGCTACTTCAACTTCATTGTTCGTGGTACACAACTAAACTACACTCGCTCCAGTGGAGAAAGATCCACCAATCACAGAACCTTGGACAACAAAGCCCGCGGAATAGCGTGCTGTGAACGACACGATTGAGTCGTCTCATCCTCCCTTAAACTATATATATATTTGCGCATATCGGAATATTTTGCAGTAAACTTAAAATATATGTATGATCAACAACTTAAAATCAATAATTGTAAATATTTCTATAATTCTTTATCAAATTGCTCACAATAATTCACAATGCTTCATGGGATTGTAGATCGCACCCTCATGAAAGACGAGTCTTTGTCTTTTTGTCCGATTTTTTTGCTTCAAATCAAAGTTTAAAGCCACATACTTTTATAAACAAAACACTGGGCCAAAACACTAGCTCAGCGAGTATTGCCGTTGACTGCCATACCTGGAATCGCGAGTTTGAATACAGGGAGTGCTGAGTGACTCCAGTCAGGTCTCCTGAGTAACCAAATTGGCCCGGTTGCTAGGGAGGGTAGAGTCACATGGGGTAACCTCCTCGTGGTCACTATAATGGGGTTCTCGCTCTCGGTGGGGCGCGCGGCGAGTTGTGCGTGGAAGCCGCAGAGAACAGCGTGAAGCCTCCACATGCGCTACGTCTCTGCGGTAATGTGCTCAACAAGCCACTTGATAAGATGCATGGACTGACGGTCTCAGATGTTAAGGCAACTGAGATTCGTCCTCCATCACCCGGATTGAGGCAAGTCGCTATGCCACCATGAGCACTTAGAGTGCATTGGGAATTGGGCATTCCAAAATGGGGATAAAACAGGATGGGAAAAATAAACACTGCAGCTTCAATCTTTTAAGCATGAGGTATGAAGGAGTGTATCTTCAAGTAATGTGTACCGACCTTGTTTTACTCATAAATCCAAATCTTTTATTCGAAAAAAAATCCATAGGAAATTCCTGGCGAATTAGCCATCCGATTTCACCTGCAAATTGACTTCATGTCTTCAAACAGCTCTATGGCCAGAACGTCTCGAGAAACTATTTTTTATAGTTCTGACGTGTGATGATATAGTGTCAAATTAGAGAATGTGATTACATGCATCTAAGATGACCCACAATGGAACGCAGGGGTCTCGAGAAGCTTTTTGAAAGGTACTTGAATAAATTTTTTCATTGGCCCACCAAACAAACAATGACCCTACAACCTCACAGATAGCACTGAAATAAGTGTTGAGAATTCACACATCACTGTGACAGTCCTAGGCAAAAAGGAGACTGGGAAGCGACCCGTGCTGTTTTAGCCAATCAGAAATCCGTTAAAACATTGTCAAGGCAACGATGGTGTGAAATTGGATATAACATTACACAGGAAAGGTTAGTAAGTGATTTTGTCAAACTAAAATCATATTAACATGCATATTGTTTATGTCTTGTGGCTATACATTTGAAACAGTGAGTATTTTAACGTTTACAGATTGACCCCCATTCACGTCCATTGTAAGTGCTTAACTCTAATCCATATTCTTCTTTATTTTAAAGAAAATGAGGGACTAGTCAAAATGCATTTTTGTGATAATCCACATTATGCCACAAATGCTGTCGAATGATCTTAACTTGAACCCGGAATATTCCATTATGATTCAGAATTTCTCCTTGTGGTAACAGCTTTTTGCCACACGAATATGGGATGCTTGAGCCTTTTTAGCACTTCAATATGGGACAGGGGCACTAAAATACAGAATGTTTTCATGTCTGGCAAAATACATAATGACTCAGTTGGCAACCCTCAGTTCCACAGAAAAATAACAGTACAAGTGTTTGGAATGACTTCACTGAAATTTCATATTGGTGGTAAGCTATTTCCGTAATTACTGCAGTGAATTCACAGCTTGAAATTCCTTTCTCTGGCTTCAGGATAAAATATTAGATTGTTGTGCCATTAGGACATGCATCAAAAGGGCCTTGACTATGAAGAACATCAAACAGTGAAAGGAAATGATAAAGTGAGTCATAATGTTGATGAATGGTAATTGAAGCATAGCAGCGATGCAGGACATAATCGTACACCAATTTGCCACAAAAAATCACTTGCCTAATATTGTGTAGGTCCCCCTCGTGCCACCAAAACAGTGTACACCCACATCTCAGCATTCTGAGATGATATTGTTCTCACCATGATTGTACAGAGTGGTTATCCGAGTTACCTTGTCAGTTCGAACCAGTCTGGCCAATCTCTGTTGACCTCTCTCATTAACAAGGTGTTTCCATCCGCAGAACTGCCGCTCACGGGATGTTTTTTGTTTTTGGCACCATTCTGAGAAAATTCCAGTAGATCAGCTGTTACAGAAATACTTACTTTTCAATGCCTACAGGCCTTAAAGTATGGCTTTGCTCCAGCGTAATTTCCTTTGTTATTCTGAGAAATGTAAACTAAGTACAAAGAAGTGTGCAAGTCATTGTCCCCATGTCACATTATCCAATCATGCTGTGTCGGAACGGAACACTTTTGTAGTCTATCCGGAAACGCAGAAAAGCTTTCAGCCTCCAAACCGTGTACACAGGCTCCATGCTGGTTATGAGACGCACAGAGCTCTGTCTTTAAACCCTGCTCTGAGATCAGAACAATTGTTTGTATCTGTACATTCAGCATGTCTGGGGACATCCTAGAAGCTGATTTGAGATCAGGACTGTAAAGTGGAATAGTGGGAGGATAAGCAGCTGACTCCAATCTGAATTATTTCTCAGTAGTTTTTCTCAAACAAACAGAAAGGAAAGAGCATCTATCTCTCTTTAAATAAAGATGAAGAGAGCCAACAGCATCCAATATACACTGCAAACAAGAGGGGTCGATGTTTTTCAAATCACCCCGTTCAACAGGAGGTTGCTATTGCTATTGATCATACTTAGGGATTGGGATGTTAACAAACCCCTAACTCTGAGTATCAAACTTTGGTGCATAACTTAAAGGAGAGACTCAAGCCATCTCTACAGTAGAAATGTACTCAGTATAGCTTAGCAACCATATAGTAATGCCCTGGTAGCCAATCAGAACTCCTTAGCGTCTGAATGGCAACCACCCAGAACACCCTACCAACTGCATAGCAACACTCTATAATCCTCTCAGAACACATTAGAAAACACATAGTAATGCCCCTAGGAACAACTCAGAATGCCTTAGCAACTGTATGACAACCATCCACAACACCATAGCAACTGCATAGCAACACTCTACAAAACACTCAGAATGCATTAGCAACTGCATATTAATGCCTTGGTAACTACTCAGAACAACTTAGCGACTGTATAACAACACCCTGGCAACCACCCAGAACACCCAAACAACTGCATAGCAATACTCTACAAAACACTCAGAACACCTTAGCAACTGCATAGTTATGCCCTGGAAACCACCCAGAAACATCATAACTAAATGCAGAAAACAGCTCAGAATACATTAGCAACAATGTATTAATGCCTTTGAATGGAAACCACCCAGAACACCCTAGCAACTGCATTGCAACACTCTATAAACTACCCAGAACACATTAGCAACCGCATAGTAATGTCCTTTTAACCACTCAGAACACCTTATGGCGCTTTTCCACTACACAGTACCAGTTCGCCTCGGCTCAACTTGACTCGGCTTTGTTTGGTTTTCCACTGTGTAAAAGTTGTACCTGTACCTGCTTTCGGGTACTTTTTTTCGTACCACCTCCGGCGAGGTTTTGAGCGGGCTGAGGCGATACTAAAATGTGACGTAAAAACAATGCCGACTGCTGACTGGTCAGAGAGAATCGTCACTATTCACTGCGTCATCATTGCGCGCGCCAGACGGAGTATCCAGAATAACTCCGCCATTTTTAAATAGTTTGCACAGATATAGCCTACAAAACTATTATTATGGCACAGCGGGAGCGACATTTACAGATGGCACTCGATGATGCAGCACATGCCCGAGAACTCGAGCGGCTTTAAGGAGAGAGGAGATTGCTGCAATGTCGTCCTTCAACCAGGCCTTTCTGGGAACCCTGAGCCAGCTTGTCCAGGCACTGAACCGGCGGGATGCTGTTCCACCGCCCCTGGACTGAAACCCCTTTGTTTATTTTAATTAAATGTTTGCACTACATGTAACATATGTATATAGTTGGATGTGTGAATTTATATTA
The DNA here is from genome assembly GCF_025860055.1 of Xyrauchen texanus. NCBI lineage: Eukaryota > Metazoa > Chordata > Actinopteri > Cypriniformes > Catostomidae > Xyrauchen > Xyrauchen texanus. The sequence goes on from NC_068300.1 coordinate 7,831,550, forward strand.
ATATTATATTTTTTCTATTTGTATGCGTGTTTAAATAAAACCTTTTTGAAACTTATTACAAACAGTGTCTTTTTTTGATGGTTTGCTTTTTTACAAGGGTTTGAACAAGTATTTTCAGATTGTATACTGTGATAACCTTTAATGAAAAACAGCAGAGACAACATATTTAATGATAATGTATTTATTTAGCAATTAAAATAACGCATCAGACCCTCTCAGTACATCTCTGCCCTCCTCCTCAACACCCTGTGCCACTGCCACCACAGGCTCTGCTGCTGCAGGTGCATCCCAGTCATTGTCATAGTCCTCTCCGTGACTCTCACAAAGGTTATGCAAAGCACAGCAAGTAAGAATCATAGATTTCACAATTATAACATCACAGTCATTTCTTTTCATGAGGCAACGCCACCTTCCCTTCAGTCTACCAAAAGCGTTTTCAAACACTACCCGTGCTCGACATATTTTCTTGTTGTAGATCTGCTGTTCTACTATCAGCCGTCCAGTGTCAGTGAATCGGTAGCTCGGTTGAAAGCCCAAACAGACGGTCTGTCAGCGGCGACTTTGCAAAGCTAAACAGATCTGAAACACATAAACCATGCACATTTTAGTACGTAATACTGGTAGCTATAAAGTTGATTAAATACTTTGCATATAGTATAGTATTTACACATATGCAAACGTTAGCTATGTTAGCATAACTTAACCTCTTAGCGTCGGCTGTGAACAACCGGATTCGGTCTCGTAGTCTGAACTCTGTAGTAATTCCCAAACTCTCCTGTTTTTTTCAGCAGTATTTCGTTTTGCTGCCCTCAGCCTCTCATGAAACAACGTTTGTCTTCTTGCTGTGAGAAACAGCCACATCCCGAGGATCAAAAACAGCATACACTCGATTTCCTCCATTGTCCTGTGTGTGTGGGTAGAGGATGTGTGTCGCGTATAAGATTACGTCACGGCAGTTTCCTGCGGTGTCGCTATGACGACCGGGTATTATTTGTGGCGGTACTGTCTGCGATGGAAAACGGAGCGAAAAGCGAGCCGAGTCGAGGCAAGCCGAGGCGAGCTGGTACTGGTAATGGAAAAGCGCCATTAGTGACTTTATGGTAACCACCCAGGACACCATGGCAACCACACAGCAACACGCTAAAACACTCAGAACATATTAGAAAACCACATTGTAATGCCCCAATAACCATTCAGAACACCTAAGCAACTGTATGGCAACCACCCAGAACACCCTAGCAACTGCAGAGCAACACTATACAAAACAACTAAAACACCTTAACAACCACATTGTGATGCCCATGTCGCCCATGCCTAAATCCGCCCCTGATGATAGGGCACGAGAGCAACAGTTCACGCAGCACCCTCGCTACATTGGGGTGTTCAAGTGAAAACTCGTTTATCTTTGTTCTCTGTTTTGTGTGCAGCTGTGTTGTGTTCTGTTGTCACCATCGCTGTGGCAGACCTGTTTTAGTTAAACAGTAATTGTATGACATCACTGAACACAAATTATTTATTTTTTTTCACAATTTCTCCCTTTGTGTTAAGAACGTCAAAACAACACAGGGGTGATTAAACAAAGACTGAATTTTCATTTTTGGGTGATCTGGCCCTTTAATTATTGTAAGCCCATATTGCCCATATTTAAATTAAATATCTCCTTTCTCTCCAAACACTGATTTTCTAACATTTGACTTTTAATATATTAAAAAGTGTAAATTAGTCTCAACAGGTCTTAACAAAGTTTCTATCATATCTGTTTTGAGTCAGTGATGCAATAATGTAGTCTCAGCACTTTACCGTGTTCCTGTTTTCTTTGATAAAGGACCACAGCTGTGCAGAAATAAAGCAAATGCAGAACATTAGGACAAAAAATTGTTCCATTTATCTGCTAATTCAAAAGCATGGTGAGATTGATTAGAACAAGGCATAAGGCATTTGAAAGAGCTTTTATATGTTTCAAGTTGCAAAATGAATCACGGCAAACATTTTCGTCACGTCTCTCTGAGCTTTTGAAAAAAAATTAAAAATACCTAATGCAGTACGTCATGCGTGCGTTCTATTTACCGAGTTGTGAGAAAGCACGCAAGCACACGTTTTCCCCCTTCACCTGTTAATGCTTCTTCATGCTTGTCGGTTCTTGAGGATGAGTCGAGGGTTATGGGATATAATGAGAAGGTAAAAGTTGCAACTCCCACTGTAATTATTTATGGCCTCTGCTGCTATGGTTACGTTCACACCACATGCAGGAGAAATTTCAGGTGATGTTCAATCTCAATGGACTAAATGTATCTCCCTCTTTCTCTTTATTTCAGGGACTCTCTGCTTTCAAAACACAGCATAGACAGCGATACTAATGCCTAAACCAGTAAGTATGGGGAGGAAAAACAAGTCTCTACTTTCGAAAAAGGCAGCTGCCTTCTAAACTGAAATGGAACCTCATTATGACTGATTTGGAACACTCTACGCAGGCAGCATCTTTGTGCATCATACAAATAGCTCCGCTCACGTGTAGCACAAGGGAGACGTGACTCACAATTGATTGTAATAGAGTTTGGTGTTAGCATGTTGCTAACGTAAAGAAGTGATACTCTAATCTGCAAAAAATGTTTTAAATAGTGCACACAAATATTGGGTAAAATTGTTTATTTTTTAATTAATTCACAATTTTTTTAATTTCTATATTTAAATGAATATTTTGGGTTCAATACCTACAATGGAAGTGAATGGGGCCAATCTGTAAACGTAAAAAAAAATCACTGTTTCAAATGTATAGCTACAGGTACATGATGTAAACAATATGCATGATAACATGATTTCAGTGTGATAAAATTGATCAAACCTTTTCTGTGTGAAGTTATATCCAATTTTACAACTTCGTTCCCATGATGATGTAATGCCTAAAATCCTTAACAACTTTAAAAATGTACCTTTTATTTTTTTTTAGCTTAAATAATACAGACAAATTAATGTAAGTGCATTTATAAAATTATAAGTTTTATATTTCTTGCTTTAAATCCTCCAAAAATTGGCCCCATTCACTTCCACTGTCAGCGTAACTACCATTTTAGCTTTTTTTTAACCTCATGTGACCCTGAGTACACATGCTTGGACGTTGTATTTTGGCTTCGCTATACGCAACGCATAATTTTTATGAATTTAAACCGACTGATCTCAGTTCAGGAGAATCTGTGCTGTCAGTAAAGGGTTACATGTAACAAAACAACATGGTGCTGACCACAGCGGAGTTTGTCTTTGGGAGAAACGCCAACAAAAGTACATCTGGTAAGAAACCTCATTAGGTTCTTACATAGAAACCTGTTTGAGTCAAAAGAGAAGAGTCTCTAGTTTCATCTGATATGCCATTTTATTTTAAATTTGAACGATTTATAGAAAAACGCCAAGCTGCTAAACACAATGTACACGAGTGTGTACTTTAGCAAAAATGTTTCTTGGAAATCCTATTTACTGCATTATCACACTGACAATCAATGTGTTTATCATAAAGCTGAAAAATGTTTCATTCAGAGGCTTTATACAGACTTTGTTTACATCTGACTTTGCTATTTGACGAAGAAGCAACGTGGAAATAAACTATAGAAAGTATAACACATGGACAGTGTTGCCATGCATTTAAGATTTAACTATTTTTGTTGATACTCTTCAGTATTTTTGTAATCAATATTTATCTCTGCTAAGATTTTAGTGAGGCATTCTCATAATTTACTATTGTTCCAAACCCCTATGACTTTCTTTCTTCCGTGGAAGAAAAAAGTCAAATGTTAATGGCTGACTGCCTCCATCATGCCTAACATCTCCTTTTGTGATCAATGGAAGAAATGTAACATAAAGGGTTCAGTAAATGATGACTGAGTTTTCATTATTTGGTGAACTATGCTTTCAAATATCAATTCTAGATGTAAAAGAGGATGTTTCCATCTAGAATGACTCAGGATTGAAATGCTTTCGTTTCCAGGTTACTGTAAACACTGTTGGTGGAACAGTAGAGTATATAAAAACAGTGCCACATAGAGAATTGAGTATTGTGTTTGAACAGGCCGCAGCATTGGATTAATGATTTATTTAGGACTTATTCCTCGCAACAGAACGGAGGGCTAGTACACAACACAGCTCCGTCCAGACCCCCCTCCTTCCTGATATGTGTGGAAGAATGTTCCGGCTTTTTGTCTTCATTTTGTAAATGTCTACAAGACGTAACATGACTTGATTAGCACAATCAGTAATGGTTTAATAGTTACATTTAGAGATCATATAGGCCGTGGCGATATATGTATCGCTAGTGATGCTTCAGTATGTGTGTAACTATGACAAAGGACAACCATTTAGGACGGGGGAAATTGTCATATGTGTTTTATTTAGCAATTAAATAGCCTATAGCGCATTGTCAATACAGATATTTGTGGATGATGGCTTTTTATAGAATTAAGATCATATTTCGTATTTCTTGTCAAAAACAGCAGGTTCCCATGTGCGACATATTACCCCATATAGTGTGACAACTATACCCAGATAGCACACGTATATCACAGAGATGTCTAAGAGCGTTTCATCTGGAAAGCACAATATCTGATAAACAACTTAATTTGCATACATTCCAGTCATGAATGTCTCTAAGACATATGATCAGTGTCCATTTAGCATGTACGTGTGCTATCAGGGATAGGGGCATGTCGTCACAAAAGGTCAAGAGCTATCTTTTCTTAAGTGATTTTCTTCATGTTGCATGACCAGTTGCACAAGTCATACTGCAAAATAGCCTCGTGCGGCGTTAAATACGTATAGATTTAGTTCATTTTCACCTCTCACACTTCATTGAACTTCTCCCGGGAGGAGTGGAGATTGATCCGTAAGTCCTGCGTAACGACCAAAACGAATTGTTTTTTCTGCGGCAACATGCAGGAAGATCAACAAGCTCAAGAGACTGAAATACACATAATACTCTTAGGTGAGGTTGCATAGAAACCACCATTTTTATATTGAAAACAGGGCTAGACTGGCAATCTGGCATTTTCCCGGTGGGCCGACGCAATTTGGGGCCTATCAGGGGTGGACTGGCCAGTTGGAGAACCGAGCGGGCTGGTGGGTCGGCCGCAAAACATGCCGAATGGGCCGCGATAAGCAAAAATGAGCCACCGCGTTATGCAGAAAAGGACAGCAAAATAAATAAATGCATAATTATTAACAGTAGTTTACAAGCACAGTTATATCTACTTCAGAAGTACAAAAAAGAAAGAACATATTTTATTTTTTTTAAACCAAACACACATCACAAATTAATACAATTCTGTGCAAATCAATAAGAAATAATGAATTTACAACAGATGATATTTTCACTTATTGTAAATAGTGGCATATGCAATTTACACTCTGGTGTGTAATTAAACCGTATATAATCTAACAACATACTGAGTGTATGTAGTATAAGTATTGTGACTGAACTTACCTACATCACTGGCAGTGGGAAGAAACGCACCTGATGTGTCACGTAATTGCCATTAGGGACCAATAGGCTGCACATACAAACCATTAAATTCAAATGGAATATGGCCCAAAACAAATGACAAATACATTTGTTAATTGTTTTAATGGTATCAGCTAATGGTTAATAATTGTAATAGTATTTGTAGTTTAAATCATTGGAATTTATTTTTAGCAGGGAATTTCTTCAATAAGATCAGCTTAAACCGTGTAACCTACACACTGCAGTCACAGTTTTTCAGATCATTAAATCCTGGACCCAACTAAAGAAGCCAAAAATGGGTATAAGTAGCCTACATTATTTTTTAAATCACTATGAATACGTTTTATCGCGTTACATGGAGGTAAATACACACTCGCCAACATACATTCACTGAGCACTTTATTGGGAACACCATGTCCTAATAAAGTGCCCGATGTGGTCTTCTGCTGTTATAGCCAATCTACCTCAAGGTTCGATGTGCTGTCCATTCTGAGATGCTATTCTGCTCACTACAATTGTACAGAGTGGTTATCCGAGTTACCGTAGCCCTTATGTCAGCTCGAAACAGTCTGGGCTGCGTTTCCCAAAAGCGTCCCAAGCTTAAGTTTGCTCCAATGGTTTCTATGATCTACTTAGGCTTACGGTGCTTTTGGGAAATGCTGCCCTGCCCATTCTCTGTTGACCTCTCTCATTAACAAGGCATTTCCGTCCACAGAACTGCCGCTCACTGGATGTTTTTAGCTCCATTTGGAGTAAATACTAGAGACTGTTGCATGTGAAAATCCCAGGAGATCAGCAGTTACAGACTGCCCATCTAGCACCAACACCCCACACTTGGGGTAAAAAATTGTGATATTGTGTAGATAGGAAAAAAAGTTATAGTAAAATATTTGTCAACAAATGCAAATACTTTTGAGGCAGCAAGATGCTTCTTTGACTAACAAATTAAGATAATGCTTACTCAAAATAACTACTTCATAATAGGGGGCACCGTGTGTTTTATGAGGGCCTTTAGCCCCTGCAATAGGGTTTTTTTTTACCCCCAAATACCATTATTTCACTTCTTGGGCAGTTATTAAAAACCTTTGTTTTTATTGACTTTTAACAAAACTGAAAATGATAAATAAGTATTTTATCTCCAAATAAATGTGTTCATTTCAGGGATTTTCATGAGCTACATAAATTTGCAACATTCTAAAAAATTTTTTAAATTAAATCAATTACCTCAAAATCAAACTTTAGACACACAGGTGTTTAGTGGTAGTTTTTGTTGCTATTTAGTGTTTGGGAGAAAATAAAATCAAAGGAGCCTTTTACCCCATTGTACCCTACGTGTACATGTGTTACCCCAAAAGACAACTTTTTGCCATGAAAATGTTCAAGGTTAAGAAGCAAAGGCTCCATTCCTGTCAGGGCCATTGCAAGTAATTCTGGGTCCTTTCCCTATTAAAATAATACAACTTTGAATTTGTCGTGGGCCCCCCTGGAACTTTGGGCCCATAGAATCATTACCACCTTTCACCCCACTTGCAATGGCCCTGATTTCCGTTATTGAATTTTAGGCATTGTTCACATCAGGTGAGCTAGTAGATATTAAGTGTGTTTTAGGAATTATCTCTGGCACTGCAAAAATGTTTTACGAAGGACATAGCCTGAAAGGTTCAAGTCCTAAAGAATTGACTGAATAGTAAATAAATGAGATGCATTCTTTGAAAGAGTCAAACAATCCTGCAGCCTTGAGCTAACTCGACCATTTAAGACCGCAATTTACCCATGGCACAACACTCCTCTTCGAAGTGGGAGTGTTTTAAATTTTATGAAAGGCTATCTGTATCCTTGGCATCAAAGTAGAGGTAAGAATGTAAACTCCAACTCTCACTTCTCTATTCTTGTGGGCCTACTAAACCTTGAAGACTCCCATTAGTAGGCTATTGAGTTGAAACCCAATATTTCGTACTTCAAGTCATTTTATTACTCTTTCAATGTTACTTTAACACCAGTAAATAAATGAAAGAAATAGGTCATCAACACTGAAACCTCTTTTCAGTTTTGTCGGGCAGCACCCTCGCGTGGGTGGGACCAATCAGTCCATCAATAAACTGGATATTTGTTCCCATTGGTTCGTTCGTTCAGATGACTGCGTGGGCTACGTGAATAAAAGAATGGAGAGTGCGCGGAATCGAAATAAGAGCAAACCGTGGATGGATAAAGAGTGATTCTATCAAAGAAATAAGTTTCAACCACTTTCCCCAAGTGATTGCCTTGGCGCTTGGAGAACAAGCAAGCTCTGTTCAAACAAGGTAATGGACTACATTTCGTGGTAAATTTCATACAAAAGCTTTTGGATGTTAGATTCCCAATTATAAATAAATAAGAATTGAAACAATGACTAAATCTGGATAAATAAGGCTATTTAAACCCTTAAACGTCATAAATGGATTGTTGGAGAACTTCAAACACACCAGGCAGTTCTGGCAATTCAAATGCACTGCTTGTTTGTATTCTTCTCTTGTACCAGGAATCACTGTAGATGATGGAGTGGTATGTTTTGGTGTTGACGCTGAGCTTGCCAACCTTGAGTCGGGCAGATTGCTCAGCGCGGTGTCTGAGATGCGCGCAACAGATCTCCGATCTGAACCCTGCAGTCAGCCACTTGGTAAGATTAATCGAAATTCTCGTCTTTTAAGCGTTTATATCATACTTTTTGTGAGCTTCACATTTTAGCCATGTTTTTCATTTTATTCTTCTCTTAATCGTATGTGATAAATAAGCAAGTGTTGTACAAATGAAAAAAAAAAAAAAAAAACATCTGCAAAAAAATAGAAATAATTCTCCTTCTGGAAAACGTTTTAAAACTTTAAAAATATCGTCGTGTTCGGTGCCATTTGTGAAGAAACTGCGCACATCTCTTTTCGCGCCGTTTCAGCACCACGGAGAGCGGGAAAATAGCGCGCTCATTTATAGATTGTTTAACATTTTCTATAGGCTAGTGAAAAATGTCAGAAATTCCCTTTAATACTAAAACAAAAGATCGACTGTGAATTAAGGTTCTTTGCAGCGCTTCAGATACCAAGAAAAACGTTTGCCCCCCCCAAAAAACCCTAAAAACTAAAGGGTGCGTTCTTGATTGAGGATTAGACAACATAGGCTACTGTAAACCCCAATGCTCAAAGTAATTAACTGTATTGAGTAGGGGGAAATTAAATCATTCAAATTTATTCAAATAAACGAATCTTGATGAGCATTTAGAACTTTTTCTTTTGAGTTCATGAAACTGACACCTTTTAAATAGGCTAACCTGAACTGTTTTATTGTTATGAGTTAAACTTAATTTTAGTTTGGTAAACTCAAATTGGGCAGGGGGTTTCTTGATTCTTGTTCGTGGGACTCGACAGGGAAAGTAAATGTTAAAATGATGTGTTATTTTATGTGTTTTTGCAATATGAATGCAAAGTGGTGAACTTGCGATTTGCCATTTAGAAGAGTTTCAGTTATGTTTGAGTTTTGGGTTTCCATTATGTTGAAGAGTGGAGCTTGAGCTATATGTTGAGGACCGATACAACTATGTATCTTACAGCTTTGTCCATTATTAAGCAAGTCACTAGACTTAACATGGGTGAATAAAGTGATGGAAATAACTGATTTAGTTTATTAAATAAATCTGGTGTTTTACTCAAAATTGAAAGTTTAGTGCCATCAAAATGTAGGAGTTAGCTTACTCAAATGTTCAAGTTAAGAGCAATTAGCATGCATAAGTAGTACAAAATCAAAACCTGACAGTTCCACTTAAATTTGGAGTTTATTAACTTCAAACATTTTGATGAAACTGATTACCAAAATCAGCTCTACTAACTTAGTCGGGTTTACAGTGAGGACTATAGATGACAATAAAAAGTTAGTTTTTCTAATGTAGCTACAGAATATATATATATATAATATATATATATATACACACACTACTATATACTATATATATATATATATAATATACTACTTTTGAATATATATATATATATATATATATATATATATATATATCTCCTAAAGAATTCAGGCTAAGAATCAGGTTGTTGTTGTTGTTGTTGTAATTAAAACCTTTATTTTTAAGAGTGGATTCAAGTTTAACCTACTTCCTTCTTTTTCAGACTTGTACCTTAGAATGTGAAGGAGCCGTCCCATCTACTAGTACACTAAAAAGATGTGAGAAGGCTCTACAGGACCTTTCAAATGAATTAGCGGACCTCAACGTCGATGTTGACGGAGAACGAAGCGCGTTAAAGACGGAGGAGCTCCAAGAGCCGGCGGCATCAAACCTGGTCAAACGATACGGGGGATTCATAAAGAGGATCGATAAAAATAAAAATAAATTATTCGCCTCGCCCTGGAAGGAGAACGCCGTACTAAAAGGATTCTTCGCGAAGAAATACGGAGAACCGCTCTCGAAACTGGGCGAGCGAGACGTCCCGTCGATGACGGAAGAGGATGAGGGGGACGATATTACGGATGAAAATGAAGCGGGAGTTTACGATGACGACCTTCCTTTAAACGAAGTCAAACGTTACGGAGGTTTCCTCCGTAAATTCGGCCCAAAGAAACGCGACTTCGTGGGTGAAAACAGCGGGCAATTGTTGCAGAAAAGATACGGTGGTTTCATGCGAAGAATTCGCCCGAAGTTGAGGTGGGACAACCAGAAGCAATATGGCGGCTTTTTACGTCGTCAATTTAAAATGTCAGTGCGCTCTGACGAAGAACCCTCATCATACGAGGACTACAGTTTATAGATTACTGTATCATTGATCATTCAATTACAACTCATTTCGCAGTATTTTTATCCTCACTAATGTCATTAATTCATTCGTGCTGTTCCAAACTGGCTACTAACCTCTGGAAGCCATCAGTCACAAATGTCAATCATGCGTCCAGGACGTTTTAACTGACCAACCACTTGCTGTTTCCCGTTAACGATACCACAGTGTAAACAAACAAAACACATTGCAGACAATGCTTGTTTAAAATGACAAATAAAGGGCAAGAACTTTACCAGCTAAAATTGCACTGGAAATATGTTTTGTGTGACTTTTCTTCTCCAAGTAGCTATTAAAATGGGACTTGTTGTGCATTTCAAAAACCATTCAAAGGGAATCCGTACATCTCCGATATGTCTGTTTTAGAGCTTTTCATCTGGAAAGCATCACAATCTAATTAACATCTGCTAAACATTTGAAATAGATCAGATTTACAAACATGCTAAATCATTAATGTCTCAAAGGCATCTGCTGAACGTCTTATTGACATCCGAGAGGAAACGTCTAATAGACGTATTGCAGATGAGCAAACAACCTAAAAATTGCATCTTCCAGATGTAAACACACACATGAAATACCCTGATAGCACACATACATCACCGAGACGTCTATTTGATGTGTGTGTTTACATCAGGAAGACGTGTTATTTTAGGTTTTTTGTTCATCTGCAATCCGTCTATAAGACATTTCCTCTCGGATGTCAATCAGACACTCAGCAGACGTCTTTAAGGAATGTATGATCTTTTTAAGATGTTTAGCAGATGTTAATTAGATTGTGATGCTTTCCAGATGAAAATATCTAAAACAGACATCTCAAATATGTATGTGTTCTTACTGGATAGATGTCTGTTTTAGATCTTTTAACCTGGAAAGCATCACAATCTAATTAACATCTGCTAAACATCTTAAAAACATAAGATTTACAAACATTACTAATCATAAACATCTCAAAGACATCTGCTGAATGTCTTATTGACATCCGAAAGGAAACGTCTTATAGACATATTGCAGATGAACAATCAACCTAAAAAATACGTCTTCCAGATGTACACACATCAAATAGACGTCTGGGTGATGTTTGTGTGCCATCAGGGTATTTTCAAGATTTCAACGAAGGAAAAATCGGATGCTAAAAAATATTCCTCAACTTTAAAACGATTCTACAAACGAACAATTACCCCAGATAGCATGTACATCTCCGAGATGTCTATTTTAGATATTTCCATCTGGAAAGCATCACAATCTAATTAGCATCTGCTAAACATCTTACAAACGTCTCAAAGACATCTGCTGAATGTCTTATTGACATCCGAGACGTCTTAGTGACGTATTGCAGATGAGCAAATAATGTAAACAAATAAATACGCCTTCCAGATGTAAACACACATCAAATTGCCATCGAAATGATGTAGGTCTACGTGATGCAATATGATCACACATGAAGTCGGCATGATGTTTCCGATAGTTTCGTTACCCTAGGAACGGCGACTGTATGCCAACGCGCTGACATGCAGCCTTCTTATCAGACATGTTTGCAGTGGTTTCAATGTATTTACATTTCCACATGGCACGATTGACAGCACGTTGCATCAGCTGCATTGGAGACAATGGTTCAAAGCCAGGCAGTAATCACGTTTGAATAATCCCTGATGAGCATGATTCAGAGGTTTCACTTTTCCCTCTAACATTACTTTTTTACTCCACTAATGGTTAAGGTCAGGTTTGGGGATAGAATCTATAAATATATCTTTTTATTGTATAATATTCTGCAAAGCTGAAAACTACTTGCTTCACTTCTAGCTTTTGGCGACCTCTCCTGGACATAAATGGAGCTCACACATGCCCATATGCCCTATAACACTAACCGCTTTGGCCACTGGGGGCAGTGTTTCTAAATTTCAGGAAACGTATACCGATTTTGACGAAAGAAAAGACGCAGATTTCAGATGTAAAAACCGACGTCAAAAAGACATCTGGGTGATGTACCCGTGCTATCAGGGTATGTTGGTGAACACAGATAAAACCCCCGATTTTTTTCATGTGCAAAAAATAATCCAACTCCCTGAAAGATATCACTGAACTAACTGCCCTGATATATCACACTGATCACTATGACAGTTATAGTCTCTGTAAAAAGTGTCCGTGGACATATTCGTTCTGCAGCCAATCAGACAGCGTCTGAGGTGCTTTCTGCCTGTCAATCATTTTGCGCGTTCTCAGTGTTGTCGTTGCAGCGAATTATTGAGGCTTGCTGCCATATTCTGAGTCATAATTTGTCAGTTGACGGCACCATTTTGCTACTCTTGTGTTTGACAAGCGTGGGAACATGCTGTGTGTCAGTTTCAACAGTGTCAGTGTGGTGTTTTGGAAAGAGGGGGCATGGCTAAATCAAGGTCTCAGTCCCGTGGAACAGTAAAAATAGCTTACAGAAACTGTGGTAATTGGTTAACAGCCTGCAAAACAGAGAACATAGATTTATTTTGATACTGGTCAAATTAATTATCTTCCCCTTGAATAGATATCATTGTACAGCAGGGTAGTAGCAGTCAATTTAAAATTGTGTTGGGGGTATGGTACACACATGGGACAAACAGCTGTTAGTAGGTGGCTCGCACAAACACAACACTTACAGTGCAGTAGTAATATTTAATGGTATATATTAATACATTATATATGTGTATTTGTAATATTTTAAAGATTCAAGTATTACAAATGAATTGCAAAATTAGCTGCAAAAAACAAAAGGGCATCTTGTGGAGCACTTGCTTCTGTTTCACACATGACAATAAAAGACTGAGCACAAGCTGGTCCTGAATAAATTATTACAATAATGTTACAATGACAATAATGACAATTGTGCATGTGCACATTTTATTTTTTTACTCTGTGCATTGTGGGATTTAAATGTATCCAAGTGGCTCGAGTGTTTTGACAACATTCTCCAAAATTTGTCATATCCATTTAATGATTCAGTGACCATTTCTGGTGATGCCAGAAGTATGACAAATGAGTGTCTTGTGTGAAATAAGTTAGTCACTGAATCAACGATCAAAAGAAAATTGAATCCTTTAATATTTGTATGTCTACAGACCTACAGAGAGAATTTAATAGAGGTTTAAGCATTATAGGAACAAAACAAATCTGTCATTTCCCAACAGTTTGTGAACTGCTGTGCATGACTTTTATAATAGTGACATTAATAATAGTCTTATAATAATTATGAGTTTCAATAACGTCCATATCTACATATTCACTTCAGTAAAATGCACAGATGATCTTTCTTTTTCCTACAGTTTATCGACTGCACACCAACATGGATGTAAAAATCAGGAGCTGATATTAAAAGTAGCTTTACATATTTAACACAGATCTATTAATCTGCTTAAATGGGCAAAAACACCTGATCAAACTATTACTTCAAAAACTTCATGTAAAAAGCATAACTTAATGAAGCCTCATGTGCTGATATAATCTCCACTTACAAAGTGTTTAAAAGAACGATTGTCCTTTGTTTTTTTTTCTGCAGTGCATTTCACGTAATGCTGCCAATCATGAACAATATGCAGATCAATAGATTATTCATTTAGATCAACATCAATGGAGATAAATGAGCATTGTTGAAAGCAATGTGTTGATCAGACTCTCTGATTGACGGCATGTTACGTAAGGGTTGTTTCGGCTCATGAAACGCACCTGTGATTGGATGGATGGTCGCTCAATCAACCCAAAGTAACAAAACGCAAAGAATACTGCATACAAATCCACCATTTGGACTCGGTATGGGTTTAGCTTGGAAAAGAGCGGGGGACCAAATCACCTTTTTAAAGAGTGCGGGTCCCCCGTGGTTGCTACGCCCTTGAAGCGAAGTACCTTCAAAACAGCTAATATGTAAGACATGTAAAGATTGAAAAACAAAAAAACAAGTCAATTTGTATAGTGTGATATAAATATTTGAAAATATAAAATTTTAGGACAAAATTAAAAGGAATATTCTGGGTTCATTACAAGTTAAGCTCAATTAACTGCATTTGTGGCATAATCTTGAATACTTACATGTTGAACACACTTACAATGGAAGTGAATGGGGTCAATCCGTAAACGTTAAAATACTCACTGTCTCAATGTCAAACGACAAAATTCATTTTGTGTATACAAATTATGTGTATACAAATTATGTGACACACTGACATTTGGTAAAACCAAACTTTTCAAGAGTATTTTACTCTTTCTCCTTCTGGTCATCACTCCGCTCTGCAGTCTGTTCTGCCTGTGGCCCAACAGTCTCCACAGAAGCAGTGCTAACCGTACTAACAGGCACCATAACTACAGTGTTGCCTGCAGCTCCTCCTGCTGGTGCTGCCAGGTTCTGTACTGTGGCTCCAGCTCCAACATTTGGCAGAGTGACCAGTTGAAATGGACTGACCACTTTGACGATAGTGGGTCCCGTGGTGCCTTCCGATACAGCGGCAGTGCTCAGCACCTTTAGATTCGACCCATCGCACTGGAGTTCAGCCCCTCCCGGTGACGTCAACACTGTGTATCCACCAATCTGAGGAGACTGCGCCTGGGCGGACATCACTTTGTCCAATGGGATGCCGGAGAGCTGAGTGATGGGAAGGGTGAAGTGGGTGGGTTGTGCTGGCGTGGCAGCCCCGGTTGCGGGGCCTGAGACGGCACGGGTCATGCGAGGACGCTTGGAAGTCGGAGGTGAGGTCACAGGGGTCAAGGTCATCAAGAAGTTGTTGAGGTGTTGCGATTTGCTCTTGAGTTCTTTGGCGTGCTTGCGATGTTCGTCACACTGTTGCTCTAGTGCTACAAACGCAAAGGTTGAGAGGTCACTTGCAATAAACCTTCCTTTAAATTCCCCCCTTCGATTAACTGGTCTTATTACACAGCTTTCTGGAATACTTGATTGACTTGGCGCTCTCTACTCACATGATACAATTATTTCAACCTAAATCAATATCATTTATATATTTGCTAAGTAGCCACGCAATAAACAGGACAATTTACAGTCCCAAGGTCATCATTACAAAAATAAGATAAGCTGCTTTAGGGTGATAAAAGACCCCGTCCGGGTTTATTTTGCTATAACGACTGGCTAACTGTATGTTATCCCTTACATATAGACAACTATATGGTGCTCTGTTGTGATTTACTATGACATAATTTAATAAAGACGATTGTAATCCATCTGTGGCTACTACACTGATAATTATTCATTTTTGCTAACTTAAGAAGATATAGACCCCACAAACATACACAAATGCAACACACACAGAAGGTGCTGACCAACTAAGCTGCGGGTGTACTGCTCTCTGCAGCGGTCCATCTGGCTTTTGTGACTGGCAAGAACTTTCTTCACCAGGTCCAACATCCCAAAGTTCTGAACAATATTGTTGAGCAGAGCTGCATCTGTTCACAGATCAATAAAGAATATCAGAAATGCAGGATTGTGATAATGTACAGCACACACACACACACACACACACACACACACATATATATATATTTTCAAGTTGTAGAGAAACACTGGACAAGTTTGACTTCACTTTGGCAGCAAAACGCTTTTGTGCTGCTATGAAATATCAGAAGAAAGTGTCATAATAAAAAGAGCCAAGTATATTAGCCATGGTGAGAATTATATGATATAACCTAATTATTTGTTATTTTAACATCTCTTTGTAAATTAATAGCTCTAGTTTTTTTTTATTTGCACCCTGTTGAAAGCATTTTTTATTAGACTAATTCCATGAAGGGTGTTTTCTTTTTTAATGGAAAAGCAGCTATCGTTCATCTGACTCGATTGTGTGTCATTATTATATTGCATTATTGTGCATAGTCCAGCACAAAAATAGCACAAAATAAACATCAAAATGAGATGACTGGAATTTATACAATTTGTCTGGCAAACTTTATCATTCCTGGACAAGTTGGCCAATATAGAATGTCAGACTCAAATTATTAAAAAATAAACCCCTTCAGTGTGACAATTCACCTGGTCTGGGTGAATGTACAATCAGTTGGTTATTACTGCAGAATAAACCCAGACCAGGTGAATTGTATTATATTATAAATAAAGGTAAATAGGGGTGGAATAAAAGTTGTTTTGTAACTTTAACCTTTAACCTGCAGTGGCGGTTCATGAATACGTTCCTCCAGGCCCTTGAGGATCTCCTGGATTTCTGTTTGCAGGTCTTCCATGACTTCATCCAACAACCCAGCATTCTTCAAACCTCTCCAGAACATCATGGTGTCCTCTGACATGAAACAGAATGGCAAGTGAGAACATTAAATTGACCAACTACACAATTCAAAACATTCTAAATTCTGAAACATCAAAACATTATAAATTCCAAAAGAAAAAAGGTTAGAACATTGAACTTATCAACTACACAGATTCAAAACATACCAAATTCTAAAAATTCTAAATATTCTAAATTCCAAAACATATTAAATTCCCAAACATCAAAATTTTCTAAATCCTAAAACATAAATATTTTCCAAATTCTAAAACATCAACTCATTCTAAATTCACAATAAAAAAAACATTATAAATTCCAAAACATCAATACGTTCTAAATTCCAAAACGTTCTAAATACCAAAACATCAAAATGTTATGAATTCACAAACATGATAAATTCTACAAACACTTTATAGAGCGTTAAACTGACCAATTATACAATTTCAAAATATTCTAAATTCTAAAACATCAAAAAGTTCTAAATTCTTAAACATTCTAAATTCCAAAACATCAATACGTTCTAAATTCCAAAACATCAATACGTTTTAAATTCCAAAACATCAAAATTTTCTAAATTTCAAAACGTTCTAAATTTACAAACATGATAAATTCTACAAAAACTTTATAGAGCGTTAATCTGACCAATTATACAATTTCAAAATATTCTAATTTCCAAAACATCAAAATATTCTAAATTCCAAATCATCAAAGCTTACTAAATTCCAAAACATAAACATTTTCTAAATTCTAAAACATCAACAAGTTCTAAATTCACAATCAAAAAACATTATAAATTCCAAAACATCAATACGTTCTAAATTCCAAAACATCAAAACTTTCTAAATCCAAAAACATCAAAACGTTCTAAATTCCAAAACATGAACATTTTCTAAATTCACAAACATAGAAACATAATAAATTCTAAAAAAAAAAAAACTTTAGAGACCATTTAAATAACCAACTACACAGATTTAAAATATTCTATCATCAAAATGTTCTAAATTTCATGGAGAATTTTCTGGTCGGGCACTTTCTCACCTCCTATAGCCGTGACCCATTCTGTGCAGTCCTCATTAGTGTCTGAGGATCCATTCACTAGAACAACAATATAAATTTAGTTTTTTACAATTTATCGACCAATTAAACAATTAATGGCAACACTGTAGAAAAACATTCAGAAGTCCTCTTTCACGCAGCTGCCATGGAACAGACCATTTCAGAAACTGTGTAAATGTTTTCTGTAAACTGTTTCAACAAACACAAATTATTCAAATTTTTGGGGTGTGTTCCTACCGTCCACTGAAGCGGGGGTTGCGGGGGCAGTCTCTGTGGACTGCTGGCTGCTGAGAGATGCTCGCGACCCAACCAGGTCAATCTTGGCACTGCGGCAGGTGTTAGAACAGAGTCTGGAGTGCTGGTAAAAGTCCAGCTCACCTGAATCCATGATCTTCCTACAAAGGGAACCAGGATAAATAGCCTTTAGGTGGGGCAACAACTGAATAACTGTATTTTTATCTAGATTATAGAACATTATATGGAACAATTCAGGAATTCCCAACACAACAGTTAAAGAGATAGTTCACCCAAAAATGAAAATTCTCTCAGCATTTACTCACCCTCATGCCATCCCAGATGTGTATGACTTTCTTTCTTCTGCCGAACACAAACAAACATTTTTAAAAGAATACCCCAGCTCTGTAGGTCCTCACAATGCAAGTGAATACTTGCCAGAACTTATGAGAACAGATCTATTTTTAAGTCCTTTTTACTATAAATTCTCTTCTCTGCCCAGTAGGTGGCAATATGCACGAAGAACGCAAATCGCCAAAAACAAAAGAAGAATGTGAAAGTGGAGATTGTAAAGTAGACAGTAAAAAATTGCATTGTATGGACGTACAGAGCTGAGACATTCTTCTAAAAATCTTTGGAAATTCACATCTGGATGGCATGAGGGTGAGTAAATGATGAGAGAATTTTCACTTTTGCATGAACCATGCCTTTAAGTTGCCCAGACCTTAACATGGTCCCATTGAGGCGGATGGCTCTCTTCCAGTCCTTCAGTGTGGATTTGCCTGCCAGATACACAAACTCCTTTGGACTGATCAGATGCTCATTCAACTGAAACACAGTATTGACGAATATCATATCATAAAGGGTGCACAATTACACTAAGAACATGAAGTAACATCAATTCTCTTCTTAAGTTACTTATGTGGTAAGTATATGTGTTTCTTAAAGGTCACAACAAGACAAGTTTTTATGGGAGATTCTTTAACTTCAATGCGCAATTTCATCAAATCTAGCTGTGTTAAAAAACATGACATAGTAACAGCTATGATTTAAAACCATTGTTCACCAGCTATTGTGTACAGTAGTTTAGTTTAGTTTACATGTCAGGTACATTTAAACATACATGTTTGTGTGTATGCACAGTATATTCACCTGCACACATTTGATGTTGATGCCAGGACATACAAATTTCTTCCATACGAGGTTGGCTTTGCTGTCTCCACATGTTATTGGGTAAAGAATTTCAGCCTCCACATCAAAACGTTCTATATTCCAAAACATTAAAACATTCTATATTCCAAAACATCAAAACATTCTATATTCCAAAACATCAAAACGTTCTATATTCCAAAACATCAAAACGTTCTATATTCCAAAACATCAAAACGTTCTATATTCCAAAACATCAAAACGTTCTATATTCCAAAACATCAAAACATTCTATATTCCAAAACATCAAAACATTCTATATTCCAAAACATCAAAACGTTCTATATTCCAAAACATCAAAACGTTCTATATTCCAAAACATCAAAACATTCTATATTCCAAAACATCAAAACATTCTATATTCCAAAACATCAAAACGTTCTATATTCCAAAACATCAAAACGTTCTATATTCCAAAACATCAAAACGTTCTATATTCCAAAACAACAAAACGTTCTATATTCCAAAACAACAAAACGTTCTATATTCCAAAACATCAAAACATTCTATATTCCAAAACATCCTAAAATCCAAAACATCAAAACATTCTAAACTGCCGCTCACACTTTAAGTTGCATTGAGAAATATTTTTGAAAACACAAAGACTATTGTGCAACATGTAGCCCTAATTTTATCTGAAAAAAATCCGATTTACATCAATAATCATTGGGAAAATGTTAAGTTTGTAGATGAAAAAACAATCGTTATATAAATTGTTATCGTGATATATTTGTACTCATATGGTAATATAAGATTTTGGTCATATCACCCACCCATAGCTGCAAAGTTGTTTAAATTGTCATTTACCAGGACTACAGGGTTTACGGCATCATGTCGTAATGACAACAAAGTTGTAAAATTACATATAACTTTACAATGATAAGGTTATTAATCCTTTAAGCTCTGAAGGTATTTTTAAAGATGTCCTGTTTCAAAATTAAAGGCTTATAACTCGACAAAAATAACAAAGATGGTCAAGTGTTTGGTATCACTGTAATTTAAAAAAAAAATTAATTTAATGATAAAAGATTATGATACATTCTGAGACTCTCAGCCTAAGAAACTGCTGAAAAAAATCACAAAATGTCAAACTTTTTTTCTGATTGACATTATATGTCTCTGGGTGTAAATAAGGTGGCTCCGAAATAATTTAGTTTTGTTCCTAATCATGTCAACTCTATCTGAAAATACCTTTGTGTTGATATGACAAAGCAATCAAAAGTTATAACATTACAAACATAATTTATCATAGTGTCCAAAAACATCTCCATGTGTCCAAAATAACTAATTACACATGCAAACACAACAATGACTAAAGGTTTGCATAGCATTTTAGTATTGAAATTTTACAGAATGAGTTTCATTCAGTGTCATTTGAGTCATCATTGAGTCTGTGTCGTGTATTTGGCGCCATCTCCTGGTGGTCACATGTAGCATTGTGCTTCATGTGGATTATCTAAGGATCTATGCATCCAATTATATCGTGTGTGTGGACTCGTTTGAAAGAGAATCACCTCCTCTAATATTGGTATGTGTATTTATGTTCCGTTTATATTTCCATGAAGTTATAAGTGAAAACGCAGCATATAAGCAACACCAACGTAATTGTCAAGACATGTTCTTTTAGCTATTACTCGCTATATTTTTGCCTTTGAGCAAAAAAGGCTGATTGTATTTTACTCTTTGAGAGCATTCCAACTACATATGACACATGACTATTGGATCAGTTTGATGTTTTTACTGATTGCAATACTATGTACAGTGCAAATGTATAAATTATCAAAACGGAGCACTTCTGATTTGTCTGCAAATTTCAAAGCACTTGTTCAGTTTTGGTCATAATACCGGCATGCATTGGAAAGTCGAGCTTCTAAGCTTTCAAACAATACCTATTTTGTGTGGGTCAAGGCTGTAGTTATTAATATTTTGATGATTATTTTTTTTTCTTTTCTCGTGGCCCATCCGAGCTTAAAGGTTTAAGCCATTTTATTGCACTTAAATCATGTTTATGTCTTGTGGCTATACTTTTCATACAGTGAGTATTTTAACGTTTACAGATTGGCCCCATTCACTTCCACTGTAGGTGTCTCACTGTAACCCAGATTTGTGCTTTTTTTTAAGGCGGGACGAGTCGATAATATCTTTTTGTGGTAATCAACATTATGCCTTAAATGCTGTCGATTGAGCTTAACTTGTATTGAACCTGATATATTCCTTTAACTGTGGTAAAATCAATGTCCACGACAGCCTCTAATGGCTTATTACTTTAATATGTGAAGCAAAAGTCTACCCAAGACAGTCTCTTTGGGCAGGGAGATGCTGGTGCTCGACTCCGTGGACTGCTCCATGTTTTTCCTGCACAGGAAAAGACAGACGGATGCTGTCAGTCTGAGAGAGGTGGATAATGGGAGATGATGGGACACGTTCAGTTTACATGTTCTCACCCAGCCTGTTCGAGATCTGTCGCCACCAGAATGTCCTTCTCCTCTTCTGAGAGAGTCTGACCTGCGTTGTCAGGGGTCGTGACCACCACAACTTCCTCCATGTGGACGTTCACCTCAGAGGATGATGCCATGAGGTCAGCAGCTTCTGACAGCTGTCAATCACTCAGAGCAGGACTGAGGAGGAACAAAAGAGTATATTGTTTTATACATCTGGAAATAAATTAAACATTTTAGGAATTCACCAAATGCACCACTGTACTTTGATAAACCATGGTACTGGAAGCTCAACAGATCATTCATATATCAGGGTATTTACATGCCACTTCTCTGTATTTCAAAGAATACATACATGTTCAAAATTAAATTATGGTAATACCATGGTGCTTTTTCTAAACCAATAAATAGACTATAATAGCAATATCAATAATCACAACGAGCCCTCAAGGTCTCTAAGGTCCTCTGAAAATGTATTACCTGCAAGAGTTTGAATTTGTGTTTAGGAAGCGCTGAGCTGACCGACTCAACTACGCATGCTCTATGACGACGTCATGTGCGTGACGCAAGGGGGACGCAGCATATGCTGTATTCTGTATTAATGACGTTTTTGTATGTTCTTACTATTTGTTTTGTTAAACTTCAATAAAGGAAAAAAAAAAAGCTAGAATGGAAATTCGCATGACGCTTTGAGTGTTAATGTAGGCGGGGCTTATTTGGACCTGACTGTGATGACGCGTTTCCGCCTTATTTAGCAACGTAAATCCTTGCGACAACGGAAGTTCTAAATGCTTGATCGTCACGTGATTCACGTAGACTTCAGATAGTTCCAGGAAGTGCTTTTGCGGTCATTCCAAACTGTTAGAGTAGAGTGACAGAACTGCGATTTCTGGTAATTAGTAGTCAATAAATGCATTTATTTTATATATTTATGTAACACATCGACATATGTATGTAGCATGAGTATGTTGTTACAGCGATGTTGTTTTTTTAAAGATCAAATCAGCTAATATTTGAGGATTAGTGTTCACTTACCGTTATTTGCCTCAACTTATTTCAGGCTAGGGTTTCTGTTGCCTTTTTATGTTACCTCATGTTCATTGTTTTCACTAATCTCATGGTAACTAATGTCATATTTATGACTTTTCAGATAGTACAGAGACAGGCTGGTGACAGGTGATGTCCAGCTCGCACCGCACAATGGGTCAATGAACTATTAACTATTAGCAGCAGTTACGGAAATGTAAAATTTAGTGAAATGAAGCTTATTGTTTACAATTCTATATATAGTAATATAATTATTTATGTATTATAAATATTATATATCTAATGTATAATTCTTACAATACTTATTCATATACACAATATATTCAGCTTTAAAACAACTTAAGCATACTCCTATATAAACTGCCGTTCAAAAGTAATGAGGCTGAAAATTCAGCTTTTACAATTAATAGGGTGTTCGTTACTAACTTTATCCAGCTCCAATCCTTGCCTAATCTGTTAGTTATCCGATAACATCCCTTATCTCCTAATTTAATGAGTAATACTCAACTATAAGGTTTTAATTTACAAGTTATTTTTATTTAGATGTACTGATAATATACAGAATAAGATAATATTATTCTTTAAACGTCTCACCTTATAAAAGTCGTCGCATAAGCGGTTTGTTCTGATGCATCTCTACAGTGTTTGCTGCTACTTCTGGGAACTATTGAGAGGCTCCACGAGCCGCCATTGCTGTAAAAAAAAACGTTCCATTGGAGTCAATGGAGTTGCTGCAACTCTCTCTCTATATGGCTCTGCGTAAAGCTAGCTTATTTTTTTTTATATTTGCAATTTTTTTTTATTTAGTGTAAATTAAAAATATTATGATTTTTAATATATTAAACTGGAATTCGTTTTAAAAAACGAGTTGGCCTCTTTCTCTCGTCTGTCTGCTACGTCCACCACTATCTATATAATTTATCTTTTTGTAAAGCTGTGAAATCATAATAGCGGATTTTTTTTTTCTTTTGCAATTAGAGCAAAATTGACAAGCAAAAATGTATATTTGCTTTGGTCTCACATTCTCTGCTATACACGTTTACCCTGCTATTTATTTCTCAGCTATGTTTATGCATAAATGTAAGTGTGTGTAGGGTTGCCACTCCTCCCGTATTTAAAGATACAATTATTCGTCATTTGTTCCGTATTTAAGCTGTTCAGAGTCATGGTGAAATCATTTCAGGTCGCAAATTTAACATTGATATAAGTTGTAAAATGTGCCTGTGGTGGGTAAAGGACCGTCCGAAAATTCTACAAATGGTGCTAAAACTGTGGATTTTTTGTTTTGTTTTTGCTATATAAATGTACATAAACAATTTATGAATACAATCACTGAGTCATAAAGACAAGTAAAGGTGAAGGAAGACAAAAATACATACAGGTGCACTCAAAATATTAGAATAAAGAATTTATAATACAGAAATTTCAACCTTCTTAAAAGTATGTTAATTTATGCACTCAATACTTGGTCGGGGCACGATCTTTTTACCAGTTGATTCTGGAGACTCGGTGACCCTTGTGTTACTGGACCTCAGTGCTGCATTGGATACTATAGATCATGGATCCTTATCTGCCATTTTGAGCAGTCAGTGGGCATCCAAGGAACTGGTAAATGGTCTGCAGTTATATAGCACTTATTTAACCTTAGCAATTTCAAAGCACTTTACACTCATTCACCCATTCACACACACACTCACACACCAATGATGGCAGAGCTGCCATGCAAGGTGCTAGCCTGCCATTGGGAGGCACTTGGGGTTCAGTGTCTTGCCCAAGGACACTTCGGCATGTGAGTCATGTGGGCCGAACCGCCAATCCAGTGATTAGTGTCCAACCCGCTCTACCACCTGAGCCACAGCCGCCCCAACTGCTCTTGAATGGTTTAAGTCTGATTTGTCCAATATACGTTTTTCAGTTAACCTTGGACAAGCATCGTTCTCTTCAACCCCTCTTAACTGTGAGGTTCCCCAAGGGCCCATTCTTGGTCCCATTTAGTTTTTTCGCTGTGTATGCTGCCATTAGGGTCTATTTTTAATAAACATGGAATCTCTTTTCATCGTTATGCAGATGACATGGAAATTGATCTGCCACTGAGAAAAAAACATGAAGCGTGCTTTAGACTTACTGGCCTGTTTGAATGATATTAGAGCTTGGATGTCTATGAACTTTGTAAATCTCAATGAAAGTAAATCTGAGATTGATTGTTTTGGGGGATCTGAAATCCTTTAATACTCAAATCTGGGCCCTTTGGTATATAGTTTGATAACACCCTTACATTTGACAAACAGATTAATTCAGTTGTCAAATCTACCTTTTTTCATTTGAGATTATTGGCTTAAGTTAAGCCTTTGGTTTCCTTTAATGATTTTGAAAAAGTGATTCACACCTTTGTTTCCACACGACTGGACCGCTGTAATTCTCTTGGCATAGGAGCCAGTCGTCATCGTCTCCTTTGCAAATTGGTTCAGAATGCTGCTGCTAGGCTCTTGACGGGTACATGCAAGCTAGATCATATTACCCCCCATTTCAGTCTCTCTTCATTGGCTGCCGGTCCACTACAGAATTGATTTTAAGCTCTTACTGTTTGTTTTTAAATCACTGAATGGATTAGCCCAACCCTGCCTCTCCAGCCTCCTGCATATACATTCGACCCTCAAGGTCTCTAAGGTCCTCTGAACAGAGAACTTTAACTGTAGCCAGGTCCGGGATAAAGTTAAGGGGTGACCCGGCTTTTGCAGTAGCTTGCCCTTGTACATAAGAACTGCCCCATTTTTAAATCACAGCTTTATGCTGTGGCATTTGGTCCAAAAGAGTTTTTGTACTGATTAGTGTTATTGATAGTTTTACTGTTGTATTTCCTTTTCTGTTTTGTTTCTTTTTCTTAATTTTTATACCTTGTTTTACATTAAACATACTAAGCAGTGGTGTTGCCGGCCTACCCAAATTAGACACAGGCCCACCCAGAATATTACAGATTATACTTTGACTTCAAATATACATATAAAATATAATAAAAATGCATAAATTCTGATTTCTGAAAGTGTGAAAGTACTGTTTGAATGTGCCGCCTTTCTGTTATTAAGGAAAATAAATAATACATAAAATTGGCCCAACCATTTTTATTGAGGCTCACCCAAAAGTCATTTCCTGGCCACGCCCTTGATACTAATACATTAGAATGGAAATGTGCTGCCAAATAAACAATATATATACTGCAGAGCACCCGCCATCAAAATACAGACTCTATTCAGTGTGCTGGCCCCATATTACTCCAAAAACTGACATGTTAATAACGGTTTCATTTGATTCACTAATAGTTACACCTCCAGGGGGCGCCTGACAAAAGCCGAATCTTCCATTGAGAAGCATTCAAATCTCAAGATGTTGTACGTCTCATTAATGAGCTTTGTTGATTGAAACGTGCAATCTTTTAAATCTATGAAGTACAAAGATTGGTTTGAGACACACAAATAGATATTTTACCTAGACAGATTTCTGCCTGTATTCAAGCCACTTTGGAAACTTAAAGGGATAGTTGAATAGTCTCATCATTTCCTCACCCTCATGCCATCCCAGATGTGAATGTCTTTCTTTCTTTTGCTGAACACCAATAAATCTTTTTAGAAGAATATCTCAGCTAGGTCCTCACAATGCAAGTGAATGGGTACCAACATTTTGAAGCTCCTAAAGCACATAAAAGGCAGCATAAAAGTAACCCAAAAACCTCCAGTGGTTTAATCCATGTCTTCAGAAGTGATGTGATAAGAGAGGGTGAGAAACAGACCAATATTAAAGTCCTTTTTTACAATCAATCTTCACTTACGCTTTCACATTCTTCTTTTGGTTTTGGCGATTTGCGTTCTTTGTGCATATCGCCACCTACTGCGCAGGGAGGAGAATTTATAGTAAAAAAGGACTTAAAAATGGATAGTTTTGCTGTTGAACGGGACGGGGCATCAGAAGTTTATCGAGGCGCTTGAGGTAAACCCCAGACATCCCCCTGACTTTCACCAATGTCCGCTTAGGTCTATTTGGTTAATTTTGTAACGTTCGACGCAGGATGTTCCCAGGACATTTTAGATATTCGCTACAGATCTCATTTTGGTCCGGGCGAAACAGTCTGAAAACCACATTCAAGGGACATTTGCGAACGCCCCTGTTTTGTCCCATTAACATCTCTTCGTCTTTGGTCCCTCAGTTGAAGATTTCATAACATTCAGTGATCTTCAATGCAAGAATGTTTTTAAGTGTAGTGATGCATTTTAAAGATAAGGGCGTAAATTGTAATTTTACCTCCAAACATTTTCAAATCATATCTATCTATACTGAGTGGTGGTGGCATAGTGGGCTAAAGCACTTAACTGGTAAGCAGAAGGTTGCTGGTTCGATCCCCACAGCCACCACCATTTGTCCTTGAGCAAGGCACTTAACTCCAGGTTGCTCCGGGGGGGATTGTCCCTGTAATAATTGCACTGTAAGTCGCTTTGGATAAAAGAGTCTGCCAAATGCATAAATGTAAATCTGTACCAATGTGTTACCTTCTTTCTTCAGACCTATTGACACCTGACACTGTCAATTAAATGTGTGCCACAATGTGAAGTATACGTTAGTTTAATTAGGGAAAAGTGCATTGGAAACAGACACCATTGTAAAGTTATATATTAAAAGTGTCAATGTCAATATTACAAATGGATGGTGGTAAAATTGATACATTCATTGTGAAAAATAATGACTCCCTAATGTTCCCACACGTCTCAATGTTGACCGAGGTTCTTTTGAAAGTAAAATGAAAAGGATGCTTAATGGACCGGTAGCAAACATTCCCTAAAGGCCCCTGAATGTTCGCTGGAAGTCCTGCGAACGTCCCACTAAACATCCTTTTTTAACATCTAAAGAACCCTACACGAGGGAATGTTCACAGTGGCCATTCCGGGGACCTCTTGTTCTTAGCGGGGATCTAGGGAGGCAATGCCCCCTCTAGACTCACCCCATGGTTCTTAGTCATAAAATGGCCCATAAATATCAAGAAAAAGAAGACAATTACCAACAAAATAATTTAAAATAGTAAAATCTAAAGTTAGGGGCTACACTTATTATGAAACATGACGTTGTATGTTTATTATATGTGCAAAAGGTCATTATGCCTGTGAAGATGCTGACCAAATTGGTCACATTCCAGAATCGTCCTTTAGCTGTTAACCCCATTTTCCCATCAGATGGCAGCAGAGTGCTGATCTGGAAAAGAGACATTTTCCCAGATTTTCTGTTGCTGCTTCTTTAACAAAGTAACTGTCAATGACTATGAAAATCTGTTTCCTAAAACAGTTTCATGTTTAGGAATGATATAATCTTAAAATAGGGGTCATTTATTTTTTCACAGGCATTGAGGGCATACTCTTATGTTTTTGCCAAAATATACCCATCCAATGTAATTAAAATGATTATTATTTATTTATTTTCATATACTATTTTATTTCTTTACCATTTCAACTCAAATATCTACTGCTGGACTTTCTGTAGGCTGTTATGTCTTAATATATATTTTATGTTATGATGGTCTGATGTTTGTGAAACACTTGTAACACTACTTTAAATGGCCCCAAATCTGTAAACTTCAATGAAAACATTGCCTTAATGTTGAACATTTTACAAAAAGGCTAATAATCAGTGTTATGGTTCTAACATTGTGTGTGTGTGTGTGTGTGTGTGATACATATACACACACACACTATTGAGCAAGTCTTTATTATTGATTTCCTTTTTAAATGTGCACTCAGTGTTGTTTTTATTTGTAGTCTAGGACTTACACTGACACCTAGTGGTGTGGATGCAGCATACAAACGCAATAGTTTTCAGTTACCAGTACCTATATATAAATTTACTACAGTTAATTTAATTCATGAGTAGAGGGTCCCAAGTGAGTGAGTAGTATTCAGCTGGTCATGTGATTCTAACATGGCAGCCCCCATGAGGGGACCCACTCCATATAGGATAAAACAGCTTTTATATGGTTACAGATATGACTGGTGTCCTAATCTCATGTGAGTGCTCATGATCTTATAAACGTTTCAAAATTACCATTAATTTAACCAGGAGTACAAACTTTTTAAGTGAGGAAAAAATGATCTGAGTGTACCTTTAACTGTCTTAGTTAGGCGAATGAAAACTTTCATTCGGATTTCAATCAGTATTCGATTATTCTGCCTGATGGCCACTGAACCCGGAAGTAGCGTCCTGATACACTGTGTAAAACAGAGGATATTTAGCAGATGTGGGCCACTTCTATTCAAATGAATGGGTGAATTGGAACGCTCAAACAAAGAGCTCTGAGCGCTCAACGGATGTAGAAAAGAAGTCCCGCCTTAAAGTTAAAAGAGCCAATTACATTTTAAATACAGACATCAACTGTCAATCAGCTCTAGAACGCAATGCGCATTAACTATTAACCGTGTTCCCCCATTCAAGTAGATTTCGCATGACTGGAAATAGCCTCCCGAGAGGGTTCCAAAAATACCCGACAGTGGACTGACTCGCTAGAGGGACTTTGGACTTTGTTCGAGTGTCAGCGGCCTCTTATGAGAGTTCACTTCACTGTCGGTCTACTGTTGATTCAGAAGAACAATGCGAGTCACAGCAGTGTCAAGGTGAGCATGACGATGGTCGTCAGACCTGCACAACACGATTCACGTGCTTATAATCACACTGTGTGTTTGATGGTTCTGAAGAGTTGAATGAATTGAAGAGTTGAAAACACACACGAGTGCATATGTAGGTCATTTACGTGTGTTTGTGTGCCATTAATTGCATGATTAATGTTGATTATTCTCTGATCTAAACATTTGGATCAGTCTGAATAATGGCAGTGGGTTGAAAGGCAGCTTAGTTTATTAAGGCACAATTCTAGTGCACCAAAAATACACTAAATGTGCAATTGCATGTTTTTGTGATTTTCATAATGTTATTAGTAAAAGTGATTTACAGTGAATTCAAGGTGTACATTATTATCAGTTTATGTGTTCCTTGTATACCTTGTATATACTATGGCATATGAATATGGAAATCATTCAGCATCTATTTTTTGTGCTTAAAGGAATAGTTTCATTAATCACAGATGACGAGGTAGTCAAAAAGTTGTCAATAAGATTAACTGGTTGAACATCTACCTAGGATAAACTAAGAAAGTGAGGTTTACTTACAATGCTTACTTATACAATGCTTATTCAACAAGTTATATACAGTCAATGTATGCTCCGTAAAAGCTCTGGTGGTGTCTTCATGGAAAACACTAACAAACGTTGCACTCGGTGGATTGTCATTTGTAACTGCAAATCTCCATAATAATAATAATAATAATAAATAATTCAGTTGTCAAATAGTTGCTTGGTGTCATTTAACATAACTTGAGATCATATAAAACTATAATGATGACACGCGAGACGAGAGGAGCTCTGCAACTCGAGTGTCTGATAGAAACACAGATCATGTCTTTATTTCATCCTTAAAGTTCGTATAATACGGGAGTGTGCCATGTAAATAAGCACAAGCTCCAAAACTGTCATTCCCTGTGCGGTCAGAGCCGCTTCAACCAGTCACGGAAGAGACCCAATCTGAGCGGGAGTCGAGACCAGGAGAAATCCGCCGGCTGATGCGCACTCTTAACACGGAGACGCTCGTCTCTCTCCCCCGCTGTCTGCAGCTCACTACGTCATCATCATGAGATCATCATGATAAGATCAAGCTTATGTGAAAAATAACACTAAAATGACAACAATAGAGTGTGTGTATGTATATATGTATAGCAAGAGGAGAACAAGAGCGTCATATTGGTGCCGTGACCCGGATGGGAGTGAGGTTTAGGGTGGTGAGTGTAATGGGAGCCAGCTGGTAGATAGCTGTGCAGTGTGTAAACCTCACTCTCCTGACCTAAACCTCACCACCCTAAACCTCACTCACATCCGGGTCACGGCACCAATATGAAGCTCTTGTTCTCCTCTATCTACCAGCTGGCTCCCGTTACACAGACTTTGCCAACTAAAGCTTGACTAAAAAATAAATTGGATAACATTTACATTTATGCATTTGGCAGACACTTTTATCCAAAGTGACTTACAGTGCACTTATTACAGGGACAACCCCCCCCCCCACAGATGCCAGGTCATTAGGAGTGTATTAATGCAAAGCCAAGATTTACGTGTTCTTAACATCACTTTTTTGATCAGGATGGTACCACCTCCGCCTCATTTTGAGCCAGGAAAAACCCTGTTATAGCCGAGTTGTTGTGTACTCTCCTGTGCATTTATAGGTGTGTTTGGGGGTTAATCGAACCAGCTCTGTGTTTTTATGGAAGGCCTCTGAGTAACTTCACGTGTAGGTCTTTGTGTTCGGATGTCTTCCTGTCTTATATTTGTCCCGGACTTTAATAAAGGCCCCATAATAATAGTATTTTAGGACAAGCTGAAAAAGACATGATAGTATTGTACACGTAAAAACAAAAAAATATCTTGTCATTTCAACTTTAAAGTTACCGTGCTAACTTAAAAATGTAACTTTTGTCAACTTGAGATGGAAAGCTGTTTAAACAGAACGTACAGTTGACTTAAATGTAATAAACTTGTTGTATGAGCATAGTACATTTTTAAGTAAACCTCACTTTCTAAGTTCAATCAATTTCATTGTAATTTAGTTCAAACTCAATACAGAAGTTCAACTTATTTTACATGAGCCCCTTTCACACATGCAACCAGGCAAATTACAGGATTGGGTTGCCTTTACTGGTAAATAGACCACATATGCAGTTCACACATGCTTATTTTTTCCTTTTGCTAGTACTATTCACAGATCAGCACCAAATGCAGTTAAACTCTGTGACGTCATTTGCTGGAAATTATGGGTTCTTGTTTGAAAATTTGGCAGGGTATTATTCATGTCATTTTGTATAACTCATTATCTGTGATTAAACTACCATTGTGTGGCTAATGGCACGTAATTGATAAGAGACCAACATCTGATGCCTTTAGCGTGTTCATTGTTAAGGTTGTGAAGTAAACACATGTGGGACACTTTATATGCCATTCCCAATGATGGTGACGATCATTAAACGCATGATTGAGTAAAAAAAGATGTGCTTTGAATTATTGCTAAATGACAAATGACTGAAAGTGACAGCAAACATCAACAAACATCATAAATATAGCAGCAAAGAGTAAAACAAATAAATAATAAGACCGTATGTTACGTGGTTAAGGTGGGCAAGGAGGCGGCAGGTACCGGCTGAACAGTCAACGTAAATTGTAATGCCAAATTCATTATACTTTAGACACGCGTGCATCTCTCTCTCGAACTGGCATCTCCGGCTCCCCTTTATCTCGCTCTCCTGCTGATCAGCTGACTCAGCGCCAGCCGTGCACCCTCACGGCCCGCCACACCCTCCTCCTCGTCACACTCCTCCCCTGCCACTACCACTGGCATAGATCTGCCCTTTTAGCACGATGTTACAGGAAATACAAAGATTTTATGGAGCTTGTCAGCCTCTGATCACGGTGTACTTTTATTATACCATGCTATGTGGATAAGCTTTTTTGCAGATGTGTCATTCATGTTATGTATATATCTTTTATTCCCAGCTTTCCGAAGGTCCAGGCAGTGTTGACCAATGCTGCTTCAGGACTAGAGGACTTCAAAGCTTACTCTGTCTTCCAGGAGATCAATAAGAAGCTGCAAGAGGTACGAGAATCACATCTCCGGTTAATTAATGTGAATTCATGCAGTGGCGATAAAGCCGCTCAATGCTTCAGCGTCTCTGCTGGCGGCAACCATGAGATGCCAGATGCATCTGAATTTGTGTTATTACCCAGCTTTAATTATGTAAGCAATGAGCCATTGTCAGGTTTCAGGCTTTTCCCTGCTGGCTTGTGTTGATGGGATTTTATTCAAACTATGGGGGGGCCCGGGTAGCTCAGCGAGTAAAGACGCTGACTACCACACCTGGAGTCGCAAGTTCGAATCCAGGGCGTACTGAGTGACTCCAGTCAGGCTTCTTAAGCAACCAAATTGGCCCGGTTGCTAGGGTGGGTAGAGTCTTATTGGTTAACCTCCTCGTGGTCGCTGTAATGTGGTTCTCGCTCTCAGAGTTGTGCGTGGATGCCTATGTCTCTGTGGTAACGTGCTCAACAAGCCACGTGATAAGATGCGTGGATTGAGTGTCTCAGACACGGAGGCAGCTGAGATTCGTCCTCCACCACCCTCATTTAGGCGAGTCACTACGCCACCACGAGGACTTTGAGTGTATTGGGAATTTGGCATTCCAAATTGGGGAAAACAAAACAAACTATGTAGTTTCGGGGTACTGAAAGTGCTGCCATTTTATTGAAACCAAGTACGTCAAACAGGACAATGTCTAATCTGGAGAAGCGATATGCTTATCGTGTTATTTTTTTGTCTCTATTAAAATACTTCGATCTTTCTGCGAAAAAATGTCTCCATCCCTTCCACCAAACCATGCTTTCATGACCTGGTTAATGCACGGGCCATGATGAGGTCTTTCCCTTTCCCGCTCAGCCTTCCCATCCAGTTTTTAAGTTCTAGTTCACCCAAAAATGGATATTCTGTTATTATTATCATCTCACCCTCACGTTGTTCCTAACCTTTATGACATTCTATCTTTTGTGGAACACAATTGTTTTTGCATACAACAAAAGTGGCCTAAAAGCACCATGATTGGACTTTTGCATTATATCAGAGATTTTTAAGCGGAGACGGACCAATTCTGTTAAAATGAATGGGCGATATTGGAACACCCAACGGTCAATGGTTGTATAAAATAAGTCACACCTTACAGGTAAAAGAGCCAATTACCTTTTAGATACAGACATCACCTGTCAGCGAGCACCGAGGACGAAAATTAGCTAAACAACCTGGGAAAATAGCGTTTCTTAGCGTAATCTGAGGTAAAGAAGCACAATTGAGGAAACAATTGTTGTCAGAATTGAATGCTGATTTGACGGGGGCCTGGCTCAGCGAGTATTGACGCTGGCGACCACACCTGTAGTCGTGAGTTTGAATCCAGGGTGTGCTGAGTGATTCCAGCCAGGTCTCCTAAGCAACCAAGTTATTGCCCGATTGCTAGGGAGGGTAGAGTCACATGGGGTAACCTCCTTATGGTCACGATTATTGGTTCTTGCTCTCGATGGTGTGCGTGTGGTGAGTTGTGCATGGATGGCGGAGAGTATGTTCTTCGATCGTAATCTTGAAAATGTCTGACTCTTTCAATTCAAGTAGATAGGAGCTGCTGTTGTATGCTGCTTTTTTTTAAAAATAGCTGCCCGAGAGCGTTCAAAAGATGGCCACAAGTTGACCAACTTGATAGTAAGACTTTGGCTATATTCTTCGGTCTTCTGAAACCATTCGATAGCTTTGTGTGAGGAGCAAACTTAAATTTGCATTTGTTGTCCTGGTGGCTCATTGTCCACTTTAATTGTAATGAAAACAGCATCTCGGTGTTGAATTTTGTGTTCAATGAAAATGGAAAATCACATGGGTTTGTAACGAAATAAGGGTGAGTAAATAATGGCAGAATTTATTTTTTGGTGAACGCACTCTTTAAAACATTTATTCATCCATGCCTCCTATAGAGTGCAACAGTGTCCGCCCACTTTTTCAGTGGTCATGGTTCGGTAAGTATTTTTCCCCATTCATTTTTTCCATAGGGATTTTAGAAAATCCTACATAAGAGTTCTAAACCATGAACCAAACCAACCATCTCCGAGATGAACGTTACAAACTTATAAGCATAAAAGTATTTAAAAATCGGACAAAAAGACAAAGGTACTAGACTGTGTACTTAACGTCTTTAACGAGTGAAAGAACTACAATCCCATGAAGCATTGCAAGGTTGCTTCATTTAAAGTGAGTCATGGAAGTGGGTGGTCGCTGCACAGCTCTTTTGGCATGCTTTATTGACCATGATTTTCTTATTGCTGGTTTTTGCCCCTCAGGATCATGAGCAGTGTAAGAAATTCCACTGTAAAACACGATTATTAACAAATGAAGATTAAATAACAGACTGATGGCTTCAACAGAAGCATATACCATTGATTAACAACCTCAGATCTCATGGTACATCTGTCTTTTTGTCATTTTCAGTGGGTTTGCACATATGAGTTTGTTAGGCCCCGTTGCAAGATGCCAGTTGTAGAGTTTTTCTTATCTTTCAGCCTTGACAGTTGGACCCTCTTGAGAGTCACCCCATTTAGCTCTCACACAGGCAAGACGCTGCCATTTCTATCACTTACTGTTATAAATAACAGCTCAAAAAGGCCTGTTATACAACCAAAAGTACTCTGGGGAAAAATGTATTCATCTGATCCTTTAAACTTTGTAATGCAGTATGTCATTTTTGAGGGAAATTTAATAGCGTATCTCTCACAGTCTAAATGTGGTTTACGTTAAGTAGCCCATGCGCCTCAAGGTTCGACAAGTTGGAGTGGTGTTGGTGTAGTGGGCTAAAGCACTGAACTGTTAATCAGAAGGTTGCTGGTTCGATCAATCGCTTTGGATAAAAGCGTCTGCCAAATGCATAAATGTAAATGTAAGTTGTCCATTGTAGGATGCTATTCTTCTCACCACAACTGTACAGAATGGTTGTCTGAGTTACCGTAGCCTTTCTGTCAGCTCGAACCAGTCTGGCCATTCTCCGTTGACCTCTCCCATCAACAAGGGCCTTCCATTCACAGAACTGCCGCTCACTGGATGTTTTTTGTTTTTGGCATAATTCTGAGTAAACTCTAGAGACTGTTGTGTGTGAAAATCCCATCACTTAGATCACATTTTCCCCCATTCTGATGGTTGATGTGAACATTACCTGAAGCTCCTGTCCTGTATCTACATTATTTTGTACATTTTACTGCTGCGTATGATTGGCTGATTAAATAATTGCATAAATAAGTAGATGTGCAGGTGTAGGTGGCCACTGAGTGTATATAATCATAAAGATTATTTCTGTTCGCTCTTCACCATTATTCAGAATTAGCTTTTTTTAAACTAGCCACAGTTCAGGTTACTGCAGGTTTGCAACTCATGTCCTGTTATGTGTGTGTGTCTGTGTGTAGGACGGAGAGCAATTTGTGAAGAAGATCGGAGGCGTGTTTGCCTTCAAGGTGAAGGAGGGGCCGGGTGGGAAGGAAGCGACCTGGATTGTTGATGTGAAGAATGGGAAAGGCTCTGTTGACAATGATAGCGGTGAGTTTGTTCGAAACAGTATTTTTGTGCGCATTGCCGGAATTTCACTGCTTTTAAACGCCTTAAACGTTGAACTGTCTAATGTGCAGTTATTGTACAGGAAAACTGCTGTAAAGTTTTAAAGTTTTTTTGGGGTTAGAGCTTAAAGAAGAGGTTTTATCCCAAAAACAGAACAACACTCGCTCTGACCACACACACACACACACGCACTCACACCTGCACAAACACGTCCACACACATGCACACACGCGTGTGCACACACATGTAGAAACACACACACATGCACAAACACGTGCACACACACACATGCAGAAACACACACGCGCACACATGCATAAACGCACGCGTACACACATGAACAAACGCACACACATGCACAAACACACACACGCACACACACATGCACAAACACACACGCGCACACGTGCACACACATATGCACAAACACGTGAACACACGCGCACAAACACGTACACACACAAACACGTGCGCACACGCGCACAAACACGTGCACACACACGCGCACAAACACGTGCACACACGTGCACACACACGCGCACACACACGTGCACACACACGTGCACACACACACGCACAAACACGTGTGCGTGCACACACACACGCACAAACACACACACAAACACGTGCACACACATGCACAAACACGTGCACAAACACGTGCACACACATGCAGAAACACGCACAAACACGTGCACACACATACAGAAACACACGCACAAACACGTGCACACACATGCAGAAACACACGCACAAACACGTGCACACACATGCAGAAACACACGCACAAACACGTGCACACACATGCAGAAACACACGCACAAACACGTGCACACACATGCAGAAACACACGCACAAACACGTGCACACACATGCAGAAACACACGCACAAACACGTGCACACACATGCACAAACACGTGCACACACATGCACAAACACGTGCACACATGCACAAACACGTGCACACACACACGCACAAACACGTGCACACACACACGCACAAACACGTGCACACACGCACAAACACGTACACACGCGCACACGTGCACACACGCGCACACGTGCACACACATATGCACACACACGTGCACACACGCGCACAAACACGTGCACACACAAACACGTGCGCACACGCGCACACACACGTGCACACACACGCGCACAAACACGTGCACACACGTGCACACACACGCGCACAAACACATGCACACACGTGCACACACACACGCACAAACACGTGCACACACACACGCACAAACACGTGCACACACACGCACAAACACGTGCACACACACACGCACAAACACACACACAAACACGTGCACAAACACGTGCACACACATGCAGAAACACGCACAAACACGTGCACACACATACAGAAACACACGCACAAACACGTGCACACACATACAGAAACACACGCACAAACACGTGCACACACATGCAGAAACACACGCACAAACACGTGCACACACATGCACAAACACGTGCACACACGCACAAACACGTGCACACACACACGCACAAACACGTGCACACACATACAGAAACACACGCACAAACACGTGCACACACATGCAGAAACACACGCACAAACACGTGCACACACATGCAGAAACACACGCACAAACACGTGCACACACACGCACAAACACGTGCACACACACGCACAAACACGTGCACACACACACGCACAAACACGTGCACACACACGCACAAACACGTTCACACACACGCACAAACACATGCAGAAACACACCCACAAACACGTGCACACACACACGCACAAACACGTGCACACACACGCACAAACACGTGCACACATATGCAGAAACACACGCACAAACACGTGCACACACACACGCACAAACACGTGCACACACATGCAGAAACACGCACAAACACGTGCACACACATGCAGAAACACACCCACAAACACGTGCACACACACACGCACAAACACGTGCACACACATGCACACACATGCAGAAACACACGCACAAACACGTGCACACACATGCAGAAACACACGCACAAACACGTGCACACACACGCACAAACACGTGCACACACACGCACAAACACGTGCACACACACGCACACACATGCACAAACACGTGCACTCACATGCACAAACACACACGCACAAACACGCACACACACGTGCAAACACGCGCACACACGCACAAACACGTGCGCGCACATGCACAAACACGTGTGCGCACACATGCAGAAACACGTGCACACGCATGCAGAAACACACACACGCACAAACACGTGCAC
The DNA here is from genome assembly GCF_025860055.1 of Xyrauchen texanus. Taxonomy (NCBI): domain Eukaryota; kingdom Metazoa; phylum Chordata; class Actinopteri; order Cypriniformes; family Catostomidae; genus Xyrauchen; species Xyrauchen texanus. Next base: position 7,869,604 of record NC_068300.1, read on the forward strand.
ACACACATGCACAAACACGTGCACACACATGCACAAACACGCACGCACGCACACACACACACACACACACACACACACACTTTCTCTTCAGACTAGTATAAAAATGGGCTTAAGTCAGGTTTCTCAACGTCGTGGAAATATAAGGGAATTTAAAAAAGTGTCATGCAGGCCAGAAACAATTATGGAAATGAATAAAATCTCAGAAGTCATGGACATTTCTAGAGTCAATATATACATTTCAATTTTTTTTTCATCTGCTCTTAAATATTTCATGAGCTAGATGATGTGTTTGTGTTGAATAAAACTTGCTCGTTGTGATGTCCGATTTGTCATTGAATCGTTCTTTTGAGTCAGTTTAGTTCAAATGCTTCACAAATCGGTTTAAATGATTATTAGAAAAGCACATTCTGTGCTGAATCAGAAATAATCTTTACAAATCTGTATCCAGTCATCACAAATTCATGGAAATTCATTGGTCAAAAATGGTGATAAACCTCTTAATAAACGCATTAATAAACATACGTAATAAACTGACAAACGAAATAAAACACAAACCAATAAATAAGTAATTGCTTAATACAAAACAAATAAGTAATTAGTATTAAATTAAATACTTTAAGTTAAATTTAATAAATAGTTATTAACAAAACCCATAAATTAAAATAATAATATTACAGAAATACTATTTTTTTATTATTATTTTATCTGTAAAAAGATTTTTTCCCATTTATTGTGCAATATTCATTGGTGAATGTTGTATGTTCATCTTTGTGTACCTTTATTGAAATAACTTGCTCCCACTGAAAAAACGTTTCGGCTGATGTTACCAAACCCTCCTAAAGGTCAGAACCGTACTCTTAGCCAATGCACGGTCTGGTTGAACCTGCTTCACGTTCGTTCTTGCGTTACCTTGGCGGTAACAAACCTCAGTAGGTGATAGAGTTACACTCAAAAGTAACTATCTAAAGCAACTTTAAAGTGTGCCATTAAACTGGATGTTATTATTCAGGTTAGTTGCTGCAAATATATTGATTAACTTATTTGCTCAACAATATTCTTTTCTAACCGTTGCTTCGCCATGACAGTGGTTGACTTGAAGGAGAAAACTCACTGTAGAACAGTTCACACTTATGTCCGCTATAGCGCCCCTCGTGGCAACGTTGAGAATGCAACGCTTAGTTGCACTGTGCCATAAGCTATAAGCTTTAACTTCTTGTTCATTTCCTCCCTATTAACGTTCTCCTTTGTCTTTCCCAGGAAAGAAAGCCGACTGCACCATTGCCATGGCCGACTCTGACCTGCTGGATCTCATGACGGGAAAGATGAATCCACAGACTGTGAGTACTGAAGAACCATTAAACATCTATTAAATGAGCCGCCTGTCCTACTTTTCAGTTGCATACTATGCAAAAATATGACTTTCTTGATCCGTATTATGTTACGTATTGCAGAAACAATTTCTAAACATCCGTAAAACAATATAAATGTTCCTTACCACATTGGCTAAATGTTTTTTGCATGTTTAACTATTTAAGCTAGGATGAAAAAAAAATAAAAAAATTTGACCAACACAAAATAGGTGTCGTTTGAAAGCTTAGAATCTCTACTTACCAGTGCTTGCACGCATTATGATTACATTATTAATATATTATAATATATAAAAATAAATAGGATTGTACATATAATTGCAATCAGTAAAAACATCAAACAGCCATCATACAGCCATGTGTCATATGTTGTTGGAAAGCTCACAAATAGTAGAACTATTTGTTTTACTCATAGACATAAATATAGTGAGTAATAGCCAAGTACATGTCTTTGACATTTATGTTAGTGTTGTTTATATGCCACGTTATTGATTATAACTTCACAAAATATAAACGGAACATAAATACACATAACATTACTTAGAGGAGATGATTCTCTTTCAAACGAGTCCACACACAAGATAATCAGATGCACAGATCATTAGATAATCCATATGAAGCACAATGTTACATATGGCCACCAGGAGATGGCGCCAAATACACGACACAGACTCAATGATGACTCAAATGACACTGAATGAAACTCATTCTGTAAATCTCATTACTAAAGTCATGTCTCTATGCTGTGCAAACCTTTAGTCATTGTTGTGTTTGCATGTGTAATTAGTTCTTGTGTACAATTATTATGTTTTATTTGTTTGGAGAGGCTTTTGGACACATGAAGACCTTTTGTACACTAGGACAAATAATTTTTGTAATGCTCTAACTTTTGATTGCTTTGTCGAATCAACACAACATTTTGAAGCCACCTAATTACTGTATAATAATAATTTTTGGCTCGTTTTTCAGCAGTTGAGAGTATCAGAATGTTTTATAATCTATATCATAAAAAATGTGAAATGTTTTCTTTACAGTGATACCTTTGACCCTCCATGTTTTTTTTTTGTTGAGTTATAAGCATTTAAATGTATTGTTAGCAACTGAAACGCATTCAGAACTTAAAGGGTTAAAGCATAAACCTCACTACAGTTTGTTCGATTTATGCTTGAAACAAGACAAAACTATGTGCAAATGGTGTAAGAAAGAAATTCTCTAAAAAGAAGTCAATAAGAAAACATGGAAATTTTTTCTTGTTTTAAGGATGTTTATGTACAAAAATACCATTAAGAAAATGGTCCAAAATTTGGATAAACTTTCATGAAATGTTATATTGTACTATAAAGCTCCTTCTTGTCTCATACACAGAAAACACCATCATTACCATCAAATGCTCTGTTTGTAGCAGGCTTTGTGGGGGCCATGACATCTGTTGCAGTGCTCCCTGTTCTTCTATTTGGCATCAGCTATTAAAACACCCATATTGATCGACCACTAGTTATAATGGTTATGATTCTGGTTGATTATTCGTAGTTTTCCTGTTTGGATTTACCACCCCATCCCATATGACCCATGATTATCGTGGCTTTTTCAAGCAGCGTTTGTGTTTTCAAGCTGCATACGTGGTTTAATATCTGTTCTTTCTGCCAATACAGGAATCTCATGTTTACAGATTTATAAGTGACGCACAAAAAGACAGCTGTATACATGTGCGTGTGGGGGTGAATTCAAGGCGCTATTGTCTTTTAATTACACAGCAGATCTTGCGTTTTATATTTTTCTGCGATTTTGCAATTGAATGAAAGAAACAAGAGGACATTTTATCATTCAGGGACTTTGCTCTTCTAAGAAAGAACCCCAAGGTTGAGCATTCAGAAGTTCAACTTTGTAGAGCTCCAATCTTCCCTTCCTGCGTTTCTCAAACCCACATTGTGTTGTTCTTCCACTTGACAAAAGAGCTCACTCCTAACTTGCTCTCCTCCTTCTAAAGCTGATGCCCCGTTTTGAGAAAAAAAGTTTGTTCTGCATTTTCAACCTAAATGTATATGGGTGTATTTAGTAAAATTGATATTTTAGGTCCTGTAACTTGTCAACAAGTATTTTGTCTTAACATATTTAAGTGGTTTAAATGGTTCTGCTGTGTGATAAATTCATTTTTAAAAGTGCACATATTCCAAAAGCTGCATGCTTAACTAAAACCAACTTTAGCTTTAAATTGGTCACGTTAAAGGTCACATTAAATCTGATTTGGGAACTTTCTCACCATGCCTAAATCTTTCATTTTTGGTCCTTATCAAATGTCTTATGTATACATTTGACTGTTTTAGTCATGTCCCTGACCCAGACTTACAATATTAAACTATGAAATTACAAATTATTACATGTTTAAAACTATGATTATCTTAAACAAAGAGTGAAATAACCTTTTTAGTATTTATTGTGTGAAAATGATGAATACTGGTATCTGAATCGGGTCCGATACCGCTCTCATGTACTTGTACTCGTGCTTGTAAAAATGCTCCAATACCAAAATCTGATGCCAACGAATGCCATTCCGTAAACATTCAGTGCACAAATTAAATCAAGCTATCCCCTAGTGTGATTATTAAACCGCAATGGCTGCAATTAAGTAAGATAAATATATAGTTTGCATGTGCTGCACACTTCAAAGTGTATATGTTAGGAGCCGGTGTTGTATTGCTGTCAAATAACATTTTTAATTTTGAATATTCATTGAATTTAACAAAAATAAAAATGCACATTCGAATGCAAAAACCGTGCATTCGAATTTTAGGTGTGTCAGGATCATAGACTGTAAAAAAAGATGGACGACGCCCCTTCGCTCTTTTCCATTGGTGAGAACTGAAGCCGCCAGTGTCCCTATGTGGCGCTGACATCTTGGGACCAGACCTGCGCAGTATTGAGCAGGAAGTAAAGCCGCGAAATCAAGGCCCCGCCCTCACTCTCACTGAATCAATCGCAAGCACACGCCCCTGCACTTTTGACATTTGACTTATGACTTATGGTGTGAAATAATTCATTATAGAAATTTAGATATTACATTTAAAGCTCCAATCTCCTCAGTCCTCCGAAGATCCCGAAAAAAATTCAGTTGGTGCTTCAGTGACTACTTCAGAGAACCTGTCAATCACAGCTGTCAATCATGATGTCACAGCACCGTTTTTATAGCATCAAATAACTAAAAACAAACTTATTTTGAAAACAAACACTTGAAATTACATCAACGTGACAGAAACTCTCTTTGGAAAAAAGATATGAGAAGTGTAATTTAATTGTTTAGTTGGTCTCACGTCCCGTTGAATAACATGGGGAGGCGGGGTTTATGACCTATACTAGGACCAGTCACCGGGGGGTGATCGAGACGTTTTGGCTTCACTTTTGAGGGCTTGTGCGGCACACTTGGTCAGGATGCGCGCAAGATATGATGATGATGTAGCTGACGCGGTTTGTTTTTGTTAGCCTATCCAGTTCAACCCATTAGACGCGGCATGGCTGAAAAAGACTCTCAATCGGGGAGGATCTGACTTATACCAAAATCTTAATAGTGCTGTGTGGCGCTTCTTCGGTTTCTGGAGTATCGAAGGTGAGATTGTTGACAAAACCAACGTCATATGTAAGTTGTGTAAGAAACCGCTGCTATATCATTCCACAACATCTAACTTGAGAACTTCTCATCATTTTAGTGAGAAGAATTACGCTGTCTCATATTACTGATGCACTTCCAGTTATATGCACTTTTGTTACCTCAATTTCCTTGTGTGCACATTTAGGAAATTATATTTGATCTATGAACGATTGCTTAAAACGTTATGCACTTTAAACAAAGTCATGTCATTTAATTTAATAAAAAAATGAATGCTTGATTTGGATTATATTTGCTCATTGTGCTCACTTGCGCCCTCTTGTGGTCTTGGGAGACAATACAGTCATTTTTCCCCCTCTAACATAGTTATCTTTTAGAATTCTAATATAATTTGAATATTACTATTATTTAAGAAATTCGAATTTAGTTTTTCAACCATTTTGACAGCCCTACGGTGTTGTGCCGACACTGGCTGCTCAATCCTTTTAGACCTTGTTGGCTCATTTACATTCAGTTTTTCACATTGCGTGCTCTGTTCGTAGCAGATTGCAGCGAGCAGAGAACTAATTCACTTTGTAGTGAGAGGCACATACAGACTAATTCAATTAAATAGCATCCTTGTGTGGTTTAATAATAACATTAGGGGTATGTTCGATTAAGATTTGACCCTCTTTATGTCCTATTACCTTCGAAGACTTAATCATCCACTGTGAGAGCTTTGGAGGGCTGGGAGGTGTTATTACTTTTAAGTAGTTTTCATTGGAAATTCTGTTTAAAGAGCTCTTCCAGCATGCCTAATATGATTATTCTCCCCTTCAGAGGCTGGAATGCAGGGTATGTCATGTAGAGACCTGGGAGTGAGAAGCTACCTTCAAAAACACACAGATAAAAGCTTCTGCCAAAATAAAAGCTCAATTTAAATGGAATAAAGTTTGACAAATATATTGCTTCTGTATAGTTATGTAATATTCATTGTAATACCACTGCTACTACTACTACTACTTCTAGTAATAAATAAACAGTCATATTTATGCTATATCACACATCCGTGATGCTCTGTTTTGCAGCACTTTATTTGACAAAAATAAACCCAGTGTTGTATTTTGGATTGTGCTGTGAGTTTCTGTATAAAAGCACTTCATTTGACGAAAATGATACAATATTAAGCTGCGTACATACTGCCAGCGACATCGCGCTCGACAGCGACACTATCCCATTCATTTTCAATGAGAGCACAGCGACTTTTGGCGACTAGATGTGGGCGTGTCCATCGACGCGACAAAGTTGAGACAAGTTCCACTTTATTCAAATGAAGAGCGAAGGAGAGAAGACGGGAGAACTCACATGATCCTTCTCTCTCTCTCAGCTCCTGCTGTAACGGAAAGATGGATGAAAGGCTAATTCTTGCTGTTAGCAATTTTCCAGTGCTCTATGATATGGATATGGTATATCCACCCGCAGCTCTTGCACCAGCCGGTGGTACTCGCCGTGCTGACTCCGAGATTTAATGGTTTTATGCGTTTGCGTTTTCGCCGCAGATAAACAGCCGCTATGGCAAAGAGCACGCCTTGTTTCTCATTCATCTTTGATATAAAGCATTTTATGTACTGATTCAATTTATATTTAGTCTTTTCCCTCCAAAATGTTTGTTTTTAGCGCCAAGAAAAGCGATTTTCTGTCAACAGCAATGGAATGACATCCGTGAATGTCATTTATAAATGTTACTAGGCAACCAGTAGTGGGAACGCCCACTAGCGACTTCACCGCCAGCCACTGGCAACCTGCAGCGACAAAGTTGCTGGCAGTGTGTACGCAGCTTTATGCTGAAAGTGAAATGTTTCTTTTTTATATTTTTATTATTTGCTTAAAGTTTTTATCAGTTCATTTATTTAGACACCATTTTGATGAGAAAATGGAAATAAACCGTTGAAGGGGAAAAAAAAACAGGTATCAGGATCGGCGAATATTGAAGAGGATCTTTCGGTATTCATACTCGTTCTAAAAAAAAATGGTATTGGGTCATCCCTAAAAATTATTACATTTTTCAAAAATGATGATTGTCCCATGGAAATTGCTGTGTATTGTGATAACACGCTTAAGCTAATATATGGGACAAGTGATGTTTGAAGAAAAATTTTAATTCAATGTAAATATCACCGCACAATATTTTTGTTGCTCACAATTTCTTGCTGTTATTTTGCAAAATTATGCAATTTTAAAAAAAATATAATTTAATTATGTGTATTTAGGATACATGATCTTAGCCTTAGTAAGACAAAAGATTAAGCCATTTTATAAAAAAAATAAATTAAAAAAACATAACGTTATTTCCATCATCACCATTTGAGGTGTGGTAGAAATGAAACTGGTGTGAATTGTCAAAAAGACACAAATCTGCAGTGATGCACATACATGCACTGTTGGACATTGTTAGTAGATAAATTAAACTAATGAGAGCGTTAACTTCCAGAAGTTAACGGAGCTATTCATTTTTTTTTATAATTTTTTTTACAACATTTGTTAAAAAAAAAGAAGAAATTGCTGGAAAAGTTAAACTTTTGAGACCCAGCCCTGTCGTCAAAGAGCCATACGTGTCTTGCAAAAGCACAATTTGGTACTTGGGAATATGTGGACTCTCTATACTTGGCACTAACTGAGTCACAGTTTGATCTTAACTCATTTAGCAATTGTGTAATTGCATCTGTGCTGTTGGGGAACAGATTGAAATGAGAAGTCATTAACGGTGTTCGCTCGTGACTCTCTTTTAGCTCTAGCCGAGTGCTTCCTGTAACTATGGCTCGTTGAATGTTTACAGGTTGCGCAGTGCTTGTAGCTTACAAAGTTTTTCAACAAGGCACTCTCGCTCAAATTGCTTCAGTGTGCCAAATTTCTGTCCTCCGGGAAAAGAGCAGGGCACACGTTGCACCCTGCGCATCACGATTGCAGTTGAAGTTTGCATTTTATTTTAACATCACAAAGTTTCTTTCTATGAGAGAGCCGTTCAGAGTACATTTACCATTTAGAATCTCTCGAAACTTGGCAAGAGCACGTGCTGGTCATATTTCACCCCAAAGTAAACAGACAGATATAAGAAGTTATATTTAGCCTTTGTGATACTACAGTACTTTGATTAAATTAAGCAGGTATATTCTCACATCATTTGTCTGAAAAATGCCTTGGTCACAAGGAAAATCAAGGGGGCAGTGCCCTCCCTAGACCCTGCAATATGTTAAATATAATTTCTTATTTGATTCTATTGATTTGATTAAAACCAGGACATTTTCTTGACAAGTTTCATGAGAATCACCATAGTGCATTTAACCCCATTTTTTTCATTGCTGTAATGCAAAAAGTCAAATCTAATTCTCATTACTTTTAATGTAAAAAAATAAATAATGCTATATCATGTAAATTGTGAAGTGTTTATTAGGGACGCACCGATATTATAATTTTTTTTGCCGATACAGATTGTAACAAAAACTAGATGATACTGATATTTTGCCACTTACCATATTTTGTCATCAGATCACTGTTTTACATAGGAAGTATGCTTTAATATTGTACATATAAGATGTACTAAACTTTTTTACTGTTGTAACAGTAACTGGTAATCAGAAGGTCGCTGGTTCGATCCCCACAGTCACCACCATTGTGTCCTTGAGCAAGACTCTTATCTCCAGGTTGCTCCGGGGGGATTGTCCCTGTAATAAGGGCTCTGTAACTTGCTTTGGATAAAAGAGTCCATTAGTTACATGTAAATGTAAATAATTTCCACTGAACATGAATTGGATCTGTTGAACACAGGCCAAAATTTTAAAAAGAGCCACAATGAAAGTTAAATAAAAGATATAATTATATAAATATAATGATAATATAAAAAAAACATGATTGAAATAAAAAAATGTAATTATTATGTTTACTTCTGAAACATTTGTGCACTTTTTCTGTTCAAAACAACACTGGAACATTACAAATTTATACTATGCATATGTTGGGCACTTCCATGGAAATGTTAACCACATCATGGAACGATAAAAAGTTTAGCCAAAGGAAGAAAATCCCTTTTTTAAATTCTGTTTTATACTGGTTTAATGGCTACTGCTGTCTAGACCGCTAGAGGGCGCCACATGCTCACACAGCCTGTATTTTAAAACACAGCCTTTTAAGGTACTCCAGTTCAGAGTTTATTTTGGACTCAAGCTCGATTGTTTAAAGACTCAAACTTGACTCAGACCTGACTAAGGTGGAATCGAACCCAACACTGGTAACTGCACAAGGCCTGATTAATCAATCATGCAGCATTGATCAGAATCAGAATGAGCTTTATTGCCAAGTATGCTCACACATACAAGGAATTTGTCTTGGTGACAGGAGCTTCCAGTGCACAAACAATACAACAACAGGACATAGATAATGATAATATAGCTAAAAAAAAAAAAGAATAAAATGAAGTATTTATATACAAATGTTATATACAGAAGCAAGGGAATGTAATGACAGGAGAGTTAGGATATGTTGGATTAATAAAAATAGACTAAGCTGTGTATTGCACATATTTATTGTTCAGTGTGGCAGATGGATGTCATACGATGTCTGCTGGTTCTTAAGCCTTTTGAATGGTTTCCCTTCTGTAGCCTATAGGTCAGTGCCGCTTTCACAACTGTCACGTCCATTTATGACATTCTTTCCGCATTAACATGAGAACGAGAAAGAATAAAATGAAATATGTTCTTAGAAGTGCTGACCTTTCTACATATTGTGGCTATTACAAATTTCTGGATTGTGCATTTGAATTCACAGAGTTTTAACAAAGTGTGTTACTAATGAATTATAAATAAACCATCATTTTTGTTTCACATCAGCGTTTTCATGCTTACAAATTAAATGCAGATTGTTTTAATTTGGTCAATAATTGGTCGATAAATATTGTCAGCCAATAAATCAGTGCTTACCTAGTATTTAAATATCATGGTAGTAATTGTTCTAGATATGCATATTTTAATTATAATACATTATATTATAGTAATTTTTATGGTTAGGCAATTGTCTCAATTCATAAAATCTTAATGGTCCAAAATAATAGGCTCAAAATAAAATGGATAAATAAAATAGATTTACATTTTTTTTTTTGTTCCTTATGATTTTGGGGTGAAATTTCACACTTTCTCTCTTTTTTTCCCCACAGGCATTCTTTCAGGGCAAACTGAAGATCACTGGAAACATGGGCATGGCCATGAAACTTCAAAACCTGCAGCTACAGCCTGGCAAAGCCAAGTTGTGAGAGGCTCCACCTTCTGTGGGTGGAGTTTTGAAGGGCTCCTCCTGTAGTTTTAAATCTATTAGTGTACAGTGGTGGCCAAAAATATTGGCACCCTTGGGAAATATAAGCAAAGAAGGCTCATAAGAAAAAAATCTGCATTGTTTATCTTTTTGATCTTTCATGCAAAAATATAGCCATTAATTGAAGTAAAACAATTGAAAGAGGGGAAATATTTTTCTCAAAACACGTTGGCCACAATTATTGGCACCCCTAGAAATTCTTATGAGTAAAATATATCTAAAGTATATTCCCATTCATATTTAAAAATTTTCAGTGCACCTGTCTAGGAACATTAAATTGTTCAGCCATGACTTCCTGTTTCCCAGGGGTATTCATATGAGTTGACACACAGGCCAAATTCCCTTTATCATCAATCACAAATCATCAGTGGGTTGGACTCAAGAATATAGTTTTGATGTATGGCAAGAGGTTGTTGAAATTCACAAAATGGGAAGAGCTTTAAGGAAAGAGCTAAAGCATTAAAAATACGCATTTCCACCATCAGGGCCATAATTAACATGTTCCAATCAACTGGAGATCTTAAGAATTGGCCTGGAAAAGGACGTGTGTCTATATTGTCTCCACGCACAGGATTGATCAAGAGGCCAAAAAATCTCCAAGAATCACAGCTGGAGAATTGTAGAAATTAGTTGGGTCTTGGGGTCAAAGTTAAAAAAAAAAATATATATATATATCAGACATCACCTATATTACCACAAGCTGTTTGGGAGGGTTTCAAGAAAAAAGCCTCTCCTCTCATCCAACAACAAACTCAAGCATCTTCAGTTTTCCAGACACAACTGCAACTTCAAATGCGACGGGGTTCTATGGTCAGATGAAACAAAAAAAGGGCTTTTTAGCAGCAAACACCAGAGATGGGTTTGGCACACACAGAAAGAAGTACCCAATGCCCACAGTTAAATGTGGTGCTGGATCTTTAATGTTGTGGGGCTGTTTTTCTGCCAGAGTTCCTGGACATCTTGTTCGGATACATGGCATCATGGACTCTATCATATACCAACAGATAAAAAATAAAACCTGGCTGCCTCTGCCAGAAAGCTTATAAAGGGCCCTGGCAGGATATTCCAGAAGGACAATGATCCAGAACAAACACAATCATCACAAACATGGTTCACTGACCACAAATTCAAGTTTCTGCCATGGCCATCCCTGACCTGAACCCCACAGAAAATGTGTGGGGTGACCTGAAGAGGAGAGTCCACCAACATGGACCTCTGAATTTAAAGGATCTGTAGAGATTCTGTATGGAGGAATGGTCTCAGATCCCTTGCCAGGTGTTGTCCAACCTCATTAGGTATTATAAGAGAAGACTCGGAGTTGTTATCTTGGCAAAGGGAGGTGCCAATAATTATGGCCTTTGCGTTTTGGAGAAAAATTTAATAATGAGATATTTCCCATGTGTTTTACTTCAATTAAAGGTTACATTTTTGTGATTTGAGATTTTTGTCACAGCCTTCTTTACTCATATTTACCAATGGTGCCAATATTTTTGGCGACCGCTGTAGCTGCACAGGATCAGAAACTAATGTGTGTTTCTGTGCTGTAGTGTTCAGCTCTCTCTAACAAGTTTAAGGAACAGTTTACCTAGAAATAAAATGTGGTCATTATTTACTTGCGCTCTTGTTGTTCCGAACCCAAATGCTGTTTTTTTCTCCCCCGTTGAACACAAAAGGAGAATTTTAAACGTCAGCTCTTTTCCATGTAACAACAGTAGTGACCCCGTCTGCCAAGCTCCAAAAAGGAGGGAAAGATTATCAGTGAATAATGACTCAGGTTTGTGTCTGTTCCTCTCTTAAAGCTATCGTATGGCTTCAGAAGTGTTTTTGGTCATTTTTTGTTCCACAGAAAAAATAACAGCATATGGGTTGGGAACTACATGCGGGTGAGTAAACGATGACAGAATTTTCATTTTTGAGTGAACTATTCATATAGTTATGAATAAGAACACCCTGATAGAGGTACACAGAAGATGTGCTATGTAATTAATACGGCTCTTAATGAGATCTGTTTGTAATTGATATAGTTTGCTTATAACTGGCCACCCATAGCGGTGTTTAAACGCTGTGTGTTCGCTCAGCAGTAGCAGATTGGAAGTTAAGGATGTTAAAGTGCCTACAGGGTATGTTTGTGTGTGTTTGAACGAATCCTCATCTATCAACACAAATATACAGCATGGTACCATGCTTTGTTAAAATGTTAAACAGCAATGAATTCCTTCATCTTTAGTTATTGCAGATCTTGTTACATATCAGTGAAAGGACATGCCTTCATAGGACAATTTTAACTGGGAGTATTCATCTGTGATTTCTAAGTGTTTCCCTGTATGCGTGTCTCTGTATGCACATCTCATTCTTGAATTCTGCCCACAAGATATTAAAGTCTAAAGTTATTTTGTACTAAATAAACATCTTTCTCATTAAAATGGCAAGTCTTTCTTTTTAAACGCCTTCCTCAATTTCTCCAAAGCAATGATGGATGGCGGTCAGACGTTCAGATTAGATAAGGTAAGCTCTTTAGTCTGACGTTTAAATATCACACTCTTCTTCAGACACTTCATGTGTTTATTAATGCAAATAGGATAGATAAAATCTTTAATGTTGTGTTCAGTGTGCTGTGGTGGTTAAAGATCTTTTAACAGAAAGGTTGTAGGTTCAAACCCCACAATGGCTGTCAGTAAAGACACTATTTCTGAGAGCACATAACAAACTAGCTCTATTGCACAACAACAATTCGTACTATAATGTAATTCGATAATTGAGATTGAAAATAAATAGTTTCTTCAAGAAAACACAGCTATTGTTGAACGGCTGTCAATCAAGAAAGATGCATTTTGCCATCATCTAGGGTGTGGGTGTAGTTCCAGCATCTACCAACAGGGTCTAACGAAAACCGGCTGCTGACCAAATATAACTCGCAGACATTAGAGAATTTTTTTTTTTTTAATCTACATATTTAAAAATGCATTTCTAAATGTGGCTAAAGGAATAGTTCACACAAAAAATGTAATAAAAAATTCTCTCATCATTTACTCACCCTAATGCCATCCCAGATGTGTATGACTTACTTTCTTCTGCCCAACTCTGTAGGTCATCACAGTGCGAGTGAATGGTGACTGAAACTTTAAAGCTCCAAAAAGCACATAAAGCAGCTTAAAAGCAATCCATACGACTCCAGTGGTTTAATCCATGTCCTCTGAAGAGATCCTGTCGGTTTTGGGTCATAACAGACCAAAATGTAAAATTTTCATTTTTGGGTGAACAGCAAGTTTTTAAGAAATGGTTGATGTTATAAAAATTTTATTAATGAAAAAAAAATCTAACTGTTTTCTAAAATTTAGTCCTATAATATTAGGGGGTTTATGAGTTGGCCGACCGTCTGGGTTGGGGGTCCCTGGATCGGAAAATTTGATGGTCTCTGTGCTTAAGAACTACTTATTAATGTTGAGTCAATAAAAGACGAAGTGGATCCTGTTCAAGGCAAGAACTTAAGAGTTTTGTTGAATCTTGTTTTTTTCTTCTTCTTTTTAACTCTCTCGATCAGCATTTCTGAAAAGCTCAGAACTATCCACCCGAATATATTGGCCTGTTTCAAGCCTGCCACGCTTTTGTTTTCCCTTGGAAAACTTCAGCTGAAACACAAAATCCCTAAAATGAACCAGATCTGACCTAGATTCCATTACTGAAACCTTTCAATTTCCTCTCTCTCTCTCTCTCTCTCTCTCTCAATCTCTCTCTATCTATTTGGAATTTGTATTCTTACAAATCAGATGTACTATTTCAGATATCTGGATTCAGTATGCCGAAGCTGGGCTGGACTGGTAATCTGGAATACCGGGCATTTTCCCGGTGGGTAGACGCACTTTTGGGCCAATCGGGTGGAATGACCATCGGGAGAACTGAGGGGCTGGTGGTTCGGCCGCGAAATGTGCTGAATGGGCCGCGATAATCAACAATGAGCCTTTGCCTTAATGCAGAACGGACCACTAAATGGTGCTGCGATATGCAGAAAAGTACAGTGAACCCCAATGCCCCCCACCGCTTGACAACATTTGGCTCAACCCCCCCACTCAACAGTTGGGCCAGTTGCCATGTAAAATTCCAGGCCGATTTCTCTTCCCCGTCCAGCCCTGTGCCGAAGTAATATAGAATTAACAACGTGCCGTTTCAATACGGAAAGGGATGTCAACTGGACAGTTGGCAATCCTAGTGATTAGCCTGCTATGCTAACAGTCCATAATGTATTTCCTACACTTTTAATTACCCTGTAAGGCTTTAAAAATACAAATAAAAATCAGCTCAAGTACTTCATGTAGTTACATTAATACTTTGAATTTACTTTGAGGATGAGAGTTTAATGATCATTGCAATGAAAATGCCACCTATATAGGGACTAGTTCTTTTAATTAGTCAACCTCACACTTAAACTTTGGGAAATGTTTCATTTATATAATAAAGTGGTGGTGGTGTAGTGGGCTAAAGCGCATAACTGTTAATCAGAAGGTTGCTGGTTCGATCCCCACAGCCACCACCATTGTGTCCTTGAGTAAGGCACTTAACTCCAGGTTGCTCCGGGGGGGATTGTCCCTGTAATAAGTGCACTGTAAGTCGCTTTGGATAAAAGCGTCTGCCAAATGCATAAATGTAAATGATATATATATATATATATATATATATATATATATATATCATGAGTTTTGGTTGGACTATCTGTTTGCTGGACCAATAGCAGATGGTGGGTGTGGTTAAATGTTTGAATACAGTCTATTTTTGCCTTCCACTTACTGATGCTAGTGGCTTGTAAATGGCCCTCTTCAGCTTTATACCTCGCCACATGTTTGGTTATGATAGTGTTCTGAATGATCAGTGTTCTTTGAAGAGTACAGTTTAAAAGAAGAAGGATCAAGTTTGCAATATGTAAGGTCTAATCTGCTGTCTGACCTGAAGGGAGTGTTTGAAAGATCCCCAGAGAGAGTTTTTAACAGGAGTGAGGAATAAGCGATAACATTCGTGGCCATTCAATTTATGGTCTGTTTCCTCAGATTACAGACAGTGAAAAGTAAAAATGAGATCATTTTTTATGGGCAGGTTTGTGTGGCCATCTGATGATAAATCTTTTAAATGTGGTGTTTATATTGTAAATGAATCTTTACAGTGCAGATATAGTCACATATAGCTCATGCAAAGATATTATATGCAGCACAACTGCAGGACAAATACAGCTGTGTTTTTCAGTCCAGTTCATTAGGCAGGTTCTGAAAGAAATATGTCTAGACAAGACAGAGGCCATTAGAAGGGATAGTTCACCCAAAAATATACATTCGGTAAAATCATGAATTACTCATCATCATGTCATTTGTTTCACCCATGGAAGAAGACAAAAGGAGATTATTTCAAAAAATTATCTGGACTGAATTCTGAATATCTGAATCTTCTAGTTCAGTTCTCTTTAATTAAATCTAGATAGGTAGAGTTTGTCAAGACAAACTTTGATGTGAGATAGATAGACAGACAGATATATAGACACTATAGATAGACAGACAGATAGATAGACACTATAGATAGACACTATATATAGACAGACAGACACTATAGACAGATAGATAGACACTATAGACAGACAGATAGATAGATAGATAGATAGATAGATAGATAGATAGATAGATAGATATACACTATAGATAGATAGACAGGCAGATAGATAGATAGATAGACACTATAGACAGATAGATAGATAGATAGATAGATAGATAGATAGATAGATAGACAGACAGACACTATAGATAGACAGATAGATAGATAGATAGATAGATAGATAGATAGATAGATAGATAGATAGATAGATAGACACTATAGATAGATAGATAGATAGATAGACACTATAGACAGACAGATAGATAGATAGATAGATAGATAGATAGATAGATAGATAGATAGATAGATAGACACTATAGACAGACAGACAGACAGATAGATAGATAGATAGATAGATAGATAGATAGATAGATAGATAGATAGATAGATAGATAGATAGATAGACAGACACTATAGACAGATAGATAGATAGATAGATAGATAGATAGATAGATAGATAGATAGATAGATAGATAGATAGATAGATAGACACTATAGACAGACAGACAGACAGACAGACAGATAGATAGATAGACACTATAGACAGACAGACAGACAGACAGACAGATAGATAGACACTATATAGACAGACAGACAGATAGACACTATAGATAGACAGACAGACAGACAGATAGATAGATAGATAGATAGATAGATAGATAGATAGATAGATAGATAGATAGATAGATAGATAGACAGACAGACACTATAGATAGATAGACACTATAGATAGATAGATAGATAGATAGATAGATAGACAGACACTATAGACAGACACTATAGACAGACAGATAGATAGATAGATAGATAGATAGATAGATAGATAGATAGATAGATAGATAGATAGATAGATAGATAGATAGATAGACACTATAGACAGACAGACAGACAGATAGATAGATAGATAGATAGATAGATAGATAGATAGATAGACAGACACTATAGACAGATAGATAGATAGATAGATAGATAGATAGATAGATAGATAGATAGATAGATAGACACTATAGACAGACAGACAGACAGACAGACAGATAGATAGATAGATAGACACTATAGACAGACAGACAGACAGACAGATAGATAGACACTATATAGACAGACAGACAGATAGACACTATAGATAGACAGACAGACAGACAGACAGATAGATAGACACTATAGATAGACAGACAGACAGATAGACACTATAGATAGACAGACAGATAGATAGACACTATAGATAGACAGACAGACAGACAGATAGATAGACACTATAGATGGACAGACAGACAGACAGATAGATAGACACTATAGATAGACAGACAGATACTATAGATAGATACTATACACTCACCTAAAGGATTATTAGGAACACCATACTAATACTGTGTTTGACCCCCTTTCACCTTCAGAACTGCCTTAATTCTACGTGGCATTGATTCAACAAGGTGCTGAAAGCATTCTTTAGAAATGTTGGCCCATATTGATAGGATAGCATCTTGCAGTTGATGGAGATTTGTGGGATGCACATCCAGGGCACGAAGCTCCCGTTCCACCACATCCCAAAGATGCTCTATTGGGTTGAGATCTGGTGACTGTGGGGCCATTTTAGTACAGTGAACTCATTGTCATGTTCAAGAAACCAATTTGAAATGATTCGAGCTTTGTGACATGGTGCATTATCCTGCTGGAAGTAGCCATCAGAGGATGAGTACATGGTGGCCATAAAGGGATGGACATGGTCAGAAACAATGCTCAGGTAGGCCGTGGCATTTAAACGATGCCCAATTGGTACTAAGGGGCCTAAAGTGTGCCAAGAAAACATCCCCCACACCATTACACCACCACCACCAGCCTGCACAGTGGTAACAAGGCATGATGGATCCATGTTCTCATTCTGTTTACGCCAAATTCTGACTCTACCATCTGAATGTCTCAACAGAAATCGAGACTCATCAGACCAGGCAACATTTTTCCAGTCTTCAACTGTCCAATTTTGGTGAGCTCTTGCGAATTGTAGCCTCTTTTTCCTATTTGTAGTGGAGATGAGTTGTAGCCCATCCGCCTCAAGGTTGTGCGTGTTGTGGCTTCACAAATGCTTTGCTGCATACCTCGATTGTAACGAGTGGTTATTTCAGGCAAAGTTGCTCTTCTATCAGCTTGAATCAGTCGGCCCATTCTCCTCTGACCTCTAGCATCAACAAGGCATTTTCGGCCCACAGGACTGCCGCATACTGGATGTTTTTCCTTTTCACACCATTCTTTGTAAACCCTAGAAATGGTTGTGCGTTAAAATCCCAGTAACTGAGCAGATTGTGAAATACTCAGACCGGCCCGTCTGGCACCAACAACCATGCCACGCTCAAAATTGCTTAAATCACCTTTCTTTCCCATTCTGACATTCAGTTTGGAGTGCAGGAGATTGTCTTGACCAGGACCACACCCCTAAATGCAATGAAGCAACTGCCATGTGATTGGTTGATTAGATAATTGCATTAATGAGAAATTGAACAGGTGTTCCTAATAATCCTTTAGGTGAGTGTAGATAGACAGGCAGACAGATAGATAGACAGACAGACAGACAGATAGATAGATAGATACTACAGACAGACAGACAGACAGACAGATAGATACTATAGATAGATACTATAGATAGATAGATAGATAGATAGATAGATAGATAGATAGATAGATAGATAGATAGATAGATAGATAGATAGATAGATAGATACTATAGACAGCCTATGCTTAATTCATAATAATGCACATCATTTGAAGGTTACACAATTCGGTTTGATGGAAATTGTCATAAAAGTGAAATGTGTAAATCTTAAAAATATTTTTGTGTAGTTTATGTTCTTAATTATTTGAGGGGTATTATTATTTCAGGGTGCATTATATTTATGTATTGTTTAGATATAAATAAATGATGTAGAAAAAATAAATAAAATGTACAAGTGGTAATAAAAATACAATTATTATTATTGTAATTATAATATCGTAATTACTATAAATTATCAGCATCTAGTTATTTTAAACTATATAACAGCACAGCGGTGTGTGAACTGTGAATAAGAAACACGTGTTTGTTAAAAATGCTAAATATTATTGGATGAGGTAAAGCAACTTGTTACATTTCTAATGAAAATAAAATAAATAAACCTCCAAAATTAATAGACATCTTTTGCAGACACATGTGATTTATTACAGTGGGTCACATCTTGTTCTGTTTCTCCCAGCACTAATGAAAATCAGACAATAGATGAACAAAAATAACCCTCATACCCCCCATTGACTAGTTTTATTGCCATTAAGAAGAGATTTATGTGATTTTAAACGGTCTGCGATTAATGACAGAGAATCATGTTTGCGTTTCTTCGGTGAGAGCTGTTATCCCGTTATTATCATCTTGACCATGGCTGAATCGTGAATCCGGTTTCCTCTCACTTTGATGTCCACGTGCGTTCACCAGACGAGCTCGTTTTAGAAGGATGACAAAGAGTTTAGGATCTTCCTCTTAAAATTGGCAGACTGCTAATGCTTCTGTCTGGACATTATTTTGTTTCTTTACATTAGTTTTACTCAATAAGACAATAAGTAAATAAGTACAATTGTATTTTATGTTGACATTCAGCTATAGATGGTAAATGGTCTGCACTTATATAGTGCCTTTTTAACCTTAACGGTATTCGAAGTGCTTTACACTGTGACTCATTCACCCATTCATACACCAATGATGGCAGAGCTGCCATGCAAGACGCTAGTCTGCCATTGGGAGCAACTTGGGGTTCAGTGTCTTGCACAAGGACACTTCGGCATGTGGAGTCATATGGGCCGCGATTCGAACCACCAACCCTGCGATTAGCTATATAGACACTATAGACAGACAGATAGATAGACACTGTTATGTCTGAAAACATTCAGTATTGTTTCCTGTTGGACTCCGTTATGTTATGCACTGCGATTGACAGGTTACGGTGCCTTTAAGGCTTACGGCAGTGATTTACGGCAAGGGTCAACAAATGTAATGTTTGCGTCAGTTCAGTAAAACGCAACATGAACAGAGCTACACGGTGTGGTTATTGAGTCTTACACAAACACAACATTTGGCAAATGAGGATGTCTGAATTCATCTTACCACCACCGCCACCTTTCCTACCTGTTCCCGGTGATCCAGCTGTTCCTTGGGATCGCTGGCTGATGTCATTTGAGGATTATCTGCTAGCTTTGGGACACTCGGACCTAGCGGAGGCGAGGAAGTGCGCGCTCCTGCGCCATTGTCTCGGGCAGGAGGGACAGCGAATCTTCGTCACGCTCACCTTATCGGATGATAAGTACGTCACAGCCACGACCGCCTTGAAGGCCCACTTCAGCTCCGGAAGAAGCCGGCAGATGCACCGTTTTGAGTTCCGTCAGAGAACGCAAAAGCCGGGTGAGACCGTTGTCCACTATGTATCAGCATTACGTGAGCTGGCTAGACTTTGTGATTTTGGGGCTTTGGAGGATGGACTTATAGTTGACCAGTTAATAGAGAAAACGTCATGTAACCAACTGAGGGAGAGACTTTTACTAGAGCCAGACTCCACGACACTAGCGGATGCTTTAGTAATTGGAAAGCAGTTGGAAATGGCCCTAATGGAGGCGCCAAGTTCGGCAGCGCTACGCACGAGCCTGTGACATCATCACCACCGTCAGTTCAGCACACAGAGACTGCAGAGGCGGCTGACTGGGTGAGTGACCGTTTGGATGTACAGAGAGTGGACAGGGGGCCTAGGGAGAGTGGGCACAAGAGCTGTAGTAACTGTGGCTCCCCTAAACATGCAACCAGAGATCAGTCATGCCCTGCCCAGGGAAACATTGTCGTAACTGCAACAAGTTGAACCATTTTGCACGCTGCTGTCGCTCTTCCCCTGCTTGCCATGATACTGCGGCTGTCCCCATAAACACTGTACAGACCTCACAGCCTTCGTTCAAGCTCTGCACATGCCGTGTGGGCACAGCTCTCATTCTACTCCTCGTGGACACAGGGGCGAAAGTGTCAATTCTAAACAAATGCACATATGATCGCTTTTTCAGTCGCGTGCCTCTGGAAGCAGTGGCTAAACCCCTGTTAGGCTACGGCCATTCTCCCATCTCCACTCTGGGTGTGGCCCGCCTGCCCGTCAGGTATGATCAACAATGTGCGCCTGCCACCAAGTTCTGCATCACCCGGAAGGGAGCTAACATTATGGGCCTAGACTTGTTCCTTGCCCTGGGTTTTAGTGTGAGTGATGCTAGGGGCCTGCATGTCCTGCAAGTTGCCACCCCCTGGCCTGACCGCTACCCACAACTGTTCAACGGGCTGGGCCGCATGACTGGTTTTGTACACCAGCCCACTGTAAAACCATCAGTCCGCCCTGTTATCCAGCCCCTACGGCGCATTCCCCTGGCCCTCCGTGACGCGGTGGAGGCCGAACTGCATTGCCTTGTGGAGGCGGACGTCATAGAGCCTGTCGACGCCTCGCCATGGGTGTCTAACCTGGTGATAGCCAAGAAAAGGGGGGGGCGGACTGCGGCTCTGTGTCGACCTCACAGATGTCAACAAAGCCATCATCCCTGATAAGTATCCCCTACCTACGGCTGAGGAGCTCACTAGCCATTTCCACGGCTCCACTGTTTTCAGTAAGATGGACTTACAAAACGGCTACCTCCAGGTCCCTCTGGCACCGGCCAGCATGGATCTTACGGCGTTTGTCACGCACGTGGGGGCTTTCAGGTTTAAATGTATGGCATTTGGACTTTCATCAGCCCCGAGCTGTTTTCAGAAGATAATGTCACTCATACTGGCTGGTATCCAGGGTGTCTCCATCTACCTGGATGACGTGGTGGTGCATGCGCCCTCCACCGCACTGCATGACGATCGCCTGGAGCAGGTTTTTCAGCGTTTCGAACAGCATGGGGTCACACTGAACTCAGAGAAATGCATGTTCGGGGTTGAGGAGGTCGAGTTCCTGGGCTTCAGGCTCTCGAAGGAGGGCATCGCCCCAATAATGTCCCACACTGAGGCCATTCTGTCCCTGCCAGACCCGCATTCACCATCCCAGCTGTCTTCCTTCCTGGGGATGGCCGCTTACTACCTCAGATTCATGCCACACTACTCTGACTCAACGGCCCCCCTCCGCTAGCTTCTCAGGAAGGATGTTCCGTGGGACTGGACCCCGGCCTGCCACGAAGCCGTGTGCATCATCAAACGGCAGCTCACGTCCCCACCCACACTGTCCCATTTTAGCCTGACCGTGCCTACTATGGTCACCTGCGATGCTTCCGGGGTGGCGCTAGGCGCTGTGCTCTCACAGATTCAAGAGGGGTGGAACGCCCGGTGGCTTTTGCCTCACGGGCACTTACTCCAGCAGAACAGAAGTATTCGGTGGGGGAGAGGGAAGCCCTGGCCTGCCTGTGGGCGTGTGAACGCTGGCATGTTTACCTATACGGGAGGCCTTTCACCATCCGCACGGACCACCAAGCGCTGACGGCACTGCTGGCAACTAAAGGCTCGGGGCACAGGCCCATGAGACTGCTGCGGTGGGCTGACAGGCTGAACCAGTATAACTTCAGTCTGGAGTTTATGCCTGGGCGGGCCAACACGGTGGCCGACCTCCTGTCTAGAGCTGTGTCTGTGACGAAGGAGACGGGCGAGGTGACACCAGACACAGAGAGCGACGAAGACTGGGTCCACATCCTGCACGGCCCCCTCAGTTCAGTAGTCACTCTGGCGGAGCTGCAGCAGGCCTCAGCTACAGACGAGGCCCTCACAACTCTCTGTAACTACGTCCAGGACGGCTGGCCGGCCAAAGTGGATGACAGGTTGCTTCCCTATTACCGCTTCCGCAACGAGCTCTCCTGCTGGGGGGCAGTGTGTCTGGCCCGTGGCCACCGTGCGGTCGTTCCGGAGATTCTCAGGTCCAGAGTACTAAACATGGTGCATGAGGGGCACCTGGGGGTGGTCAAGGTGAAGCAGCGCTGCCGTGACACAGTGTGGTGGCCCCACATAGACTCTGATGTTGAGGATCTGGTACGTAACTGCGCCTGCTGCCTCCTGAGTGGGAAAACTGGTCAGCCTGCCACAGCCCCTCTCACCCCGACCCCTTGGCCGTCTTCACCCTGGGAACATATTCAGGTCGACCTCTGTGGAGAACTTCACGGGGCACCTGCTCACGCTCGCTACCTGCTGGTTGTGCACGATCTTCATTCAAAATGGCCAGAGGTTTTCCAGCTGAGCTCCATCACTGCATACTCCATCATCGACCGCCTGGACAACCTGTTTGGGTGCTGGGGCCTCCCCAGTGTTGTCACAACGGATAACGGGCCCCAATTTGCATCGGCAGAGTTCACTGAGTTTCTGACGATACGGTCCATCAAGCACATCAGGACGGCAGTGTATCACCCAGAGAGTAATGAGGGGGGTGGAAAGACTGAATAAAACTCTTAAAAATGGAATCTGAGCTTGTCTGGAGGAAGGTAAAACCTTCAGCAACGCACTCGACCAAACTATCCTGACCATCCAGGCATCCAAACATTCCACCACTGCAGTGTCACCTGCATTGCTCATGATTGGGCGTGAACTAAAGCAACCACTGGACTGTTTGAGAGCTGAGCCAGCTCCTACACGTGGAAGCCCAGGGCTCCAGAAAGCCAGAGCTCGAGTGAAAGGTTCGCAGACTCGGATGAAAGCGAGATTTGATGTCACGCACAGAGTGCAAAACCCCTCACTTTCTGCAGGGGTTTGGATCAGGATCAAACACCTCCACCGCCAAAATAAGCTGCAGTCATACTGGTCAGAGCCCCTGTGGGTGACTAAGCAGTTGGGTCCTGCCACTTACAGACTGGAGAATGGGACTCGTTGGCACTCAAACCGCCTGCACAGAGTCGCAGCCCCCACAGCACCTGTATCACCCCCGTCCCCAGCAGTGGCTCTAGGTTGGCAGCCCAGGCCAAGAGCTAACCGGTTGGGGGGTAATCCACCAGCACCGCCCGATGCAGCTTCATGGCCAGCACGCCCTCAGAGAATGAGGGTCCCGCCCGTCTGGCATGGGGACTATGTGACAGGGTGATTGTGACACTGGGGAATGGGGGCTGAATGTTATGTTTCAGTTTCCAGGGGGGGGAGAAAATGTTATGTCTGAAAACGTTCAGTATTGTTTCCTGTTGGACTCTGTTATGTTATGCACTGCGAGTGACAGGTTACGGTGCCTTTAAGGCTTACGGCAGTTCAGTAAAACACAACATGAACAGAGCTACACGGTGTGGTTATTGAGTCTTACACAAACACAACAGACACTATAGACAGACAGATAGATAGACACTATAGATAGATCGACAGTGCTTTACACTGTGACTCATTCACCCATTCACACACCAATGTTGGCAGAGCTGCCATGCAAGGTGCTAGCCTGCCATTGGGAGCAACTTGGGGTTCAGTGTCTTACCCAAGGACACTTTGGCATGTGGAGTCGTGTGGGCCGCGATTCGAACCACCAACCCTGCGAATAGCAGCCGACCCGCTCAACCACCCGAGCCACAGCCACCCCACAGCTCCATTCTGGTATGGAATGCCCACTTTTCATGATCCAATTATCAACCAATGGATACAAATCAAGTCCCGTCCTACATTTCTGTCTCATTGAATATCCTGTTTCATGTTGACCTTTGAATATCTGCGATTCAGTTGAGAAGAATTCAACAGTGAATCATTTTTTTTACCACAACCTGAGATGCTTTCTTATGATAAGTGATGCAGTCTAAACCAAGAGAATAATACAAACCACATGTTTTGCTGTGTTGACCTATTTGCTTCCTACTTGTGCTGAGGAACTTTCTAGATGTGAATGACAACATATAATACTGTTTAACGAGTAAAGTGAGATTTCTCAGAGCTACTGGTGTGCTTATTGATGTTTTCCAGAACGTGAAATCCATACTAGCCTGATATTTCCACTAAAATCATGAAAAAGTTTTTTTCAGGACAGACAGATGTAAGAAGTTCATTTTTGGCGACGCCACTTATTCCCTTTTCCTCTTTCCAGTTTCCACTCCGGGTCTTCACACATCTGGTCGGTGACTGTCTCTGCAGCTCTCCTGATCTTACTAAGTGTATGGGCTTTATTTTTAGGATACTTTGAGCCTTGGACTTTTACTTCACGTCCTGAGCTTGTGTTTGGATGTGCTTCAGAGGCCGTGAAGGTATGGAATTTATAGATTATGCAGTAGTCCCTTTTCATGCACCTCACAGTTTCTGGATTGTGGTGTTTTTCCTTACGATCCATTCCAGAGCATGTAAACTGACTCCAGATGTTTTTGATGTTATTATGTTAAACAGGTGTTTTCTAGGTTATCTCGTGCCATGCTTATACAGTGGTGTGGTTTTTTAAAGTGCTGTTTTATTGGATTTGACATCTGGATATGTTCTTGTGTTACAGTTAGTCTTACATAACAGCAAACTTTAAAGAGTGTGTATTTGTGAATATATCTGTTTTAGTCTCAGAACATGCATTTTTTCATTATTATGAGCATTTGTATTATTTGGCAAGGGAATTGAGCACAGAGTGGAACATATTTAGTGTGGTCCAAAAGTCTGAGACAGTGAAAATGCTTGATTTAATAGTTTTTATTGCAATTTGAGGAAAAATTAAATTGAGCAATTTGCATGAATTTCATAACGTCTTAGTATTTGATATGTCCCTCTTTAGCTTTAATGTCAACATGCATTCATTTTTGGTACATAGTTAAAATATTAGAACTTTAAAGGAAACTGTTTTTAAATAGTAATAGTCAAACAATTGTACTTATATGTCTGTATTTGTTATATATGACGATATATGTTATCCTATAGCTCAAGCAGTAAAGCATGTTAGTAGTAACACCAAGGTTGTGGCTTCGATGCCCATAAACCGCAACCTCTGGTATAATGTTTACCTTTAATGCAAAGTTGGTTGATTTGGATCGAAACATCTGCCAAACGAACAAATGTAGTTGACAGTATGACATATAAAAAAAAGCTAAAACAATAGAAAAAAAAATTTATTTAATATTTTTGGTGGATTAATATAGATAAAAATGTATAAATAAAATATATACGTATTTAAGAATTTTTCCTAATAGATTTTGTCCATTTCCTGAACCTCCCCCAAATATATATTTAAAAACAGTGTGTACATATATATATATATATATATATATATATATACACACTGTTTTTAAATATATATATATAAATATATATACACTGTTTTTAAATATATATATATATGACAATATACCATAAAACAACTAAAACTGTAGAAAATATAAGTATTTTATATTGTTGATGGACTATATTTTAGATTTTTATATATATTTTGGACAATATCTGCATATATACAGTATATTACATATATTGTCCAAAATACATGTATAAAACATATATATGCATTTATGAATTATTATATATAATATGAATATACTAATATATTTTAGCCATTTTATGTAAGTGTATATATATATATATATATATATATATATATATAGACTTGAAATATACATAAAATGGCACACAAAAAAGGGTAAAAAATGATAAATTAATTTAAATATAATTTTTTTTAAATCTACAGTATGTATGAGCAATATATTTTCTATTAAAATACATTTAAACTACACCTTAAACATAAATAAAATATATAAAACATGTATAATGTATTTTCAATATTTATATATTTTATTTGAGTTTGTTTCTTATTTATTTCTGTTTGGGGAATGTTGTTCCAGGAACACGTCCTACTTGGCAAAATCAAGGTCATGATGGCTTTGAGAATATTCCAGTTTTGTTAGAGATTATTTAGAAAGCCTTTTCCCCAAGCAGCCACCTCAGATCAGCACTTCTTACTCTGATTTTAACTATGTATATGTAAAACACCTGTTTGCGATTGACGAAACTCATTCCAGAAACTCATATTCCTTCCAATTCCTCAGCAGGACATTGGGAAACAAGGCTTTAATGAATGGAATGTTGATGTTTGTCATGAAACTGCTCTAAGGTCAGAGGGTTGTTGGTCTTTTCACTGGGAGAAACGGGTGAATGAACCCCAGGAACCAATCTACACTTGTATATATTTACTGGAGTAAAAGAAACAACATTCATTAATTTGCTCTACATTAATTGCAGTTTTATCTGGCTTTTTCAAGCAGTCACCATCTGCTCTAAAGAGCAATCCAAACATTGAGAAATCACAAATAAATAATGAGATTTGACTCGATCAACCCCGCCGCAAACAAGTAATATCCTTAAACATAAAGGTAGATATACAAATAAAAATGCTTTTTTGAGAATTGTAATGTAGGTTGAACAGTACTAATATATAAAAAGTACATAAACGTTACATAAATTACTCTTATGATCATTCTGCTTACTGACTCTATACTTTACATTGTATATACATACAGAGCTATACATGTGGAGATGGTGGTGGTGTAGCGGGCTAAAGCACATAACTGGTAATCAGAAAGTTGCTGGTTCAATCCTCACAGCCACCACCATTGTGTCCTTGAGCAAGACACTTAAATCCAGGTTGCTCCGGGGGGATCTTTGGATAAAAGCGTCTGCCAAATGCATAAATGTAAATGTAAATATACATTCATGCATTTATCCAAAGCGTTCAATCAATACATTTTCATCAGTACTTCCTAATCTGATCAAACTACACAAGAGGAATTTTGTGTTGCTCAGGGGTTGCTCTTTTATGCCTAAATTTACGCATGAGTCAGGCAAATGGGATATTGTTTGATTAGAATCTGAACTTTTCTTAGATGACCATCACTTCTGCATTTATGTTACATAAAATAACAAAATGAGGCCTGAAAATATTTGCGTCACAAATCAGCACCACCTAGAGGTCATGTGGTGGAAATATTAATGAATGTAAACGTCTTGGACTTGCAGTGACACCTAGTGGTTTGGATGCAGCATCATTTAAAATCAATAGTTTTCAATTTCAGATGCCATTGTAGGAATTTAGTATTCCCAGTCAGCCATGATTACTTTAATAAATGAGTGTCAGTGGGGCGTGGATTGCTCAGCGAGTAAGGATGCTGACAACCACCCCAGAAGTTTGCGTGTTCGAATCCCAAGGCGTGCTGAGTGACTCCAGCCAGGTCTCCTAAGCAACCAAATTTGCCCGGTTGCTAGGGTGCTTAGTCACGTTGGGGTAACCTCCTTGTGGTTGCTATAATGTGGTTGTCGCTCTCGGTAGGGTGGGGTGTGTTGTGAGTTGTGCGTGGATCGCGGAGAATAGCGTGGGCCTCCACATGCGCAACGTCTCCTCGGTAACACACTCAACAAGCCACGTGATAAAATGCGTGGATTGACAGATTGACGTGGAGGCAACTGAGATTCATCCTCCGCCACCCGGATTTAGGCGTGTCACTACGCCACCACAAGGACTTACAGTGGGGAACTGGGCATTCCAAAATGGGGAGAAAAAAAACATGTGTGAAAGAGTCAAATAAACAGGACGGTTACTGAGATTAAGCGAGTAGTATTCGGCTGGTCATGTGATTCTAAAATGGCCGCCCCCATGTGAGGACTCTCTCCATGTAGAATAAAACAGCTTTTATAAGGTTACTGATATGACTGGAGTCTTCATTTTAATGTGAGTGCTCATGATGTCCTGCATATATTGCAAAATCACAATTGATGTCTTTAGGAGTTTGAAGGACTTTAAAAAGAATCACAAAGTGAAATATGATACTTGTAAGACATTAAATACAAAAGTCTCTTTATGCACTGATCACTGCTGCTGTAAGCCCCAAATAACTAAAAACCTTCACTGTATCTGCTTTTATCTTAGGCATTTTTCCCAAAAATTATCTATTTTTTTTACTTGTCTGTGAGCGTGCTTGTGTGAATAATCCAATGTTACATCTTAGATGTCCAGAACAAAATATGCGGTCCATAACAAAATCCATACAAAATACAGGGGGACAAACCAGCAGGAACCGCATGCTAAACAAATCACTGGAAAGATATGCTATCGATTATTGATTGATTATCTAATGATCTTCTAAAGCTATCTAATGACACCTAGATTGAGCTTCTAGTCCACTCAGAGGCCGAGATATTCGATGAAACAATGGGGGTGGTGCATGAACTGTAAATTAGACTGAATGTCTATGGACGAGCACATCTGTGAGGGCTAAAATGCATTACAGCGCCACCTACATTTCAGATCTGTATATTGTGATGGAAGGTGATGGAGGAGAAATGTTTTTCTCTCTTTTAGAATTAATGAACGTTTTCCTCTTTTAGAATTGACCCCTTCTTTTTAATCACATCTTATCTATTACTAAGCTTGTTTCATTTTTTTTTTTTTTTTGCATCCAGAACTCTTTGTAGATCTGAGCAGGTTTCTTTTGATGCCCTGAAGTCCAGATTTGATTTGGTTCTGGCTTGACTGGTGGATACATTCCAGAGCTGGAAGAGGAATTTTGGACATTGTTTTAGGCGACGTGAAAGTATTATCCGGCCTGAAAGTGATGGGTCAGTTGAGTGGGCGGCTGGAGCTGTTGTGTTTGGTTTGGTTGGGCTGGACTCTGGTGCGAGGTCAAGGAGAAACTAACCTGGATCTTCAGCTGCTGGATGAGAAGGAAGTGGAATCAGATGAAGCAGCAAAAAATGAGAAGGAAGAGATATTTTGTCCGGAAAAGTGCAGCTGCACTGTGGAGGAGGCAGTGGACTGCAATGGAGTGAGCCTAACAGAATTCCCACCAGAATTGTCCGAAAAAACCCGTCAGCTGTCTCTGCAGGTGTGTGTGTGTGTGTGTGTTTACTGACTGAATATATTGCTTGTGTTTTGTTGATACTCTGATAAAATAAGTTTCAACATGGTTTCCAAGAATAACATGTTTCAAGCAATATTCGACAAACTAGAAGATTAGTATACCAAAAATGAAAGTTTCTGTCATTATTCACTCACCCTCATGCCATTTAAACCCCCCCATTCTTAACCAAGCATGTCCAAGCAGCTCTTTTCCACGCAATGCAATTGAAGTCATTGTATGGAAAAGAGCAGCTTGGAGATTCTTCTTTTGTGTTCCATGGAAGAAAGTCAGTCATATGGGTTTGGGACAACTTGAGGTGCAGTAAGCGATGATAGAAATGACAATTTTTGGGTGAATCAACCCTTTAAATTTCATTTGATCTTTTTATTTTCCAGAATAACCAGATCAAAGAGGTCACGCTAGAACATCTTTCACACCTTCAGCAGTTGGAGACCCTAAACTTACAGAACAACCGCCTCACAACACAAGGTACAGAGGAAGAGAGGGGAATGAGGGGGTCGGTAGAGGACATCAGCTGAATAGAGTGGGAAATAATATGTTACAGATCTTAAAAATGATAGAAAGAGAGAGAGAGAGTGAAAGAGCAGGATGAAAAGGGGTATGCTGTGTTTGGATTGCTCTTCGCCAACAGAGGAACTCTGCTGTTTCCTGCATGTGTGGTGCAAAAACAACGTTTTTTTCAAAACGTTCTACCAAGTGGATGCATTTGAAAATGGCATCTTTGTGTTGTTGTGTGGACAGGGAAAACTGAGATATTCGAAAAAGATGACGTATTTGTTATAATAAGTCTTTTTTTAACCTGTTGATACGCAATCGCCCGCACGCGGTGGTGACGTCTCTCTACTTACATTTAATATAATTTACCATCTATAAATGTAAATATTGTTAACAAATGATACATCTTTTCAAAGGTCTAGGGTTCAACATTGATATCCGATCTCTGTTTCACGATAGTAATGTTCCAGAAACAGTAATTTAGTTATTTGTGCCAGGAGTACAAATGAAAACATGCAATATCAAAACGGGACTTCATACATTTATTACAAAAACACGATCGCCAGATGAATCCAGTTCAACACACTTCGGTCAATCGGCCATCACAAGCGTTCATTGTAAAACATCCAATAGCACTTTTTGTCCATAAAAGTGATAAATGTGAGAGATATTGATATATTCTCCATTGTTTACATGAGATCTCACCTGAAAGAATTACCCTTCGTCATCGTTCTTCATTAAACTGTAATCTGAGCAGCATTCATGTTGTAAAACTGTATATGATCTTATATATTAGAGTCTCATGAGCCTGTCTCCAAAGTCTATTTTTAAAAATGCGGCGTCATTTTATTCAGAATAGCCGAGCAGTGCAGTCAGATTTAGTGTCGTCTTGAGAGGCGGAGCCTTAATTTTACTCTGTACACTTCCAGAGATTTTACAGAGAAAAAAGCTGCAGGAACCTCATTTTTTGTGAGATCATCTTCAAATTTGAAAAGAAACTTCTTTAGACTCGTGGCTTTGAGAACATTATATTTCTGGTTTGTCTTGGTACTTTTATTATTGTTTTTTAGATTATGTTCAGCACAAAATATTTCCATTACTACAAACTTCAGCTACTGTAACAACATCTATTAATTCTGAAACTTGGGAAATAAAGCCCAAAGTGTCTTCTTTCAAAAGATACTACAAAGGGTCCAGTAAATACAACCATTTAAGTCAGGGCTGGACTAGTAATTTGGCATACCGGACATTTTCCGGTGGACCGACGCACTTTGGCGGCCGATCAGAGACTGAATGACCTTCGGGAGAACCGAGCAGGCCGGTGGGTCAGCCACGATACGTACTGAATGGGCCACGATAAGCTAAAATGAGCCGTCGCATTATGCATAACGGACCACAAAATGGCACCACGATATACAGAAAAGGACAGCGAACAACACCCCCCCCCCCCACCCCCCACTCAAGTTTTGGGCCAGTTGCCATGTGGCAGTGTGGACGTAGAGAGTTTAAATAGGAAAATCGCCCTTTTTTAAATTTATCCGGATTAATGTGGACGTAGTCTAATTCAGCTGTTCGCCAATGTCTGTGAGTGAGAATGCATGTGTGAAACAAACAAACAAACAAAAAACGAAATATATATATATTTTTTTCATTATTTACAAACCCAAACACAAAGTTATAGAACTTGGAAACGAGCCCGAAACCAGACTGTCATGTTCCGTTGGGCTTGCGTTGGGTAGCAGACCTCTACTCTAGAGTCACCAAATAGAACTGCAAAAAGTAATGACTGTTTTCCCAAAAAATCCCTGTGTTTCATTGCTGCAAAAACAGATGGTCCTGCCACAAACCCATGGTCCCATGAGCCAATGTTGCGGTGCCAGGCTGGACGGGCCGCTCAAGCAAACAGAGGAACATTTTGATAATGCCACACGTGTTACACTTTCCCACATTATACTTGGGTCTTTTGGTGTTTAGGATAGGAATAATATCTATCCCTCTTTCTCCTAATTACCTCATCGAGACCAGGTGGGACAGTATGTCTACATAATTCAACAAGCACTTGTATCTCAAAAGATCAATGGAAATTGTATTTCTGAAGATTTTGACCTTCTTGAACCAACTAACTAACTTTTGTTCAACATTCCAGCCCACTGTTCTGTCGGCGTACTGTAGCCCCTCTATAGTTAGACAGCCCATGCACATTGATGATTTTAGAAAATTGCTTTTAGAACTTCAAATGAAACATGAAATGAAGGTATGTGCTGCATGCAATGGAATAATGTTTGTTTGTGTATATTCAGGTCTTGATGATGAAGGGTTACATGTTCTGGAAAGGCTGAGTTATTTGTACTTGGCAAATAATAAGGTGAGTCATAAATGTTTACTCTCAAGCTTCATATCTCTCCCTCTCTTTGTCCTATAAACACTATCAAACCTGGAGACAGCTCTTTTCTCCCAAATAGTCCAAATAGGAATTTACATAAGACTTCAGGACCATTTCCACCCTCTCTTGACCCTTTAAAAAAGGCCACTTGAGTTGCGCTTGGCCTTACAAAGCTTGCTGCCAAGATGCAAGTGTGTTGTGGGTGCACTTTAAAAACCAGATGTAGTTTTGTTGGTGTTTCTCTCAAAGACAATCTCTGCTGTGATCGGCACATGTTGTTTTGTTACATTTAACCCTTTACTGACAGCACAGAGTCTCCTGAACTGAGAAATGTTGGTTTGCCCATGCACGTGTATGCAGGGTAGCATGAGGTTAACATTTATATTTATGCATTTATCCAAACGATTTACAGAGCCCTTATTACAGGGACAATCCCTCTGTCTGGAGCAACCTGGAGTTAAGTGTCTTGCTCAAGGGCACAATGGTGGTGGTCGTGGGGTTCAAACCAGCAACCTTCTGATTAACAGCCACTATGCCACCACCATAAGTTACCACCACCATGTTAAGTTAGTGTTATTATTTTAGCATCACATGTGTTACCATGATGGTGACTTTGCCCACACAGTGTTTACACATTCATTGGCCATTTCTCATGGGGGGGGGGGCATTTGTGATGAAATTTAGGTCATAGTGTCACCATTTGTTTTACCATCTGTGTTACATTGGCAGCACATTTAAAGGTAAAGGGTCTGCACTTATATAGCGCTTTTTTCTAACCTCAGAGGTTACCAAAGCGCTTTACACTGTGTCCCAATCACCCATTCACCCATTCACACACGCACATTCATACACCAATGGCGGCAGAGCTGCCATGCAAGGCGCTAGCCTACCATTGGGAGCAACTTGGGGTTCAGTGTCTTGCCCAAGGACACTTCAGCACGTGGAGTCATGTGGGCCGGGATTTGAACCGCCAACCCTGCGATTAGCAGCCTACCCGCTCTACCACCTGAGCCACAGCCGCCCCTGCATTTAAAGTGCAAAGCAGATTTTTCTTAGTTCAGTAGGTTGGTATATTAACAGTATAGCATTGAATGATACAGTATATGCAGTCATGAACTGTACCCCAAAATGACATACAGCAATGCCTGAAACAATTACACAGCTGCCAGTATTTTACCGTAAGTGGGATTTGTTTGCCTGCGAAAATCATCAGATTGCTTGGAGAAACAATAGCACAACTCTCCTCAACGAGCGGCACAATTTGATGTAATATTCGTGTCTGTGGTGCAAACGTGTGAGACGAGTGACACTTAATTTTCAAGGTCTATGTGCGCATGTTGCATCACACTAAAATATGAGTCCTCATTCACTCAAACTGTTGTTGAAGTGTTCAAACATTTACATGGTTTCATATGAGAGTACACGTTTGAATTAAAACAAGTTGCTTCATATGCTGAGTGTTTCTCATTTGCACTGTTGATTTTACACATAATCACCCACTTCTAAATAACCGAATGGTACAATTTAATGGCAATTAAAACAAAAAAAGAGTGGTTATAACAAATAAACCCTCAAAATGATGTCTTGGTGAAATGCCAAAATGTTCTTCTATGGCCTGTGAGAGTGACTCCCTTATGACTTTTTACGATTGTTTTCCAGAACCCATTCACTCGCTGAAGGCATTCACACGTCTGATTCAAACTGACTGATGGCGGAAAATGAAGTTTGATATTTATGTTGGACAGGAAACACAGTCATTTGTTTTCTTGTTCCTCTGGTTACCATACCAAGCGGTGTGCTCATTGTTGTTCAGCTAACCACAATCCTCCAATCTGTCAGTCATATGGATTGTTCTTATTCCAGCTGGTAACGGGGACATGGTGGCAGTGGGTTTTAGTGCACACACATACACTCATGCGCCTGTCTGTGGATGTACCATGCCAGCTTTCCCTGTTAATCAGCCAGCTTTGCACACCAGGTGGTTGACGTAAAAGCAGACCTGTCGACCTCTAGCTGTTTCCACAGAGCGAATGCTGGACAGATTTGCAGGACTTAAAACAGGACAACAGCAAAAGAAAGATATCCTGCTGTATGTTTGAGGGCAGTTTTATCCACGTGGGCACAAAAACACTGGCCTGTATAATCTCCCAACCCCGCTAAAAAAAGGACGTGATGGAAGAGACATGAAGACGGGTCTTAGAGGTGTCCTAGCACATATAAATGCAGTCCTAACCAAATGAACCACTCTTAGGCCAGAAACATATTTTAGGCAAGTACGCAAAAACAGACATGAGCCAAAAAAAAACAGATGTGTCATTATTCAGGTAAGCAGCTATAAATATTTTGACTCTAACAGAAATATTCTCTTCAAACTGTTGACTGTATTTGGCTTGAAAGTGGAAACTCACTGTAGAAGCCAATGGCGGTCCTGAGCCGCCCCCACCCCACTCCACAAAAATAAAGTAAAATACATAAATTAATTTAAATGATGTATGTAGCATATACCGACGATTACTAGTATACAAAATGGTTTTTTCAAAACGGGTCATATTTTGGGATTTCTGTGACTTCAAGTAGACCTGAAGACTACATGGAAGCTGATAAATGAAGAAAACGTTTGCATTTAATATAAATATATTATTTAATTCTAAACAATTTATCGACAAAAACAACAACAATCTCAATAAGGGGGATATTAAACAAAGAGGGTGGCAACATTAAATTGAACACATATATTCATAGGCTATTAAACAAAACAGGCAAAATTCGATTCAATTGAACAAATACATTCATACTAAATAAAACATATTAAATTTAACATAAATGTATTTGTACTAAACACAATGAATAAAACACTTTTATATTAACTGAGTTGGAAACATAGTTGTAAAAATCTGCAATTACCAAAATATTTTACTAAAAAATCCTTCGTAAGTAAATCGGTGAATCGCAAATTTGAAATGCTGCCGCTTATATTGCCTATGCCAAGATCAACCACTAGTGAACGCGAACAGTTCACACCAATCAGTGTTGCCAACTTGGCGACTTTGTCGCTAGATTTAGCGACTTTTCGGACCTCTTTAGCGACTTTTATTCAAAAAAGTGACTAGCGACAAATCTAGCGACTTTTTGGAGAAACCTTAACTACTTCCGTAGAAGAGACTTCATGGTCTTGCTTTCCTGCCCGGACTCGGAGACACACCTCTCTCTACGTCTACTCGGTTCGGTGAGACTGACGGAGAGAGTGGTGAGCTGGCGAGAAGGCGGAGCAGCACAAAGTCGACCGCACGGCAGCTGACATAGACGTGAATGAGCTGCGCATGTGCAAACAGCGTAGTCAAGGACCAATCGCGAATCTGTATTGTTAGCTCCCCTTTAGTTTTACATTTAAATAGTTTAATTTGACCGTTTATTTTTATTATTTTCATGCACTTAATCACGGGAGATTTTTAGACGGTTGTTCATTCCTGTTTCTGAACTCTCTGAATTCAGACACTTAGACAACTCTGTACAATGTACTTTATTCAAACACGTAACAAACTTGACATTTTGCTACATTTGTATATAGGGAATTAATAGGGTATTACAATATGTACGGTAAGCACAGGGAAGCAAACACATGTAAAGGGCGGACACTATGCAAAATGCAAATGAGACCCGGTGAAGTCATGAATATGTTAATTAGCATATGACGTCATCTAGTGACATTTAGCGACTTCTCGAGCAGGCAATGTTGATAGTGTTATGCATACATAAGTTGTGTTGTAAATTGGAGTCGGAATCTTTTAAAAACCTGAGATACACAAGTACTGTTAGTGAGCGTAAATTAAATCTGGATGTGAAAAAATAATGTAGCTTGTCATTAATGCTCATTGCTGAAAACCTTTCTGACCTTGTTTAAAACATTGTTTAAGTTTAATAACTACATATGACAGATAGCGCCAATAACACTGTTGGTTGTAGCTTGTGAGGTGCAAGGTGACCGTGTTAGTGGTGCTATCTGTCATAACAGAGGAAGTCTTGTATATGTGTATGTAGTTGTAATATGTCTAAACTCGTTTCATCTCCCTGTCCAGTACTATTACCTTACACTGTTACACGG
This sequence comes from Xyrauchen texanus, assembly GCF_025860055.1. Lineage (NCBI taxonomy): Eukaryota > Metazoa > Chordata > Actinopteri > Cypriniformes > Catostomidae > Xyrauchen > Xyrauchen texanus. Next base: position 7,906,353 of record NC_068300.1, read on the forward strand.
GGACCTTTTTCTTGTTCTGTGACCCTCTTCACTCTCAGAAGAAAAGCTGGAGTCCTTGATTACAGCTTTTAATGGGAATGTCAGTTAAACAGGAGGCTCACAGAGTTTTGCCCCCTAGATTGCGCACCAGATCAATGCTGAAACGATATCAAGGGGGACCAACCCAAGTGAAATCCCCCCCAGCATCCTAGTACCCAACCCTGCAGTACAATATCTTTTTAACTTTTTCACAGCTCACAGCTGCTCCGAGATACCTTCCTTCCTCTTTGGTCAGTGCTGATTTTGCTGCTAACCAGCTCACCAGAATCTACCCTGGCACCTTTGGACAGAAGCCTGTTCTCAAGTAAGCAAGAAGCTTTCTTTTCAAATATATTATGCTGCACTTTGTGGCTCCATATACAGTTGAAGAAAGACGTTTACATACACCTTAGCCAAACACATTTAAACTCAGTTTTTCACACTTCCTGACATTTAATCATAGAAAATATTCCCTGTTTTATGTCAGTTAGTATCACTACTTTATATAAGAATGTGAAATGTCAGCATAATAGTCGAGAGAATGATTTATTTCAGCTTTTATTTCTTTCATCACGTTCCCAGTGGGTCAGAAGTTTACATACACTTTGTTCATATTTGCAAGCATTTGCATTTAAATAGTTTAACTTGGGTCAAACGTTTTGGGGAGACTTCCACAAGCTTCTCACAATAAGTTGCTGGAATTTTGGCCCATTCCTCCAGACAGAACTGGTGTAACTGAGTCAGGTTTGTAGGCCTCAATGCCCGCGCACGCTTTTTCAGTTCTGCCCACAAATTGGATTGGATTGAGGTGAGGGCTTTGTGATGGCCACTCCAATACCTTGACTATGGTGTCCTTAAAGGGGTCATATAATGCCATTTTGTACAAGTTAATATGAATCTTTAGGGTCTAAATGAAAACTTTGTAATATACTTTTATTAAAAATTCTCATTAGTATTTTAAGAAAACACTAATTTTACCTGCTCAAAAACAGCTCTGTTTTCAGCACGCCGTTTCAGTGCATATGACTTTAAATGATAATGAGCTTTGGTCACCCCGCCCCTCCGTTCTCTAATATAACGGTTAATAAAACGTTACACTTACTTCTTCTGGAGGTGCAGAGGGAATATAAATAGTTGGTACCGAATAATTTTTCAGCAGCAGCTTCTTAGCAAAACCAGCTTTATACTGACCCTCGTTTATAAAGCAGTCTGGTGAAAAATGATTCGCGCAAACATGAACGCATTGACGTTGCTCGTGGGGAATATTCCCATCGTAAACAAAACTCAGCCACTGCGTCTTCAGCGGTTCAGATTTAGGAACATCAAAATGACTGCTGTGTTCGTTATTACACCGAAGAACAGAACACCACAATCGCTAGGCGCCATTCTGCTCCAGTGTATCAACAATGATGACGGACTATGATTGACAGCTCGCTCACGAGCGAGGGCGGTCTGTGTTGAAACACTGCTGTCAATCAACAATCCTGGGAGGACGTCCGACCGTGTGACGTCACACGGTCGAGCGGCTCGATTTGAGGCAGGGAAAATATATAAGGAGATTAAAACAAAAACACTGGATGGATTTTTATCATAATAGGATGGTTGTGTACAGGCACAGCCAACACACATTTCAGTACAATCAACTTGAAAAAGTGCATGTACCATTATATGACCCCTTTAAAGCCATTTTGCCACAAATTTGGAGGTGTGCTTGGGGTCATTGTCCTTTGGAAGACCCATTTGCGACCGAGCTTTAAATTCTTGCCTGATGTCTTGAGATGTTGCTTCAATATATCCACATAATTTTCCTTAATCATGATGCCTATTTTGTGAAGTGCACCAGTCCCTCCTGCAGCAAAGCACCCCCACAACATGATGCTGCCACCCCCATGCTTCACAGTTGGGATGGTAATCTTTGGCTTTCAAGACTCACCCTTTTTCCTCCAAACATAACAATGGTCATTATGGCCAAACAGTTACATTTTTGTTTCAACAGACCAGAGAACATTTCTCCAAAAAGATAAGATCTTTGTCCCCATGTGCACTTGCAAACTGTAGTCTGGCTTTTTTATGGTGGTTTTGGAGCAGTGGATTCTTCCTTGCTGAGCAGCCTTTCAGGTTATTTTGAAATGGTACTCGTTTTACTGTGGATATAGATACTTGTCTACCGGTTTCCTCCAGCATCTTAACAAGGTCCTTTGCTGTTGTCCTGGGATTGATTTGCATTTTTCACACCAAACTACATTCAACTCTAGGAGACAGAATGCATCTCCTTCCTGATCGGTATGATGGCTGTGTGTTCCCATGGTGTTTATACTTGCGTACTATTGTTTGAACAGATGAATGTATGGTACCTTCAGGCATTTGGAAATTGCTCCCAAGGATGAACCAGACTTGTGGATATCCACAATTATTTTCTGAGGTTTTGGCTGATTTCTTTTGATTTTCCCATGATGTCAGGCAAAGAGGCACTGAGTTTGAAGGTAGACCTTAAAATTCATCCAAAGGTACTCTTCCAACTCAGGACACCTCATATCAGAAGCTAATTGGCTAATTTTCTAAAGGCTTGACGTAGTTTTCTGGAATTTTCCAAGCTGCTTAAAGGCACAGTTAACTTAGTGTATGTAAACTTTTGATCCACTGGAATTGTGATATAGTCAAAAGTCAACAATTGTTGGAAAAATTACTCATTCCATGCACAAAGCAGATGTCCTAAATGATTTGCCAAAACAATAATTTGCTAATATTAAATCTGTGGATTGGTTAAAAAAACTAGTTTTAATGACTACAACCTAGTTGTATACAAACTTCTGACTTCAACTGTATTTTAATCAGTCATCTATGTGCTGTGGGCCAGGTCAGTTTATCTCCATAACAACAAGCTAACAGATGCAGGTCTACCAGAGAACATGTTTAATGGATCGGACAACCTGGAGGTCCTCATCATGTCCAGTAATTTCCTAAGCTATGTTCCTAAGGATCTGCCAACCGCACTCTACCGCCTACACCTGAAGGTATGGCCACTCTTGAATTCCAATAGCTACTTAATTTGGACTGTGCTTTGTTCTTTCTGTGATGGGTGCACATGTTATTAACCTCTTGTGTTCTCCCAACACTATAATGCCAGACTACATTAAACAGAAGGCCAACTTCAGTGAATGGAAAAGTATGCAAATCCAGGGCGTGCTGAGTGACTCCAGCCAGATTTCCTAAGCAACAAAATTGGCCCGGTTGCTAGGGAGGGTAGTCACATGGGGTAACCTCCTCGTGGTCAATATAATGTGGTTCTCGCTCTCGGTGGGTCACGTGGTGAGTTGTGCGTGCATGCTGCGGAGAATAGAGTGAAGCCTCCACACGCACTATGTCTCCGCGGTAACGCGTTCAACAAGCCACTTGATGAGATGCACGGATTGATGGTCTCAGATGCGGAGGCAACTGAGATTCGTCCTCCGCCACCCGGATTGAGTCACTATGCCACCATGAGGACTTTGGGAATTGGACTTTCCAAATTGGGGAGAAAAGGGGAGGGAAAAAATAACGTGCCAATCAATAATCAATATATCTATATTTTTATGACATGCCTATTACTCACCATCATGTAATTCCAAAACCAATGACAAATAAACCTATATGGATATCTACATCTACATAAATAATGCCATATTTAAAGTCTTCAGAAGCTGCTTTGTGTGAGGAACAGATTGAAATAGAAGTCATTATTCGCCCAAAATATTGCTCATTAATGCAAGTGTTCAATTCAAATAAGGTGCATCAAGTTGCTTCATGGCACGTTTGATGTCAAAAGTATTTGGCTCTCTCTTTTCTAGTGCCTCTGTTTTGTGAGAAATGTCTAAAAAGCTGTTTTGTTCAGGTCAAAAAGACCTGATAGAGTACAGTAGATACACAGCACACCTCTCTTTGTATTATAAACATGAACATTGACATAGGCTTGTTTTCTGAACCAAACACAAGCTTTTATATTACCATAACACTAGGAAAAAGTGCCAGCTTTAGTATTATTTTACAGTAAAAATCCAGTAAAACAAAAAAAGCTGATAATATCTTGTTTGCAGTCACGTGATTCTGATGACAGGGCAGGGCAATTCAGATGGAGGGCAGGAAGTGAAAAGCAGAATGGAGGAGATGGAGGAAAGTCCGTACTTTACTAGTTTAGATGCGATTATGAGAGAAAGATATAAACAGAAAATCACAACATATGTTGGACGGGATCCTTATGTTATGAAGGGGAGCGATTTTTCAACTGAATTGAAATACTTCGAGGCATTAGATACAAGCAACTACCTTGTCTCCCAGACATCCTTCTTCTCCAGAAAACAAATGAAAGCATACAGAATTATGGCGGCATTCAACTTTTTTGTTAGTGTGGGTCAATGACCACAGTGGTCCACAATGACTGTCATTTGGTTTTCGCCCAAGTGAGTAGCATTTATTTTGTGTCCTGTGGATTAACCTAGCAACAAACATTAAAAGTGGCGGTGCCTCTCGTTGTTAGCATTACGGTTGTTTACGTGATTAGGTTAATCACTCTCAAAGGTCCGCCGAAACCCCACTAAAGATCATCGCGAAACAAGACGGAGAAGTAATTGCATGTCAGGGTACGTTATTAAGTTTGCCTGCAAATACTTTGTAATTAGCTTTGCTATTATAGTTACTGATTTTTTTATCAATTACAGGGGTACAATCTCAAAGAGAAGAAAAAATAAGTACTTGGAAACGTTACATAAACATAGCCACATAAGTTGTATTACTTACCTTTGACGAAGTGCTCACTGCACACATGAGCATTACCGACTCTGCTCCTCCAGACCACAGACGCAGGTTTACAAGCCATTTTTCCAGCGTTTTTCAGTCAATTTCTTGCATTTTCCCACTTATGAACAACAACTTTTGGTACACGATAAAAGCTCCTTGTGGTTTCTCGGTTTTGTGGATTTGAGCAACCGTAAACAATGCAAAACATAGGCATTTTGAGTTTGTGATGGTGCTTTCCTATGTAGAAAATCACTTCCTGCCCTCCATCTGCATTTCGCCCCACAGCAACGCAGTGCTGTGACATCATATGCAACCAAGCTATTGGAATACTTACACATTGTATCTGTTCGAAACACATGATTTATATCCAAAAATATATATATATTTGTTTTCAGTTTATAAAATGTCAGCCTGAAAAATCCCACAGACATAAATTGAGAAGGTCCACGCACATATCTAAGGATCAGGTGATCATATAGACTTGGGATGGTCTCGTTTGACTCTGGCCGGTGAGCAAACATTTAGAAATGCCCTAGTAACCACCCAAAACACCCTGACTTTGCATATATAAACAAGTGTCACAAAAATGCTATTTTTATTTATTTTTACCTACTTATTTATTCATTGTTTTGGATAATCCAAAAGCATTTTGACCAAATACAAGTTTAAGAATGATTTTCCCATGTTTTTAACTCTTAAAAAGGTAAAGAAAAAAAAAAAAAAAGACCCGAACATAACAGGAGGGCTTGTTTTCATGATTTTTTAAAACTTGGCATGATGCATCTTAATGGACCATATTTTAATTGATGTTTCAGGTCAAGTGTAATGTTGACCTTCCTCTTTAAAAACCATGTAAGAATAAGAACAGGAAGAGGTAACAAAATGGAAATGTTACGTTTGTTCATGAAACTTGGTGACAACATTGCCGTAGAGTGTACCAACTCAAAAATATCGATATCCATACATTATTTTTATCATTATTTGTTTTTATTTATTCTAGAATAACATGTTGGAAAAGATTCCCTCAGGTGCTTTTGATAATTTGCTCCATCTTCGAGAGCTCTACCTTCAAAACAACTTATTGAGTAATGATGGCGTAGACAACGAGACCTTCAGGTCAGCATGACTCAAATACAGAGAAAAAACATAATTTACATCCCACTCTTTCTACTGCTTGGCTCACCTCTTGTTCATCCTCTTATAAAAACCTACATGAGTTGTTACTGATGGAAAATATCATTCCTTCTCTCATCAGTCAGTTAAACAGTTTGGAATATCTGGATTTGTCTGATAACAACCTTACCACGGTTCCTCTTGGCCTCCCGAGGAATATAATCCTGCTACACCTGGAGAGGAACTCTATCCAGAGCATTGCAGTCAATGCTCTGACACCCATCCGGAACTTAGAGTACCTTCTCCTGCACAACAACCGCCTCCAGTCTCACTCCATCCATCCGGCTGCCTTCCTGGGTCTTAAACGACTCCACACTGTCCACATGTACAATAACCTGCTAGAGCGAGTACCCCGAGGTCTTCCTCGTCGAGCGAAGACCTTCATGCTTCCCCACAACCTCATCAGCGAGATCGGCCGCAATGATTTGATCACATTGTACACCCTAACAGAGCTCAACCTCAGTTACAACCGGCTCACTAGCACCAAGCTTCACAGAGAGGCCTTCAGGAAGCTCAGGCTTCTGGAAACTTTGGATCTGTCTGGAAACAAGCTGCAGGCTCTTCCAATGGGACTGCCCAAGAGCCTCCAGATTCTCAAGGTAAAGGACAACCATATGACAGAGATACCAGAGAGGGCGCTGTTGGGTATGAGCAAACTGAGGGAGCTCTACCTGGCAAACAATCAACTGAAGCTGAACTCTATCTACCAGGGAGCATGGCAGGAGTTGAGTGCACTCACGGTAAGAAGGTGTTCTTTGGTGGTGAGGAATTCTAGCTGTTTTCCTTTTTTTTATAGTATCGACTTTCTAGGGGGTTTATTAGAATAACATTTTGCTTTAATTTTGACTCTTGAAACTCTTGTTTCGAAAATAACAACAAAACACTAATTTAGGAAATTTTACTGCCACAAAGGCCAAATGTTTTGTAAAAAGGCACCACCCAAGAGCACATCACAGAGTAAAACTACAGTAGTGATGCTTAATTGGATCATCAGTTTGAGGAAATTGTGTATTTCATTGACGTTTTAGCATAGATGCTAATAAAGTGCAACAGTGCCTTCCCATTTTTTCTGCAGTTTTGGTTCTGGAAATATTTTTCCCAATATTATTTTCCATAGAGTTTTCATAAAGTACTTCATAAAAGAGTTCTAAGTGATGAAACAAGCCAACAAGCTTCGAGGCTAAAGCACAGAACTGGTAAGCAGAAGGTTGCTGGTTCGATCCCCACAGCCACCAACATTGTGCCCTTGAGCAAGGCACTTAACTCCAGGTTGCTCCAGGGGAATTGTCCCTGTAATAAGTGCACTGTAAGTCGCTTTGGATAAAAGCGTCTGCCAAATGCATAAATGTAAATGTTATGAAAATCGAGAGTTCATGGCAAATTCGCTACTGAGAATTTTCACAAGCAAATGAACTTTGTGGCAAACTTGCAACAAATTGTCCATTGTTGCCAAAGATTTGCCGGAGGTTCACCACTACCAGCGAAAAGCTGCAAACATCTGGAAAACATTTGTGGCGAATCAAAAGCTAATTTGCAATTGAAAATAACAAGCGAGCAAGTTTTCAGCTAGTTAAGATTTTTGTAAGGGTTCGATTTGAAGACAAAAACACAAAGGTACAAGACTTAATGTCTTTAATAAAGGAATGAACATTTAAAACTATTTACAGTTGTTGATTTGAAGTACAGAAACAATGCGTTTGAAGTTTATTGTAAAATATTCATGTCTAGAGTATACAAATATGTAAGTAGTTTGAGAGTGTTGGTAGAACGACTTGATATGCGTTGTTCTCCCTACACTCTCATTTACAGTGAGTCATGGGAGTGGGCGGTCGCTGCTTAGCCCTTTTGGCACACTTTGCTGGCCACAATTTTCTGACTGATGGATCTTTCTCTGCAGAATCAAGGGAAGTGTAGTGGTTCACCACTATTAAACATTTTGAAGCTCCAAAAATCACATAGGTCAGCATAAAAGTAATCTATATGACAGTGGTTAAATCGATGTCTTCAGAAGGGATATATTAGGTGTGGGTGAGAAACAGATCCGTATTTTAGTCAATTTTTACCTTAAATTCTCCTCCCTGCAGTCAATCTCCACTTTAACTTTCAGTTTCACATTTTTATTCTTGTGTTTTTGGTGACTCACATTCTTAAATGCAAACGCCCCCTACTGGGCAAGGCGAAGACTTAAATATTGACCCGTTTCTCACCTATACCTATCATATCACCTCTGAAGATATTGATTTAACCACTGGAGTCTTATGGATTACTTTTATGCTGCCTTTATATGGTTTTTGGAGTGTCAAAATTTTGGCACCCATTCACTTGCATTGTATGGACACTCAGATAAAAAATATTATTCTAAAAATCTTAATTTGTGTCGTGTAATGCCGAGTTTACACTATATAGTCGATTCTAAGCCCGATTTGCGCTCACCGACGGTTTTGTAGAGATCGCTGACAAAAGCCTGAAATCGTAGGCAAATCGGTGCTCGCTCCCGTGAGCAACTATCGCAATGTATGTACTATCAAAGACGCGATCTGAGAGAAGCGTTGACGCGTCGCTGATGTCAGCGAGATATCTAACATGTTAAATATCTGGACCTGTCTGCGACTCCAAATCGTGCAATGTGAAATATGTTTTGACTGAATACAACAGCAGCGTTGACCTACAGCCAATGAGAAAGCAAGAAACGAGGCACGGATCGTTTCAGTTTGAGGAGTCCTGATGTACCTGCAACAGAACATCAACTAGCATGACTGCGGTATCAAGAAAGTCTTATTGAACCGAAGAAATGGAGGAAAAATGAGTGGAACATTGGCAGGAGCACCAGCCCCTATTTGATGTTTCCTCTGAACTGTCCCACAACCAGGTGGAGAAAGAGAAGAGTTGGAGAGAAATTGCCAATTCTCTTGGACGGTCAGGTCAGCAAATAGGCAGATTATACAGTAGGAGCTACTTTTTCATATTGTAACCAATAAAATATATGATTAAAAACATACACATTATATTCTGATATAGATAACATATGATCATGCTTTTGTTTTCGTATCTCGTATCACTTCTCGCATGTACTCTGTTGTGAAACGTAATTTGGAGTCCAGGCAGAGTTGTCGGGGATTCGTCAATAGTGAAATGTTTTGTGATGTGTTCACCCCTGTTGCCGATTCCTCGTGTAATTTGAAAACACTGCGACTTCAGTGACAAGACAGACAGTTGTGTAATCTGAACGGAACCACGATCCGACATCTTTGAAAGTCGTGTAGTGTGTAGGAGGCATAAGTCAAGTCTGGGATGGCATGAGGACGAGTCAATGATGACAATTTCAATTGTGGGGTGAACTATCCCTTTAAAGATTTATTGTAAAGTTATCGTTAAAAATTAAGTCGCTTCTTGAGAAAATAAATGGGATTTTTATTTCCGGAACCAGACTTGTTGCACTTATTGAGAGTAAGTTTGATAGAAGACCATATGTCACCAAAAATCAGCTTGATCAAAGGGGGTCATATCATGAAAAATGTGTTTTAAAGGTACATAAGCAAATTCAAAGGGTCAAATAGAGGGTGAACAAGTATTAACTAAATTCCGCCTACTTCAGGTGCAAGAAGCCTTTAAAAGTGTAGAATATGGCCACATTAAACCACTTTTTCCAATTCACATATGAGCTTGTGATCTGCATCCACCTGCAAATTGAAGACAAACTGCACCAGTGTTGCTGCAGTGGTGTGGGGTGTAACGACGGTATGTATGTGGATTTTTTACATGCGGACCACCCGGGTTCGAGTACGCCTTTTGTCCCACTTTTTCCCATTTTGTTTGCTGTCTCCACTCTTAATATTTCCTTTAATTCTACTTATAATAATAAATACAAATGAACATAAAGGCTGATTTTCTCACAGTGATTTGATCACTGTGACGGTCATGCAGTTGAGAGAAATGTTTTTATTTCTGGTAAAATTAACCATGGTTTTACTATAGTAATATTGTAGTAACCATGTTTTTTTGTGGAAGCCATAGTTTTAATGCAATTTACCATGGCGTTACTGTAACAGTAGCCAGCTGGTAGGTAGCTGTGTGTGTAAACCTCACTCCCCTGGCCTCAAGAGGCACAATAGAGACTTATGATAGAGGCCGTAGCCTTTAGCCTCCTCATTAGCACGCCCAGGTTCCACGCTGAAGATGCCGGTTTGAATCCCACTCGAAGCGGGTGTCGAGCACAACCGGTTACATATGGTTTAAAACTCTTAAACCTGCCGGCAGGTTAGTGGGGAGGCTCTATATGGCAAGCTGTTTTATCACTTAAAACACTGAAATCCCTGGATGAATGAGTTCTTTTTTTTGGCCCCACCTAGAGGTTACGTTGTAGAAATTTGACAAGTTAATTTAAAGGTTTGTTGCCATAATACCGCAGTTTGTATTATTTTCAAAAATATCACATTGTGACATTTTATTTCAGTCATTATATCAAATCTTACCTTGGGTTGTTAGCTTTACAATTAGCCTCAAACATTATATCAAATCTTTCCTTGGGTTGTTAGCTTTACAATTAGCCTCAAACAATATATCAAATCTTATCTTGGGTTGTTAGCTTTACAGTTAGCCTCAAACATTATATCAATTCTTATCTTGGGTTGTTAGCTTTACAGTTAGCCTCAAACATTATATCAAATCTTACCTTGGGTTGTTAGCTTTACAGTTAGCCTCAAACATTATATCAAATTTTACCTTGGGTTGTTAGCTTTACAATTAGCCTCTAACAATATATCAAATCTTATCTTGGGTTGTTAGCTTTACAATTAGCCTCAAACATTATATCAAATCTTATCTTGGGTTGTTAGCTTTACAGTTAGCCTCAAACATTATATCAAATCTTATCTTGGGTTGTTAGCTTTACAATTAGCCTCAAACATTATATCAAATCTTATCTTGGGTTGTTAGCTTTACAGTTAGCCTCAAACATTATATCAAATCTTATCTTGGGTTGTTAGCTTTACAGTTAGCCTCAAACATTATATCAAATCTTATCTTGGGTTGTTAGCTTTACAGTTAGCCTCAAACATTATATCAAATCTTATCTTGGGTTGTTAGCTTTACAATTAGTTAAATAAGTTACTTGTCTGTGAGCTTGATTTGGTTAATAATCCTATGTTATGACAAATGTTTTTAGAACAAAATATGAAGGCAGATAGAAAAAGTATGAGAAACAAATAATTGGAAAAATAGGTTTTCATCAATAGAATATGAAATGTTTCACATCTCAGAAGCAAAGACACTCAACAAAACAGTGTGGAAGCTCTCAGCACACACAAAAATGACTTGCTGTCTGTGGGTGAGGGCTAAAATGCATTCGAGCACCACTTACCTTTCAGATCAGTACAATATAATGGAGGGAAAAAAAAAAATTCTAGTACTTGTTGCCATCCAGCAGAATAAAATAAGACTTTTTGCTTGAACACAGAGGATTGCAAAAATTCTTGAAAAGAGTGCATTTATATCTATTTTTGGGCAGAAACAGAAAAGGATTTTTTTGAGTAAAGAGGCAATTTTAGCAAACACAAATTCCAACATTTCAGTCAGGAAATGCATTGTATCAGTAACCACAGGACAGATGTGTCTAGTGACATCTTCTGAAGTGTAGAAACAGTCTGATTTCACATTTGAAGTCACAACTTCTCTGTCCATGTATTTTTCAGACGCTTGATCTCTCTGGTAACATGTTGTCTCATGTACCTGCTGACCTGCCTGAGTCTCTAGAGTTTCTTCACCTGCAGAACAACAGAATCAGTACAGTATCTGAGACAGCCTTCCTCAACACTCCCAACATCAAAGGAATCTTTCTCAGGTAACTTTATTATCTTAATCTAATCAAGATGGGTCATTCATATTTTTGGTCCATTTTGCCGGAAAAGAAAGACTACACAATTTTTGACTTCATGCGTACTGTATATATGGTTTTGCCATTTTCTATGCAACGATTAGACATCTGATCGATTGTGTCCTCGTAGAGTAGCAGTTGATTCGCAGACTCAAACTCAGCAGTTCAGTTGGATTTTCTCTACCTTGATTCAAGGAACTCGTTTAGAAGCTCTCACAGCTGCAGCAATCACATTTCCTATAAAATCAGAAGGACATTGAACAGTGTTCAGACTTTAAAATTGGACCAGATTCAGAGAGAATATGGAGTGAATTAAATGATTCATTTTCAGAACATCTGACTGGCCAGATTTTCACATGCAGAATCGATTATATCAGTTTTAGAAACATAAGGAACAGCAAGATTTTGTCTAGTTTAGATGTTGTCTTGGAGGCCTAAAGAACAGCAGGTGCTGTAGGATAATTTCATGGTAAAAACTGCACTCCTATCAGGCTTTCTGTAAAATAAGATAAGATTAAGATTCAACTTTATTGTCATTGTGCAGAGTACAGGTACAGAGCCAATGAAATGCAGTTTTTTTTTCCACATATCCCAAGCACAGGGTCAGCCATGAAACAGCACCCCTGGAGCAGATAGGGTCAAGGGTCTTGCTCAAGGGCCCAACAGTGGTATCTTGGCGGTGCTGTGCCTTGAACCCCCGATCTTTTGGTCAGTAACCCAGAGCACTAACCGCTGAGCCACCACTGGCTTATAGACGAATTGCAGAGGAAAAACTGTTTAAACCAGCCTAAGATAATCTGGTCTCTCAGAGTGGTCAAGCTTGTTAGACTGGCCTGTTTTGATGATTTTAGATGGATTTTGGGCAATTTTCATCTACTCGACCAGCTTAAATGTGCTAGTGCACATGAATGTTTTGCTCAGTTGGGATGAGATAATTTAACGATTCTGGTTACAATTCCAACATCATTTGATAATTCCATGAACGATTCTGTCAGGATTGTGACAGGTCGGAGGGCGGGGCCGGGTCGTGATTTTACACACCTGTCTCTCGTTATAGTGATGGCGGAGGGAAACTTAAGTGTACAGCAGCCAGAGTGTGCTACTTTATATATTTGTGTTTACATTTATTTATAACGACGGTTGCATCGTTTCAAAAGAAAGAACTAAAACCAAAAGACACAAACACACACATAGGATGGTCAGCCGCCCGTAAACGTTCTCTCTGTCGCACCACCGTCCACAGTCAGCCTTTATCCCTCTCATAGGCTTGATTAGCCTGATAAGGGACCGGGTGTGTAAAATCGCGACCTGGCCCCGCCCTCCGCCCTGTCACAAGGATTTATATTTTACAATAATTTTTGTGCAATTGTGTATTTTTAATTACACTTTGTCATACGAACAACTAACCGGTATTTACTTGGAAGTACATATACACAGTTTTTGGTTCATTTCAAGTTGGACATGATTTACGGTTTAACAGCAAGGACTAATTCACCTTTCTGAATAAGTTTAATGGCCTGGTGAGTGAGCGGGATGGAAGACATAAGTCATGAGTTTGAGTGGCCACCTTTCTTTATAGCGATACTGATATCACGTTGCATAAAATCAGCCTAACTGCAATGGCTGAATTTATGCACCAGTGTCCGGAATTGCAGGTTGGAATCGGGGGATGTGCTTTCCTGATTAGACGTTTGGAAATTGTGTGTTGGAATATACATTTCTTGGAACGTACATGGTGGGAACTATACTTTGGAATTAAGGAAACTATTTTAGGAATGCACTCAAAAATATTTCTTAGGTGCCGGCATGTACTTCTTGGAATGGCAGCATAGGGATTACTATAGACTTTTGGGATTTTTGGGATTGGTATATATGTTCTGGAACAAAAGGAACTACTTCCTTAAAAACAACCTGACCACACTGGCAGTTACTCTTTCCAGGATAGAGTTAATAATACAGTATATGCATTCCTGTTGACTGTTTTACAGAATTTACACAAAAAATGCAACTCTCTTTTTGCGGCACTCAGTGGACATTTAACCCGAAAACCGGAGTTCATTTGCACCCATAGAGTCAACAACATTTCCAGCCTTGTCCACCGGGGGCAGTGATTTCAATTTCAGTGAGCAAAGACCGAAATTTCGACCTACTGTTTTTGAATATTTGTATATTTCCTTTGAAATTAAATACTGAAATTCAAATCATTGTTTATATTTTGGTTTTAAATTTAGCAGAAAAAAAAAACGCAACCTACACAGACCCCATGACATGTTCTTGTCCCTGTTGCAAACCATTGCATTCAGTCTCAAGTGGGTGGGTGGACGTCATTTCAACCTCGATGGTAGTTTCTTAATGCACATGCTTTAACCATTAAAAATCAATGTCAATGCAACTTTTTAGCGATTTAGCCAATCTATTTACAACAATTTGGGCAGGAAAGCTTGTAGTCCTCTTGATCTGAGAACACAGAGAAAAACACAACTGGTCTGGATATTTCAGACAATAACTGTGGAAGGCATTTTAATATAGACTGGAACAAGATGGCATGCTCGAAACTAACTGAGAATTTGTTCCAAAATATGAGCTGCAAGATTCCCTTGCGATATCCTTGAATTAAGTTTAAAATTGTCTCATGATGTTTTATATGAATCTTTTTGATGTTTATGCAATAGTTCAGCCAAAAAGGAACGTTCTGTCATTATTCTTTCTCTCCCTTCATTAGGTTTAACCGTCTCTCAGTTCACTCCATATCTGAAGAGTCTTTCTCTCACCTGTCCAAGCTTCAGGTGTTGGACATCGGCCATGGCAATATCTCTCCGAACCGAGGCCAGGGAGAGGAGGTAGAGGACGAGGACTTATCATATGATCAAGAGGAGACAGATTCATGAATCACACAGGAGAAGAGTAGATGGAAAAAAGTTTAAAAAAAAAGTCATGCAATGAACTTTCCCTTGATCAGAAATGAATTCAGATTATTCAGATTATTTCAAAAACTTTGACCCATTGCAAATTCATTTTTTACATTTTAAGCCTGTGCATTTTCCTCTGGTCTGTTCATGCATGTAAAGCCCAACGTATACTTCGGTTTTAACATGAATGCTTAGCATCTATGTACAGTCGAACTCTAGCCTTTCAAAGAATACTTCATTTGACTCTGTGTGCATACACAGGTGTTTGGTGCCATGACTGCTATGAGATGCCGGACTATTTCTCTTTAGGAGTTTAGACCAGGGCTGGACTGGGAAGAGGGCATTACATATCAACTGGCCCAAAAGTTCAGCCGTGGGGTGTTCGGTGTATTTTTTGCATATTACGGTGCCGTTTTGTGGTCTTTTGCATAACGCGGCGACTCATTTTAGCTTATCGCGGCCAATTCGGCCTGTTTCGCGGCCGACACACCGGCCCGCTCCGTTCTCCCGATGGCCAGTCCACCGCTGATCAGCCCCAAAGTGCGTCTGCCCACAGGGAAAATACCCAGTATGCCAGATTACCAGTCCAGCCTTGGTTTAGACCAATAAAGATGTCTTTATATTCCTTCAGACTCAAGTTATATAAATGTAGGTATCTCCTGATCTCCTCACACATGTGCTATTGACGTACACATCCACTGTTGTTGTTTACACCTTCATCTTCTGATGTTTATTGGCATTACATGTTCTTCTAGTGCTTCTCTGTGAAAGCAATGGCTTGCCACCTTGTAGACCCACAAATATTGCAAACAATTCCAGACGCATGAGCATTTTGCGTGTTCGGAGTATGCACAGTCAAGCCCAAAGCATACTTACATTTACATCTACATTTATGCATTTGGCAGACGCTTTTATCCAAAGTGACTTACAGAGCCCTTATTACAGGGACAATCCCCCTGGAGCAACCTGGAGTTAAGTGCCTTGCTCAAGGACACAATGGTGGTGGCTGTGGGGCTCGAACCAATGTCCTTCTGATTACCAGATTACCAGTTATGTGCTTAGACCACTACACCACCACCTACTTCAGTCTGATGCAAACCCTCTGATCATGGAGAATGCACATACACCTGGAATTATTTGGGGTTCACAAGGTTGCAACGCTCACAACTGAGCCATTGCTTTCACAAAGAAATGCTATAAAATGCAATGGCCTCAAACTTCTTGAGAAAAATGTATAAACAACAACTGTGGATGTGCACATCAAGAGCGTGTGCGTAAGATGGTCAGGAGATACCTGCATTTATATAACTTGAATCTGAAGGAATTGAAAAAAATCCTCATGGGTCTAAACTCCTGAAGAGAAATAGTCCAATCTCTTATAGTAGTCGTCAAATGAAGTATACTTTGAAAGGTTAGCATTCGACTGTACGTAGACGCTAAGCATTCAAGTAAAAACCAAAGTATACTTTGGGCTTTTGAAAATCGGGCTCCATGCGTTCAGTGCTTGAGGTCTCTGCTGATGACGAGATTTGCATCAACCGTCATGTATGCACCTAGCATTCGTGTCTGACTGAAGTATACTTTGGGCTTAACTTCTCCATATACCTCTATAAACACAACCTTTGAAGTCAACATGCAATCAAAATGATTAATACAGTCTTTACTTTATTAATACACATGTTATATATATACACATCCTGGTCTTATTGTGCTCTGTACAACAGTGCATGTTACTCTAAAGAGGAAAAATATATTTTTAAACATTCATTAAAATTTCATATATTTCTCCTCGTCTGAAACAACTTTCTATTTCGGCTGGTGTCATGCTATCCCTCTTACTTTTCAACCCCTCCGTTCAAACCACCTGACTCCATTCTGTAACATCCTGTTTACGATCCAGCCAATGCCCGATGGATAAAAGTAAGTCCTGTTCTTCAATCGATTGGCTCACCTGTTTCAATCTGCAATAAGTCATCTTATGGAAGTAAAATGGGTTTTGAATGTTGTTTTAAAGCCATTTATTGTGCCATGTTTTGTCTGTCTTGCTATCTTATTTTAATTGTATTTTATTAGGGCTTTATATTATAATGGAAAGTGTTACAATCCCGATTCCGGGTTGGCAACAAAAATGGAAAAGACTAGCACAATTGTCAAAATAGTAACATTTTATATTAGACAATCACAGGAATTGACAAAGAACAATTGATAATGAAACACATTGCTCAAGGCCAGGTACAGACACAAGTTATGTATGTGGAACAGAGCCCAGAAAGGAATGAGACTCCCCTGATAGCACACGTACATCACCCAGATGACTATTTGATGTGTTTACATTTAGAAGATGTATTTATTAGGTTGTTTGCTCATCTGCAATTCGTCTATAAGACGTTTAGTCTTGGATGTCAGTGAGACATTCAGCTGATGTCTTTGAGATGTTTATGATTAGATTTCCAGATGAAAAGACCTAAAACAAACATCTCTGAGACCATGGGAGAGGAAGCTGGGTTAAGTAGGCTGGGAAACCTGCGTGCCGGTGTTTCCAATCAATTTTTAGCCCAGCGAACACCTGCTAACATGACACTCAGAGGAAGATAAAGCAAGCAAACAAAAACAAAAAAAAACAACTCATCATATATTAGCAATCTGGTGCAGGATACCAGAAAATTGTCCTTATATTGATTGTCTTTTATTTAATATATATTTGTTTCTTTTAATTTGTGTTGCAGTGTGTTCACACGGCCACAGATATGTGTTTAGATGTATGAAGCAGTTTTTATGTTATGAAAACATAATTGAAAACAAAACAAAAATGCTGTCAGCTTTAATGTGCGTCACATATATCTTTGCAAGGAAATTCCCATTTGCACAAATGCCCGTTGAGATGACTGTAATTCATTGTGCGAAGGTATTATTGTGCGTTAATACTGCATTTGCATCTCTGATAGCAATGTGTAAAACTACATAAATATTTTAAAATCAAACATTGTTAAACAGCTAAAACACCGCACACGATAAGCATGCTAATTATAGCATTGCTGCTAAAATATATATTAATAAAATATATATTGATGAAGGCAACATACTCTATAATTCTATCATTTTTAGTAAACTTTTTTTCATAAGCCCTAAATGGAGACCAAAATTTCTAACACTAATTAATTCTATTGACCTGCTTCAGTAACGTCACATTTTCTCCGCAGCCGCCATATTTATATGTATATAGGAAACAATGGCGGTGAATGGAAAAATACCCGTAAAGCAATGTCAAGAAAAAAACTAAAAAAATGCTTTTGATTGTAAAATGGTCTGTACTTATATAGCACTTTTTTTAACCTTAGAGGTTACCAAAGCGCTTTACACTGTGTCCCAATCTCACACACACACACACGCGCACACACACACACACCCCAATGGCGGCAGAGCTGCCATGTAAGGTGCTAGCCTGCCATTGGGAGCAACTTAGGGTTCAGTGTCTTGCCCAAGGACACTTTACCATGTGGAGTCATGTGGGCCAGGAATCGAACCACCAACCCGGCGATTGGCGGCCAACCCGCTCTACCACCTGAGCCACAGCCGCCCCATGCCATTTTGATACATGCAAGTCCCAGGAAAGGTGTGTACAGGTCTGAGATCAGCACAAATATTGCCAAATTTGACTTTCACGGACATTTAAATATATTTTATCCACAATTTACCTCCGTCACAAATTGTGTCCGCATCGATGATGTTATAAATATAATGGACACGTGTTCAGATAACTGACATGTCTGAATAAACGAGCAAAGACCCACAAGTGTTTTTATCTCTGTTCTCACCATTCATAACTGCTTGTCTTTTGGGAAATTAAGCTGTGTCGCTTAAAAGACAAAACTTTATCGAAAGAAAAATTACATTTTGGCTCTGGTAATTAAAAAGCAGCCTTTTTGATATTTATACATAGAAACAAAAATGTTGCTGACATTTGCCACATCCCACAGCACAGCACATTGAAGGTAAATGGAATTTTGGTCACAAACATGGCGGCGCGGTCATACACTGACGTCAAATGAAACAGGTCAATAGCTTTTAAGCTACATCCAACTAACTTGGCACTGACCTTCAGACTGTTATGACTTAGTGTGCTATAGCTTTCCTAAGTGACCAAATGGAATGCCCGTAAATTCAAAAGTGGGGACTGGATACCCTGACCGCCTTTATCCCTCGCGCGCCTCATCAGGCCGATTGGGGACCGGGCGTGCGATATTCCGACCCGGCCCCGCCACCCTCCGCTCCACAATCACTTTTCGACTTTACCGGGAGTTTTAAAATGAAATTCACGTCTTTGTTTAGTGGGCTGTGCTTTGCTTAAGAGTTCTTCTACCTTACGAAAATCGAGAGTTCATGGCCAATTTGCCGCAAAATTGCCCCAAATTCGCCACTAATCATTTTCACATGCAAATGAGCTCTGTGGAAAACTTGCTGCAAATTTTCCATTGTTGCCAAAGGTTTGCCGGAGGTTCGGCGCTAATGGCGAATAGCTGCAAACGTCTGGCAAACATGCTGCAAATCAAAAGCTCATTTGCATGTGAAAATAACAAATTTGCTGCTAGATTTCTTTTAAGGAATGTGTCAATTTTCTCGAAACGTACTGCTTAATTATAAGTTATTATGGAGCATACAGGCTGTTTAAATTGGCAACCAGTCCCCTGAAATATTGTAATTACATTCATAGTCTAAACCAATAAACAAGTTCCAAGGTTAAATGCAGATGCCATGCAAAGCAAACATGCAGACAAACACACCCCACAAAAAAAACAAAACAATGCCCACAGTTATTATTTGGACATCAACTTTTTTTTCTTTGTACCCAGAATGCGAGCAAGCAAGCTTTTGTAATGTTTTGAAAGTAGATATTGTGCTGATTGTGCTAACAGCATAATGTTCATTTTCACAGTCTTGATTGTGATCAGATCATTTAAGAAGTAACTGCTGTGAGAAACAATGAAAGACATGAAGCCAACAACAGTATTGAACTGATGACACAAGCTCAGCTGCCACAGCGTTGAGTCTACGCCTTACAGAACAAAACCCAGGAAGAACGGTATCCCAGCGTGTATATCTGCTTTCTTTCTTTGACATGGTTCTGCTGTTTTCTTTGAAGATGATATCTTCATGTGAAGGGATATATTGTGGAGGGCTGCTTTGGGCAGAATTGAAATCCATTTGCCATTTCTTTACCTTATGCTTCAGTCAATACCACACTGTTGCTATTTGCACTTTTACTTACTATAATGCAATACGTCCAAGGAAAAACTGGCTATATGAATTTTGCTAATCATTTCACACTAGCATTAAAATGATTTGTTTTTATGACAGAATTGTTGAATTCTTCATTCTGGTTGGTTGTAAAATGTTGTGTATAAAATGCTTTACTGATACAATTGTACACATTTTAGAGTATAAACAAAATGTTGGCTCATGCATTCTCTCATCAATAATCTAGAGTACGCATACGGTCAGGAGGAAATGTATTATTTAACAGATGTTCATACGTAATACCTGTAAGAACATAGCTTATATTTGCAGATTTGGTAGGTTTATTTATTTATAGGTTAACAGACAGATTTGCTTTCTTTCAACTGTTGACAGTAAAAAGGGCCAAAAAGGAGGTCAAATAACTAAGGATATAACTGTGTTACTAATCAATATATCCAAATCTCAGAATTGAATTTGTACATTCAATAAGCATAAAAACGTCTCCGGTTACACATGTAACCTCGGTTCCCTGAGATGAAGGGAATGAGACATTGCTTTAAGCACTATGGGGAGACCTTCTTAGATGATCAATATGAAACCCTTATCCAATCACGGCAATCCTCTGATTGGCAATGTTGTTTCATTTGAGTGTTTTGAGTTTATTGTTTGTGGGACGTTTGTCATTTGTATGTGTGAACACCCAAAAGTGAAATGCTGCGTAAACAGTTTGCATGCTCAAATCGGAGCGTTGCCTATAACTGCTATTTTCTTTATGTGAGTAAATGTCTACATGCTGGGAAGCACTACATAAGCTCTATGGAGAACAGTATCCTATCATGTCGCACTACGTGATGTCACACCTCCAGAGGTATAACACAAAATATATATATGCATAAGGAGTCAAAGGCCACAGGTCGATGTGTATATGCAATGAATAGTTCCTTGTGGCAGATGCCAGATTGAAATGAATGTAGTCTGGGAATCAATATGAACCATATAGATATACACAATATGGCTTTATGAACAGGAAAAAGTAGATTTTATTTCTTTATGGAAGTGCTCACCCATTGACTGTAAGAACTGTTCTATATGGAGAGATCTTGTGAGGAGATGGATGCCACTTATTTTGTCAGCAAACATATTTGTCAGGACCATCCTGCTGCCAAACTTATGTCCTGTAAGGACACACCATTTGTCCATGCCCACGAAGAGGCCATGCCTCTGGTTGAATGCACTTTGGCACCAATAGGGCAATTCACGCCCAGGGACATTCCTTTTGTTCATCCTCCATAATTTGACGGGTGCGCTCGACTTACAATATATGCAATGACCTCACCGGGCATAACATATGCATAGACTACTCTTCTTCTGAATAAAGTGGTGGGGGAAAGAAGGATTGCAAATGAACCATCTAAGCCCTGAAGGGCATTGATAAAAGCTTAGGCGCATGGCCTAATCGACAGCACCTGCATGATAGCAAAGCCAATAGGATTGTGGTCTTTAGGGAAAGCACCCACAACTCAGCAGATTCCAATGGCTTGAACGGGGAGTTTGTGAGTGCCTTCAGCACCAGATTTTAGTCCCAAGTTGGCACCATAGCAGGGCGAGCGGGTTTCAAATGCCTTGCTCCCCTAAGGAACATTATGACTAGATCATGTTTGCCTATCGATGAGCCAGCATCTGGGGTGTGGTATGCTGAGATAGTCAGTACATAAACCTTAATACCAGCATCCATTTGCTCTTGAAGGAATGTAAAAATGTCAGCTATGGGGCAATTCACCGGGTCTTTACTATGTGAAGAGCACCAATAGAGGTGTCTCTTGGACGGTGCTCAAACATATGAAATGGCGTTCATCACCGTTCAGTCAACGTGTCCATGCCCAGCGGGGCTTGGAACATGGATTACCAAAGGGGAAAGTGGGCGTTCTCTGCAAAGGCAAATATGTCAACTTCTGCTTTGCCAAATACTTCCCAAATCTGTATGAGAATGAAGTTTCCATTCCCCTGGTCTTGCTCTTTTGCGAGACAACAGATCCGCTCCGTAATTCAGATGGCCCGGGACATGTGTCATACGCAGGGAGAGGAATGTGGTGATTCACAATGTCAGAATGAAAATCCCTCAAATCTATAAAGACAGCCAACAGCCAGGTTGATGTGCCATGCCCATTTCGCATCTGTCCAGGTGACGAAAGTCAGACATCCATAGCACACCGTGTTCCAACCTTTGTTGGATGCGTCTTTGGTTACCACTTTCCTCCTGATAATTTGACCCAGCATAACACCATGTTAGTAGAAGGCTGGTGCTCTCCATGGTGATAGAGTAGCAAGGCAGCTGTGAGTTCCCACAATTTTCTGGATTGGGAAAAGTGTGCTTTTCGACTAATTGACATTCAGACCCAGATTTACAGATGGCAAAGAAGCAAGTCTCTGTGTTCACTCAATAGAGCCTCTGATTGGGCTAGTAATAGCCAGTCGTTGATGTAATTCAAGACATACAACACCGTTCATATTCAATGGGGTGTGCTCTGCATCAATACATTTCATGAACGTGTGGGGAGCCAGAGACAGACCGAAAGGAAGGACTTTATTTATACACAGTCCCTCAAACTTAAATCTCAAAAACAGAACTTATGTGAGAACATTCTTTATTTGAACAGTACACACAGAAGCAACATTTTGAACAATGTCCCATTTGCGATGAACAGTATTGGGTAAGAGGGGAAAAACACTGTGTGCCATGAATCAAGTCTTCTTAGGCTCTGGGCCTTGAATAACAGCAAGATCTGGGCTCCTTTTCACAGGGCTGGGCATATCAGGAATTTTTCTGCTGCACGGCTGGGGTTTTTCCTTCTCTGCAGGATTCATGCTGAGATGCCGTGAGATTATGCTTGGGCCATAGTTTGCTTGGATTCACAGATGGCTCAGTAGTAGCTTTCAGCTGTGCTGTGGCAGCGATAGATTAATTCTTTGCGGGTGCTGATTGGAAGTACATCAGGAGTGTGCTGAGAAGGGGCAAGTGCTACTTTTCTTTGCCAGAAAGTGTTTCATCGCTTATGACTGCTTTTGTGCAACAATGAAGCATTCTGAAAAGCCTTCCATGGCATTGAAAAAGAGACTGTTGGGTGACACCGGGGTGTCAAGGAGGGTGGCTTTCTCTGCGTCATGCATCTCCGTGAGAGTCATCCAAATATGCCGGTCTAGAAACACCAGGGTGCTCATTGCTTTGCCGATAATCTGAGCGGTAGCTTTTATGGCAGCTGCAAATCTGTAGCGGTGCGGTGCTCTTTATACAGCTGTGGATTGGGGCCTCTCTCATCTATTTGTTTGAGGAGCTTGGCTTGTGAAACCTGGAGCACATGCTGTGGAGTGCTTAACCAGCTTGGCCCGCTGTTGTATAAGCTCTTCTAGCCAGTTTGGACGTCAGTTGACGCCATCCAATGGCGGTACTCGGTCAGAGGTAGGCTGTGACCCCCTTTTCCACCCAGGGGAAGCTTTGAGTAGCCTGCATTGCCCACTTTAGTGAGGACAGCAGCTCCACGCGGACCTCAGGGAAGAATAGAGTGCTCCTCTGGACCGCGGCCTGTTGACGACGACCAGTTTGCAAAACCATTAATCTAGGTGAGACTTTTCTGGCTCTTCTGACTGAGCTCCTAAACCACCCTCATGAGTATGCAATGAGCTCATTGTCCATGGCATGTGCACGCTTCTGACCCAGGCTGGGGGAAGGGGCAGTAACATCCTCTGTGGACCCCTCCCTTGAAGGTGCAAGTGACACAACATCATCCCCTTTGTCAAAGCCACCAAACATAATGAGGCTGTGCGCTCCAACAGAGGGCCGAATCTCATCACGTTCATATTGCACAAGTGAGAACGTTAGATCGGAAGTTCGGGGGGGCTCACATGGTATGAGAATCCTCCTCGAATTCTTCCAGCTCAACCTCACTTCCCCACCGTAACTCCTCATGTGGTCCCTTGGGATGTAACACAGAAGAGGCGGGTGGGAGGGTGCGAGAGTCTGGACTTTCCCTCAGAGGGTGGTTTATCCTTGAGTGTAATGCTCTTGCAGTGAGAGCAGTCTGTATCCATGAGAGCTGCTTCTGTGTGGGCGTGGCTTATATTGACCAACTGCACACCTAAAGGGGCAGGGATCAAACACCATTGCCAATCAGAGGATGTCATCTGAGAAGGACTCCCCATAGTGCTTACAGCAATTTCAAGTGAAATTATTTGAAAGGGAACTTTTTTGACAGTCTTTGATGGAAACAGTTTGACCACAAGTTATAGTGGCCCTAAATAGGTATTTGGACACTAAGCCACATTTAAAGTCTGAATGTCATTGCATTAAAGGTGCTGTAAGTGATTTTAGCCATTCTACTTCCTCTCTTTTCAAAACCCTGCAATCCAAAGATACCACGACCCTTTTAACACGACCGCATTCGCAAATCAGAAGTCGTAATAGTTGGGTAAACGCAACTATGGCTGCTGCCGAGGTGTATGTGTTTTAAAATGTTTGCCTGAATTAATGTATGGAGACATTAACCTCATAGTCTATCAGCAGTTAAATCTGAACTCAACAAAGTTGTTTTTCGAGGGTTATCTGTACGAATGCGAAGGTATGTCAATAAAATATATTATTATTTAGAGGTTGTGCATTAAATCAGCAGGCACATATTTATCAATTAAAGGAATGATCTATAAATCTTTTGCCATAAATTGTAAAAATGCAAAAAAGGGGGCCCAGTTAACAAATCTGTGAGTTGTAATTGGTGAAACTAATAACTGTGTGGGACATTCTATGATTTCAAGGAGTGGAGAGACCCATGTCCCATCCATTTGACTTCTAACCCCGACAAACACACACTCTCGTGTCGGTTGGGTGATGTGTAATCGTTCAAATGAAACCTTGATGGTACAGCTACAAATTTCAAAGCATTACCCAATTCTACCTGTGAATACTGTCCACAAACGAAAGTGCTTCCTTGTTTAATAACAAAGTTATATTCTTTGCATTTAATTGCCTGAACCAGAAGCTCGTACAAAGTTCAACGTATTTTGGAAATTCATGGAAACACAAATTGTACCCCACTGAGAGTGAGAACCATTAATCACAACCACAAGGATGTTACCCCATGTGACTCTACCTTCCAAGCAGCAACCGGGCCAATTTGGTTGCTTAGGAGACCTGGCTGGTGTCACTCAGCAAACCCTGGATTTGAACTTGTGACTCCAGGCTTGGTTGTCAGCATCAATACTCGTTGAGCAACCCAGGCCCCACCTTTCAGCATTTTTAATAAAATTTTGTCATTCAAAAGGCTATGTTTGATTATAGTTATTATTCTCGAAGATGTACAATACAGAGAGCTGCTCAGCTTCTGTTCGGACGCTCTTGCTTACTGCTCCGCGCTTTTGCTCTATCGCTTTTATATTTTCATATTTTATCTCCTTTTATCAACTAATTTTAACTAATTTTAACTTAAACAAATCAGCACAGTGCTCAAAAGCTTGGATTACTACAAAAAAAAAAAAAAGCAGAATTATTTTATCCGACCAGCCTCCCACTGAAAGTTTTCATTCCAGGGAAGGGAAAACACAACTGCCTACATTCAAAAGGATAAGAGAAAATGCCTCTTCTGGAATCTACTTGCTGCACTAACTGCCACAGACTTTTAAAAAGGATTGCAGTTCTTGAAACAAAGTTATTTACAGGACCACCAAACCAGACGGAACACACAACAGAGCTTCGTCATGGATGCCCTCAGCATACAGCCGGTGAGTCCCATGAATCTAGTGCTCCTCGACAGGCCATACTGAGTGTAGAGAAACAAACCGATCGACTTACAAATCGATGGCAAAAACAGGGAGCGAGACTGTCAGATTGTCACGAGCATCTCATATTGCCGCAGTAGCATCCTCTACCCCAGATACGGCTCTGACAAGGAACGCAAACACTGGTTTCCTACCACCGCCTATACGTCTTGAGAACAGATTTGAAGTATTAATGAATGAGGAATCCCCAAATGTGATGAATGTGATCGAACACAGACTGAATCAGCCAGTAGCTAACACTGATGTGAACTGGCGCTCAAGGTCGAGCAGACAGCGGCATTCAGCTCAGAGCGCAGCCGGGCCCAGGACTCTGATAGTGGGTGACTCCATAATCAGAAACATTAGCAGCAGGGATACAACTACATGCTGCCTTCCACAAGCAACAACCTCGGATGTAAACAGGGAACTTCAGAACATTCTGATGAAACATAAGACTGCAAATCGACTCATCATTCATGTGGGGAAGAATGATATTCATAAAGAGCAGTCAGAACTCCTTAAGAAGGATTTCAATGAACTTTTTGAAACACTTAAAAGAATGAAAGTTCAAACATTCATCAGTGGACCACTTCCAGCAAGAGGAACAAACAGGTTTTCACGGTTGCTTGGGCTTAATACATGGCTGCAAAAAACCTGCAATATAAAAGGAGTGAACTTCATTGACAACTTCAATCTTTTCTGGAGTCAGAGGCAACTGTTTCGACAGGATGGCCACCACCCAAACAAACTTGGTTCAAGAGTGCTAAAGGACAATATCTACTTCTCCCTCAATCATCCTTCTGCAGTGTGTGCCAATCCACTCAATCTGAATGGCACACACACACCTGGACACAGTATGAATGACCACAGGACTTCACTTCAGCACCTGAATGGACATGCAGTTGACAAATCACACAAGGACAATGATAACACCACTCAGCCACAACAATTTCTGCTCATGGACACAATCTCATCTGAGCCCTGCCCACAAAGTTCACCACAGACAGACTGTGACATATTAGAACTGCTCCAAGATTCAGCACCCAAGGACGACTTTCTGGAAAACATCCAGGGAAACCAGGACAGCATATTACAGCCCCTCTCACCAGACACGTTATCCCTCTCTCCAGCATCTCCACATCTGTGTTTCTCAGAGAAAATGGAAGAACTGGTGTATGCTGGAACCAAACTATCCCACTCTTTTGCTGCAAGCCCCCAGATATCAAGCAAAAACGTCAGGCCCCTCAAGCACCTGCGGGCCCAGCTCGCCCTCCCCCTCCTCCTGTGAGAGCTCTTCGACCTCTGCCACAACGCCAGGGCTCACACCCTCCTCCATCTGCTCGAGGTGAACCAAAAACAACTGACACCAGCTCTCAGTGATATGTGTTGGGTCCCTGCTATGATAACAGTAACTTTCTCAAATGTTTACAAAACAAGCGGGAACCCAGTGTGCCTGTATCAATCTCTATTGCTGTTCGATTACATCATAGAAAGTCTAAGGCCTTCAAAAGCCGTACAGCAAACCCATCTAATCTGGTGCCTATTACACGCCAAACTAAGATTGCTGTGGGGACAAAAACTGTTAAGTTAGCACTTTTAAACATCCGCTCACTTAAAAATAAATCACTTCTAGTCAATGACTTAATTATCACATACAACCTGGATTTTATGTTTCTAAATGAAACTTGGCTAGAAGACAGCTGTAGTGCAACAGTCCTTAATGAAACATCCCTCCTAACTTTACTTATTTGAGTGTCTGCAGAGAAGGTAGACGAGGTGGGGGTTTAGCTGCTCTTTTTAAAGATGTCTATCAATGTAAGCAAATATCATTTGGGAATTACCCGTCTTTCGAATATCTGGGTAGTGTGTTAAAAGGTGCTCCATGCATTTTACTTATCATTATTTACAGGCCTCCAAAATACTCTCCAGCCTTCGCTGAGGACTTTACAGAACTGTTATCAACAATTACCTCAGAGTTTGACTGTTTTGCCATTGCTGGAGACTTTAACATTGACATAGATAATGCAGAAAACAATATGACAAAAGAAATCATAACTGTTTTAAAAACTTTTGATCTGACTCAGCATGTACATGGACCCACACACAATCATGGACACACTCTAGATTTACTTATCAGTAAGGGTCTAAACATTTCATCGATTGTTATTAAGGATGTAGCACTGTCTGATCATTTCTGTATTTTCTTTGATATATTGATCTCTCCTGCCATTGAAGCTAGATCTGTGTCTGTCAAGAAGAGATGCTTAAATGAGAACACTAGTGTACTATTTATGAAGGCTATATCTTTAACACCAAGTATATCTGCTGACTCTGTTGATTTTCTCCTTGATTCTTTTAACTCAAAAGTTAAAAGTGTAATTGATGATATTGCTCCTGTGAAAGTCAGGAAGAAGAGTGGCATTCAAAAAGCGCCTTGGAGAAACTCAACAGCAGTGCAAAATATGAAAAGACAATGCAGAAAAGCAGAGCGTATGTGGCGGAAAACAAAACTTGTAGTCCATTATAACATCTACAAAGACAGCATCCATGCTTTTAATATGGAACTAGGCAAAGCTAGACAGACTTTCTTCTCGAATATTATAAACAGCAACTTAAACAACACACGCACTCTTTTTGCGACTGTAGAGAGACTGACAAACCCCCAAGCCAGATTCCCAGTGAAATGCTCTCAGACAGCAAGTGCAATGAGTTTGCTTCTTTCTTCTCTGAAAAAATCAATAATATCAGAAAGGTGATCAGCACATCCTTGAGTTGTGCTGGGGTCAGACAAATCAAACCACAACCTGAGAAAGTAGTTACTATGTCTGATTTCAAAGAAATTGATGGCAAAATTTTGGAAGAAACCGTACAGCACCTTAAAACATCAACCTGCGCCCTTGATGCACTTCCCACATCTTTTTTCAAAAGTGTGTTCAACTGTTTAGAAGCAGATCTCCTAGAAGTGATAAACTCTTCACTTCTCTCTGGGAGTTTTCCAAACTCCCTGAAAACTGCAGTTGTCAAGCCCCTCTTGAAAAAGAGCAATCTGGATAAGACCATATTAAGCAACTATAGACCGATCTCAAATCTTCCTTTCATAGGCAAGATCATTGAAAAAGTTGTCTTCAATCAGCTGAACAAATTCTTGAACTCAAATGGATACTTTAACAATTTTCAATCTGGTTTCCGATCGCATCACAACACAGAGACAGCGCTCATAAAGATAATAAACGATATTCGCTTAAATACTGATACAGGCAAATTATCAGTACTGGTACTACTCGACCTCAGTGCTGCATTTGACACTGTTGATCACAACATACTTCTTGACAGGCTGGAAAACTGGGTGGGGCTTTCTGGGATGGTCCTAAAATGGTTCAGGTCATACTTAGAAGGGAGAGGTTATTATGTGAGTATAGGAGACCATAAGTCTGAGTGGACGTCCATGACATGTGGAGTCCCTTAAGGCTTAATTCTTGCGCCACTCCTGTTCAACCTGTATATGCTCCCAATGAGCCAAATAATGAGAGAGAACCAAATTGCTTACCACAGCTATGCAGACGACACACAGATCTACTTAGCCCTATCACCTAACGATTACAGCCCCATTGACTCCCTGTGCCAATGCATTGATGAAGTTAACAGTTGGATGTGCCAAAACTTTCTTCAGTTAAACAAAGACAAAACTGAAGTCATTGTGTTTGGAAACAAAGATGACATTCTCAAGGTGAATGCATACCTTGACGCTAGGGGTCAAACAACTAAAAATCAAGTCAGGAATCTTGGTGTGTCTCTACAGTCAGACCTTAGTTTCAGTAGTCATGTCAAAGCAATAACTAAATCAGCATACTATCATCTGAAAAATATTACAAGAATTAGATGCTTTGTTTCCAGTCAAGACCTAGAGAAACTTGTGCATGCTTTCATCACCAGCAGGGTGGATTATTGTA